>NC_056732.1:1050933906-1051046406 GCF_019279795.1 Protopterus annectens
ACTGAGGCTCATCCCCATCAAACATGGAGACAATGAGAATCTAGTCCTCACCCGCAGGACTGGTATTGATGTCCCCTTACTCCACTGAGTGCTGGAGTGCTTGATGTCTTCTCTTCCTGTAGAGCATGAGGGAGAGTAGTCTCTCCTTCCAGCAAATGTGTACACCAGGGATGCAATGCATGATTTGCATCTCCTGATGGGTAATAAAATCCCCACATCTGACACTATTTCCAGAGGGGACCACAACACCAGCTGCAATGCTACTTGAGGGCACAGGTAGTGCAGGGCCAGCAAATAGAGCATTGCCAGGTTGGGTCCCATGTTCTGGGCATTGGTACTGCATACGGTGGTGTGGTGCAGGCTGACCCACTGGGGCTGGCAAACCTCACTGTGTTATGAAGTATTTAGTGATTTTTTACAGATGGGTGACATGGAGACCTTCTGATGACACATAAAAGAAGATAACAATGAGATAAAGGCTGGGGTAAGATAAAAAAGTGATAAAAGTAGTACCATCATATGTGGCATATAATCACGGTCATAAAACTATTTTATCTGAACTATTATATTTAACTATACATCATATCAAATGTAAACTATAATTATGGATTGATCATAATAATCCTTGCAATGTGCATATATTGCACATATGCTTGGTCCAAGTATACTGATTACAGTTAGTAGGGAATTTATGTCACTTGTACAGAGTTTAATTTATGTGATATTATGAAGAAAAGGCAGTATTGTAGAGTTGCTACTCGTGGTATTTGAATCTACAACCTCTGACTATAGTCTTACACTTGACCCCTAAAGTTTGTTTGTGATACAGACTTATGCATGTATACTTCCTTTTACAGTTAGGGTATGCATGCTCACTTTGCCACTACTATATAACTTAATATTAACTTTTAAATATTAACTTTTAAAGCTACAATAATAGTTATGTTGTGCTGGATACATGCCACTTGCTTTCTTCAGTCTCTCTAGACATTCAGCATGAGCCTGCCAATTTAACTCAATTTTGGCATTAGCTAAGAAAAGAAAGGAACATAAGAGCATTATGCATACCAGTCTTGCCTATACTTAGCTTTCTATGTATTAAACATTCTCTGTATTAGCATACTTACACACATGTGGGATAACAGAGTTTGAAACTCAGTCATCCACTGATTGAGTGTATCCCTCTTGCACCTGTGTAGGTCATTGAAATGGTGCCAACACTGTTCTCCTGTGTGTGGGATGCCAGTTGCACTGGATACAGCCTTAGCCATACTACTGCAAGTCTCACACTTGTACTGGGAGCCAGAATTGTTCACCTGCAGAAGCCTTAGGCTGTGGCACTTTACCATTAGTCCAATAAATACCCTGGATTCCTGACCACCCGACCTCTGCTACCTAAACTGGGCACCTTCCCCGTTTATGCCAGACATGTCTAATATATAAAGTAGAGCAATGGCAAATGATGATTTCCAGCCAATTCCTCTTATCTCATTTACTGATAGTGTGCAAACCCAAGAAATGGTGACAGCCATGTTTGCATGATGTGAAGCGGAGAGCAACAGTGCCAAGCAGGGAGGAAAGCAATTTTTGAAAATGGAGGTTAATCTGACACTTGACATTAATTTGAGAGTTTTCTGCTGCTGTAACTGTTAGCTACATTAACTTTGCAGACATGCACCAGGGGCATAAATTCCATGAGCTGACACATTTTTGGTTTGGCTTTATACCCTGATAAAGTTGATTTTTAAAGTATGGGATTCAAACCTATGCATAAGGGACAAACATTTTCTTCTACAACAGTGACTGTCCATCTTTGCCACAGAAAAAGTGCTGCTTAGACATAGTCATGAATCATTCATAAATACAGCTGACACTTTGAGGTATTAACTATGTATGTTTATGACCTGACAAGGTTCTTGTACATAGAGTAATTTGTGTATGTGTTGTATTTAAGTGTGAAAGCCATCCAAGTCCAAATAGCAGAATTATACATAAAGAAATATAATAGGCAGCATACCCTCAGTTAATAATGGTGTCTTATCTCTCATTCATATAATTCATATAAGCTCCACTATCTAAAGTGTAATAAGTGAGACTGAATATATTGTGAAATGTAACAACAGTAAAAATGTCTAGAATGTCCTGGATTAGAAATCAGGACCATGTATATGGCAGCCCTACACTTACCTTACACCTGTGGGAGTAAGAATGTTAAAATAACACTTGTATATTTTTCTGTTAATTGTTATAAACTGGACTGTCAAAACAGTAAAAATATATTGCACTTCCTGTATTAGAATCCAGAACCATCTGTATTATAGCCCTACACTTAAATCTGCTGCCACAGGAATAAAATAACAGTTGTATAATTCCCTATTTATTCTTGTTTTGTGTGTCAACCACCATGCAATGCCACTTAGCGTGTTTGTGCAGTGCCCAACAGAATTAATAGAATATATCCATTTTAAATTATTGACTGTCTGCTTCCTGTCTGCAGGTGCTTGATTGCTGCAGGTGTTGGGGAACCTTGGTAACTGCTTAGTGGCATTGTGTGATGGAAAGCAAAAATTACAACATTGCATCCCTTTTGACCTTTACACTGTCTACACCCTGTCTCTGGGTGTTCTGTCTGCTGCCTGTGTGGGCCACTGCTAAGCACTGTGCAAACATTGAAGAAACTGTTGCAGAAAAGTGGAAAATCCCAGGATGCAAAAAACTCCCTTACCAGCCTCAGTAAGAAACTGAGATCCCTCATAAAATCCTCCAAAGCTAGTTACAAAAATAAAATTGCCAAAGATTCCAAAGACAACCACAAGGCATTCTATAACTATGTCAAGAATCTAAATGGCAATGCTCATATTTGCTCTGAACTAAAATAGAATGGCATTAAATATACTGATCCCAAGGATATTGCCAATATCCTGGCAGATCGATTCAGTGCCAACTTCACCCCCTGCTCACCCCCCTAAATGGCCCATCTCAATACTGGAAGATTGCCAAATTCCAGTAATAATGGCCACACAGGTAAAACATGCACTCTCCAAAGCTAAGAATACAGCATCCATGGGACCAGATGACATCCCAGGTTGCGTACTACATGAACTACAATATGAACTGGCAACTCACTGAAGTGTCATGTTTAATCATAGCCTCACCTCAGGTTTTGTGCCCACTGAGTGGTGCAGAGCTACAGTTATCCCACTCCATAAGGGGGTACCCACCTTGGATCCTGGAAACTACCGTCTCATCAGTCTGACGAGCCTGATCTGCAAGGCCATGGAGCATGTTATCATGGAACTTATAAACAAAGACATTGGCAACCTTCAAACACTGGACCCCACCCAGTTTGGGTTCGTAAAGGGCCGATCTTGTCTCCTGAACCTGATTGACTTCTTTGAATCAGTCTCCAGAGCCATGAACAAGGGTAAGGTGGTTCACACAGCCTATCTAGACCTTGCCAAGGCCTTTGACACCACCTCCCACTCTGGAATCATAGATAAACTTACTAAGCTGGGCATTAATCCCTACGTCAACAAATGGGTTGCTAACTGGCTTACTGAAAGAACCCACACTGTAAAAGTAGCCGACTCTAAATCCAGCTCCAGACAAGTGACAAGTGGAGTACCTCAGTGTTCAATCCTGGGACCGCTCTTGTTTGGCATCTACTTCTCTGAAGTACAGGCCAACACTAAGGGACTCTGGCTAACAAAGTTCGCAGATGACTGCAAACTGGGAGCCTTTACTGAGTACCCAAATGATGTGGATACTCTACAAAAGGGCCTTACAGAAACAGATGCTTGGTGCCAGAGCCATGGGCTCAAGCTCAATGCCAAGAAATGTATAGTTATCCCCTTTGGGAAAAAACATGTACCCGTGAATTACCACATAGGTGGCAGTACACTAAACACCGAAAGTGTGATAAGAGACTTAGGGACACAGATGGACAGTGGTCTCACCTTCGATAACCACATCGCCACAATAGTCAGGAAAACCTTCTATGTGGCACACCTCATCACTAAGGGCTTTTCATCGAGAAAAAAGGAGGTCATTGTCCCACTGTACTCATCCCTCATTAGACCCATTATAGCAGCTACTGGAAAGGCCACAGTGATACCTCACTAAAAGAATCACAGGCCTAAAGCAGATGCCCTATGCTGACTGCCTTAAAAAACTCCAGCTATACTCTGTTGCATATAGTCTACTCAGAGGTGATCTCTGCTTAACATACAAGGCCAGGTCAAACCCAGAGCTGTTCGACATGCTACACATAAGAAATTTCAATCCCTCAGAGCCACACGCTCCAGGGATCTAAACCTTGTCATCACAATAAACAAAACATGCTGGAGGGATAGGTTCCTGACCCAGAGACTCCCCAGACTCTGGAATAGATTGTGCATACATGTCAAGCAGAGTGCCTCTTTGGCCCTCTTCTAAAGGACAGCAAAAGTAAATTAAGGCACCAAAGTTTAACATTAAGTTGTGAAAGCGCTTACCATTTGTCTTCTGCAATAAAGTACAGTGACTGATTTCCAGTGTGTAACTTTGGTGCCATAATTTACTTTTGCTGTTGTTGTGTGTTTTGGGCACCTCATTGTACCTGCAGCCGTTTGGTTTTTGCATCCTCTTCTAAAGGAACCTTGATGATTGGATGGGAGAAAGGAAATTCGCCCCGGGGATCACGTCAGTCGCCCTGCTAGATAGGGGTCCAGGGAAGTAAATAGTGTGGGAAGAAATAACCAGGGAATTGTTATGTCTAAGCTTGTATAGGCCCTAGGGCTGATAGCCTAGTACCAACATATGCACCCATGAACCTATAAACAAGATAAGTACAGCTAAACCTGACATTCATTGTGTTTATCCATTTCACTTGTTTGCGCTAAGCTGCTCACTGTGCAAACAGTGACATTAAAAAAATAAAGGGAAAACTCAGTTGAAATGAAAAAAGGCAGCCTATGAAATAAACACCACAACATTTTGGTTGGTGCACATAAAATCTCACTCCAATGAACATTCAACACACTAAGGGTGTCTTATTCCTTGTTTCTACACAAACAACTTTGCATCAAGGAACTGAAATCATTCTGCATATAATCAACTGCAACATCATCCACAGTACTAACAAAACATATGATAGTTGTTTGTACATGTATTAATTTCAGATGTAGTGCTCTGAGAGATCACACAACCATTTAAGACTATTGCTTGCAAAAATGCAGACCTGCCTTATGTCTCTGTGTTTGTTGCTCATTCTTGTCTTATCTGAGCAGTAATCTGAGATATTCTGTATCATTGTACTTAAAATGTGTGGAAAATGGGAAAAGGGGTTGAGGATGAATGGATGGGTAGATTAAATGGAAAGAATATACAGTTGTTAACAAATGAAGGGTAGGCTGGATGCAGTTGAACAGAAACTGAAATGTGTGTTGCTTACTTAAATTTAAAACACTGATACAATTAGTTCTACACTTTATAAATCTAACCTGACACAACCCTGGATGTAGGGCAGTCTGAATTGCTGTTTTCTTTTCTTTCTGCCTACCAATAATCATTCACAGCTGCAATCCATTAGCAACAAATACCGATGGAGTGCCTGCAGTATGTTAACATTTGCTACAGATAGCCAGGTAATTGGGATTCATCAATTCTAATGAGTTCACACCTCATTTGCATATTCATCAAGCTCACAGCCCTGAATATACACCATAAAAAGGGAACCATGTAGCTAGGGAACCTGAAGGTGAGGAGACTTGTTTATATGGATAACAGAGAAGAGGATATTACTTTGGGATATATTTGCACAGACGACTACTGACCTTGATAAGGTATGCTTGCATTTTTCAGCTATATACCACATATGCTGAAATGTCATTAAAAAATCTTTTGATTTATATATATATATATATATATATATATATATATATATATATATATATATATGTGTGTGTGTGTGTGTGTGTGTGTGTGTGTGTGTGTGTGTGTGTGTGTGTGTGTGTGTGTGTGTGCATTAACAAATGCTGCTTTTATCTGTATGAATTTATTAGAAGTGTACTGATGGCATTGTTTGTCAGGTAATTTCACTTTTCTCAGGTGCACAGCTTTATTAACTGTCATCGCAAATGCTAATGTTACAACCATTTTTCTGTGTACACTCTTCTATTGCTATTTCTCTGTAATGTAAATGTCCTATATTGTCAATGACACAGGGTTGTTAGCCTTATAGAATGGACCATACACACTTGTAGTGGAGTGCTGATCACAGGTAGACATGACTGGCAATAGCTTAAAATGGAATATTCAGTGTTAAATCTTTACACTCATTTTAGGGACAGTTCATTTAATAGCAGTTTTACATTTCACTGATGGTTTGTTAGCAAAATGTGTCATTTGCCTGTTTTTTTGGGGGGGGTCAGGGAGCAAAGTTACATTTTTGTTTAGGCACAGACATATTTATTAGAAGTGTACTGATGGCATTATTTGTCAGGTAATTTCACTTTCTCAGAAGCACAGCTTTATTAACTGTCATCGCAAATGCTAATGTTACAACCGTTTTTCTGTGTACACACTTCTGTTGCTATTTCTCTGTAATGTAAATGTCCTATATTGTCAATGACACAGGGTTGTTAGCCTTCTAGGATGGACAATACACACTTGTAGTGGAGTACTGGTCACAGTTACACTCATTTTAGGGACAGTTCATTTAATACCAGTTTTATATTTCACTGATGGTTTGTTAGCAAAATGTGTCATTTGCCTGTTGTTTTTGGGGGGGGAGGTCGGGGAGCAAAGTTACATTTTTGTTTTGGCACAAACAAGACATTTTGCTATTGTTACTCTGCTTGTTTTGGATCCAGCCTTGTTTTGTGTGTGTTAGTACTAACCTATGAACCTATGAACCACACACTTTCTTTTTTTATATTTCAATATATGACTGTTTTATGTTTCTCCAATGGGTAATAGGAAAATACTACCATTTATATGCTATCTGTAAACAGGATGTTTAGTAATGTGAGACTTACGTGTATTATCTTTCTGTTGTCTTTTAGGTTACCTAGTATTATGGCACCCAGGTTTCCCAATCCCTGAAAACCCCCATTCACTGACCCTGAGAATCAGGTCATCATGGATGCTTTTAGCCAGCATGACATCTGATTTTAGGTGTGGACGTGCCAGTGCAACTAATGGCAGAGCCAGTTTTCATGGTCAAGTATGACAATGATGAACTGCCACATCTACCATGAATGGCTCACACCTCTCCAACATACCAAGTCACAGAGCTAGTACAGATCTTGTCTGTGTTCATGTAGACACTCACACACCAGTTTCACCTGGAGGACCCATACAGACACAAACACAACAGATACATGGTCCAGCTGTGAAGCTTAAAACTCATTTTGTCTCACTTGCCATTTGTTACTTTATCCAAATGTCTGCCTGCTTCTCTTTCTTACTCATTCACACTCATCAACTTTTTGTGTCAGTGTAGGCTTTGCCCCCCCCCCCCCACACACACACACACACAGACACACACACAACACCCGGTGCAAGTGATGATAACTGTGACATATCCTTGTTTCTATATTTTGGATTCAGGGATACTTAACATTTGTGTCTGATGCTCAGTGTGCATAGCTGACTTTGTGCTTAGTATACCTACATTTGAGATGTTGTTTTAATAATTGTACCTTTGACATACTTTGGTCTAAGAAAGTTAGACAGTTGATAGAATGAATGCCAAGGCATCTGAAGAAGTCTTTGTATTTAACAAGATGAAAAGCGCTTCATGTTTATCATGTATTTTTTTTAGTAAAAGTTTACAGAGTGAATTTACTTTGTCCTCTGCCTTTTGTTTGCTAATATTAACTTTGGTTCTAATAGAGTGGCTAGGAGCATGGGAGTTAAGAATAGCAAGGAATTTGGTGTTAAAGTATGCTACTGCTTCATCTAGGGGGAGACTTTTTAGTATTGACTAGTTGCATACCTTAAGTTCATTTTGAAACTTGGTGAGAATAAAATTCTTGTTATTTCGTAATGTTCTATAGGTGGGTTGGTAGGAGCAGTCTACTTTGAGCTTAATTACATAGGTGGGACAGTGTTCACTTATTTCATCAGGCAAAGTGCCTGATTTATAGGATTGAAGATGGGTATTGACAAGTATCCAGTCTAGGGTACTTTCCTTGTTACTGGGGTTTCCTGTCCTGGTGGGGGAGGTTATGATTTGCGTAAATCCGTAGAGGTTTATAGTGGTTGTGGGGGTTTCACAAGAGCAAGTGTTCCAGTCAATGCTGAAATCCCCAAGATCAATTGTTTCTTGGGGGTAGTTATTGGATAACCAATATAAGAAGTATTCTAAAGTTTCTATGTTCCTCCTTTGTATGGTGCTAAACTGAGGACATTCACTGACCATCAGTACTTTTGAGAGGTATGAATGTGTGAATCATTGATGCCTCCTACTTGATAATGGTCACATGTAATCACATAAGTACCCGCTGTCACATATTAAAATCATTTCTGTACGAATCATCCACCCTTTACTTGCTTACATTGCCAAGTAACAACATGCAAGGATATGCCATTCATTTGTATTATTACACAATGCACTCCAGGTTCGACACTTAACTTGTAAATCCAGCAGTTGCAACAGTTTTAGTTCAAGTCTGACTCTGTCTGATGCTAGCAGTACACAGCCATTACATGGGTAGGTAAAGGTTGTGAGTGTTGCCTGGCATCAATGTTACTAGATGTGTCTGCAAAGGAGGAAGGTTTTAACCCCTTAGTTGGTGAGTGAGTGTGCTATGCATTGCCTCTTAGCCAATGCAAGGGCATATTGAGCATGCCTACATCTGCCTACACCCACAACAGCTACTGGTTCCCCATTTGACTCTTCACCTGTATGTGGCTGTGGTGACCTTGCTATTAGTGGAGGGATTTGTGCCCCTTCCCCTTGTTGATCCTGCTGAAGCTGCTTCCTCAAGATGATGTTGTGTAGCATGGTACAGATGGTGAATATTTCAGTACATGCACATGGATTATAATGCAGGCCTCCCCCAGATGTATACAGGCACTATAACTGTGACTTCATCACCCCAAACACATGCTCTATGATATTTCTGGTTTGAGCGTGTGCCTCATTTTGGCATTCTTCAGAGGGTGTGTGTGGATTTCTGATGGGCATCATCAACCATGGTTCCAGTGCATAACCTGTATCCCCAGTAAATGACCCCGTGGGATATGCCCCCTACTGAACATTTGCTACAGTTGGAAGGTGTGCCAGATATGTGAATTGTGGTAACTTCCTGTGCCAGCACACACATTCAAGATGATTCCCTTGGCATTACAAGCAACTTGTCAGTTAATATAGTGGAAGCCCTTTCTATTTATGTAGACCCTTCCTGTTCCCCAGGTTGTGCCTTAATTTCTATATGTGTACAATCTATGGCACCCAGTACTTCAGGGTAGTGAGCTACAGGGTAGAACTCCTGCATATTTGTGACCCTCTCCTCAGGAGTATGGGGAAAACATTTGTGGTCACTGTTATGTTGGTGCATAACATTCAAAAACTGATGGAGGATCCTAGATGCAGATGCCTGTGACACCCCCAGCATGTCCCCTGTTGGTCTCTGTAGCTGAAATTTTAATTGCTATACATACCTTTGTCTCCAGTGGTATGGGTTCCCCTCAATTTGCCCTAGGTCTGAGTTGAGGATGATGGAGGTTGCAGAATTTCTGTAGTGTGTCTCTATTCTTCCACTGGTAAACCACAATTTCCATGTCATGCAGATTGTGAGAAGTTAAATGGGATCTGAAAAATATCCTTCTTTGCCATGGTCTATTAGCAGCAGCAGCAGAATAAACTTTAGCCTGTTGCACATACACATGAATTAAAGCAACAGTAGCCCATAACATTCTTTCAATGTAGACTCCTTTCCATTGCTGTAGTCCAATAGGGTTTGGAATTCGCATGGAAAATCAGCACTGAGTCTACATGGTTGCTTTACAGCTTGTTGAATAGCTCCTCCATCTTGGATTGGTTGATTAGCATACAATTCAGCTCCTTATGCTGTAATTAGCATGCCACTGTGTTGGGTCTATATCAGAACATTGAAGTATTAAAACTTCGAATGTTCTGATATCGAACACTATTCAGTGAATGCTAAGAATAGCAAAGCTGCAGAACAGCGAAATCTTTCCTTGGGAAAGAATTCAGTTGGCCGTTTCTGTGGCTTTGCTATTCTTAGCGCTGTGGTGGAAAGTTATGGTTTGGGTACAGGTAAGTGTGCGATTGTTTGTACATTAGGGTTAGGAATGGGTTAAGTGAGTTAGGGTTAGGGTGCGGATTAGGCCTGTGTGTGATAGTGACAGACTTTAGGGATAGGGGCGGTTTAAGTGAGTTAGGCTTAGGGCATGGGTTAGCTGAGTGTGCGATAGTGACGGACCTTAAGGTTAGGGTTTGGGTTAAGGTAAGTTGTTAGATAGTAGTGTATGTTTAGTTTAGTGTAGCATTAGATGTAGGAATTTAAGTGTATGTGTGTGGTTGCTGTTTGTTTGATGTGCTTGTGTTGTGTGTATGTGTTTCAGAGCAGCAAATTTTTTCCATGGAAAAAAATTTGCTGTTCTGAATGTTCGATATTTTCATGTTTAGATGTTTTGGGGCCGATTAAATAGCATTCGCTATTTTCATCTTTCGATAAAGTGATATAAATGCACTTTGTTTACCTTGTTTGCGTGGCTCTACAGGCCATGCAGAGTCGCTTACTGAATCTAAAACAGTGCGCTATCTTACACGCACATGGTGTAAGCAGACCATGTAGGGATTATTGAATCTGCCTGCATGTGTTTTCATAATGACTGATTCTAATACAAAGGATCTGAACATTCATATTTAAAACTACTAGTTTTTATCGATTTAGAAACCGGCACATACTCAAAGCATATAAGGAACAATTGTCACACACCTCATTGGCCCATTTTCCTGCCTATGGAATAAGACAGTATGTCTAGTTATCCAACATCTCATATCCACATATCCCTTAGTATACCAGATTTATTCTCCATCAAGCATTCTTAGAACCATTCCCAGTGTTTATGAATCTTCTACCTTTCTTAATGTATGTTTCCTTCATTTAGTCACTTATTAACCACCTTATGAAAATAACTTATGAACCAAAGTGCTTCTTTTTTGCCTTCATAAATATTACATGGGAGACTGGGACAAATATACTATATGTGGATAATTTAAAGTAGTTAGTCAACCAGCATCCTTTGGGAATTAGAAAGGAACTAGATTAGCTAGAGAAAAATATATATAGTACTTTCCGAGCAATTACTTCTTCATGCTGCTCTTCACTAGTTTCACTCAATATTTAAAAATGTTCTGTTTTGCTCTTTCATGGTTGTATGTAATTTGTTACTTTCTTGGATCTCAAAAGCTTCTGAAAAAACATGCTTGCTTACAGTTGGTGTATATATTACATTACATTGACTTCTGTTTTGAACATATTCTATGGATTTTCATTGAATAGTCAAGTAAATAGCTTAATAATATAAAAATAAAGATTATTTCTAAAACAGACATGGATATAGATAGCATAATTAATGATGCCACCACTAACAACAATGGTGTCATCAATATTATCATGACAAAGCAACTTGCACAACTTACAGGTAAGCATCACAGTAGATAAAGAAACAGTTACTAATTTGCCCATATTCATGGGCATGTTTAAATTCCAAAACTAAATGCAATGCATTCCTTTTAAGTTCCACTTAATTAAATTGTCACTATCATTTCAATACACTTTCCCTAACTTTTTTACAGATTTTTTTCCACATTTCATATAGTTAGAGAATATTTTAAGTGTTATTTTCATAGCTTTCACTAATATTAGACCAAAATTTATAAACTCCACATACACTATTTCATTTCATCATACCTTGTTATAAGTAAAGAAACATTTTATCACAACAGACTACAGGAAGAAAATGTTACCTCTAATGATATTGTGAATTGATTTAAGGCTACTTATTAGTATGCTGCTATCCTTACAGACTGTCATTAGCCTTTCACAAACGACTGAAACTGCATTATACTCCAGGACAGTAGATTTTAAGTCTTACAATTCCTTTCCTATGAATACGGCATGATGGACTGAGGACTATGTTATAGCCTGCTATTTTTCCAGTCTTATGTAATTATTGCAGTTTGTTATACAGTATATATAGAGCAACTGTTTTTTCCAAAAGATCAAGTAGCTATAGTAATAATTTTTAGCAGTTTAGGCATCCTTCCACCAATTTATAGTATAATGGCTGCAAGAATATCTAAATTATCATCTTGTTCTGGTTAGTGCATTAGATTTGGAGCATTGGTTTGTTACAGCTTTGAAGATTAAGGTTAGTCTAGCTATAGAGATGAAAAAATGAGCAGACTTTGCTTACGGTTGCACATGTGACTTCAACTTTAATAAAAAGGAGACCAGATTATATGCCCATTTTATATATTCTTTGATATTGATCTTTCTTTAACATTACCCATAGTCATGTCTTTGATATTCATATGATGGTATCTCAGGAAAACAGGTGAACCTAGCTTGCCTGAATGAAGGATAAATTTAGGACTTCTAATGTGTCAATCTGTAGCCTTTTCTAATTTGAATCTTTTCTTTGTCAGCAAACATTCATTCCCTACTAAAATTGTTTGTAAAATGTGTGAGAGTCAGGAATCGAACTCTGAAGTATTTTATTTAGAGCAACACCTTTGGGTTTATTAATTAATTAATTTATTTATATATTTTTAGTTACACAGAACTGTTACAGTATTGATATAGAGGACTGCTTAAGAGAATTCACTCTGAAATAGTTTACTGTTCACAGGTAGTCGACTACCTGTGAGATCTGCACATATTTCTTATAGTATGAGATTTTGAATCCACCATAATCCTTCACTTAATAAAGGGCTAACTATGGCGCCTCTTGTTTCCAATGGAAGGCATTTATATTAAGATTTAATACTCAAATGGTCTGTGACAATGGTACAGCAGATCGTGTCATCACCTCATCGCAAGAGGTTCCCCAGTAAGATTCTTGACTGGCGTGCCTTCTGTACAGAGTTTGCATGTCCACCCTGTTTTTGCATGGGATTCCTTTGGGTGCTTTAATTTCCTCCCATATTCCAAAGACATGTCCTAGGTGGATTGGGCACTGTAAATTGTCCATAGGTGTGAGTGTGTGGAGTGGAAGAACTACTGCAGCAGGACTAGCCACCCAGCGGTGAAAACCTTGGCTCTAGATGTTTGTCTCTGTTGAAGTGATAACCCAACCCCATTTGCAAAAATGGGAAAAGGGGTTATGGGTGGATTTGATAGTTAGTCGTTCACTCATTTTAAAAGTATTGTTTATCAGGAAATGACCTACAGAATTTGTTTCTTTATAGAATATTGTGAGAAGAGGTTGCATTTCAGTTTGTTCCATCTTAAAAAGTCAGTAGCGGATATTTTAAGACTTTTACTAGATTATTCTCAAGACAGATACTCCACAGCATGATTAAAATCTATAGATATTTACTAAGGAGGCTATTTCTATCCATCTATCGTTTCCTTAAAAAGCTAATGGAGATATCTGGAATTAAAGGGATGATAGTGAAAGAAGAAATATTATTGGGAACTTTTTTAACTGAGCTTTATTAAAATAAAATCAACATTAACCAACCATTTACACTATATACAGAATTCAGCAATGTATTCACGTCACCATTATATTTAAGTATACATTGTGCCAATCAGTCATCTAATCAATATTATCATTTCTTTGCATATCAGGTAACCCAAGTTATATTCTTGAAAGAGCATAGCCCAGTCAGATAAAAACTTTTTCTCCTTTTTATACATTTAAAGGAAAGGAAAGGAAGATTCTATTAACATGTCTTCTCAGATATTGCAGCAAGGCTGCATGTGGTGCATGGGGTTTTTCATTCTCTGCCAACAAGAGTTTTTATTGTACTTGAGAACACCCATTCCATGTCTGCATCAGTACACTTGTTATTTTGGATACCTAGATTCTTAGTCTGTTAAGGCAAGGAGACTGCACTTAGTGAGTAAGACTGTTAAGCTCCTGTTTCTATTTCTATTTCTATGGACAGAGAGTAAAGCGTATTCTCCGAGTAATTTAACTTACAGAATTTTGAATTGGCAAACTCATATGTTATAGTGTTTATTATGTAGGGAACTCTTCTGGCAATTTCATCTGAATATATCTTAGGGTTAGGTTTAATTGATCGTTTCTATTGCTCCAGTGCTCAAACTTAGGGCTAACAAAATATAATTAAAATATAGTCTATACGTTTTTATATCTTTCATTTGTTTTAATTATTTCTTTAGCTGATGGATTTTTTAAATATATTAATACACTGTAATTTCTGATTAATTATTCATGCTGCACATATTGCTTTTTTATTAATTAATTCTGATTGGGAAATGTTTTACATGTGATTTGATACAGGAACTATTTAAATCCCTTGTTTTTTCTAACTTTATAGTTTTGATGAAGTCTTGTGATTTGTACAGGGATGAAAGCTCTTAACCATTTTTTATCTGTATTGTGATTTTTTATTAAAATTATGTTTTTTTCATCATTGATGGTTGGATGTTAGGTGCTTGGTACTGATTTAATAGTTTTGGATACCCATTGGTGAACAAAGGCACTACGTGAGCCATTTAGTGTGTTTTCTTTGTTTTTCTTTTCATTCGGCTAGACTGACACATGCTGTGCATATTGTTTTACTTGAAAGCTTTTATTGTTTTCTTTTCAGAATATGCAGAAGTTAACAGCTACCCTTCCTTATTCTGAAGTAAACAATTCATTACATGCTAATGTGATTGCCATTTCTGAGGTGAATAAGCATATTTTAATGTGTGCATGTGATCCTGTAGATTCTTCCTCCAGAGTCAAAGTATCTGGTTCAGTTTTGATGAGACTTGCTTGGCTTCTCATAACAATTTTGGTTATGTTAAATCTGAGATTTTAAACTCTCCTTTAGATAAACATGTACTGTTTGGACCTTCTGCAGCTGAGGTACCTAAAAGTTGAGATGAAAGGAGAAAACTGATTCAAGAAACATCTTACATTTTCAGCTTTCTTTTCAAAATGAATAATAATTTCCCCTTCTCCAATAAACAATTTAAATAGCAAAGAGCAACAACAGGGTTTTAAATAGCAATGGGAAGGAGGCTCTAAAAAGAAAGGATGCTTTAAAAGAAAACCTGTAATAATTAAGGATAGTCCTCTCAGTCAGCATGCCTATCCACCTGTTTATGCTCTGCTCCCTTCCTAACTTGTCTCTGAAACTTTACCTCCCTTGTGGCATCAGATTGTCTCAGACAGCTGGGATCTGAAGTTAATCCAGAAGAGGTATACTTGCCAGTGGGAATCCCTGCCATATTTTTTCAAGATTCCCTCTTATCCTGGGATCAGATCTCCATTTTTCCTCATCTCCTGTAAAAAGCCATAGAACCTGTATCCCTCAATTACCTAGGTAAAGGTTTTTATTCAAGAATGTTTGCAGTCCTTAAAACAAAAGGATCTTGGAGGCTTGTACTGTTTACCAAAGTTCAGAAAGTTACCTCTTCAATCTCTTGTATCTCTGATTCGCCCTGTAGCTTTTATGGTAAAGATGGATGTAAAGGATGCCTACCATCACATTCCCACTGCAGGACATTTCAGGCATTTCATAAGATTTGTTCTATCTGGCTTACATTACCAGTTCTCAGTTTTACCCTTTGAACTATCACTAGCACCAAGGGTATTCACAAAATACCTAGCCACAGTCATGGCTTACTGCAAGCTTCAAGTCATTTACATTTTCCATATTTGTATGACTGTCATATTTTTGGAGACTCTTTTTTTTTTTCAACTGTCAAAGGTCTTCAGCAGCTGTTGAAGAATATCAACTCAGTCTGGGATTTCAAATAAGCTTCCAGAAGTCTTCTTTCTTCCCTTCTCAATGAATGATTTTCTTAAGATATTTGCTGGGCTTTGCATTGAAAGAACCTTTCTTCTTCCAGACAAAATAGATTTGTTTCAACACTTCTTTCCAAGTTTTTTTTTAGCCAAAACCTTGCATCTGGAAGGTATTTTCCTCAGGACACTGGGATACGTCATCAATTTTTCTTATGCTTTCTTTGGCCAAACTACATGAGGTAAATGCAGGGATATCAGTCTGGACTCAGCATGTACACCCTTTGCCCTTTCAAATCCCAGTTCTGGGGGTTGCAAAGCAAGAAACTGGATGGTGGGTAGATCAGATAGATTGCAATGCAGGTCTTTCATTCTTCCTTCCAACCTATTACAGTCAGTCAGTACAAATGCTTCAGGCATGGTTTCAAAATGGGTAAAAGTACAAGCTGTTTGGGATCATATAGACAGACAGAAGCAGATAAATATCGAAGATTGATGTTGGCAGTTATCAGTGCTTTGAAGGCCTGAATCACCTCTTGTTCCCAGGACGTCTGCAGTCATACACAGACAAAACCATAGTCATGTGGTACTTAAACAAAATGGGGGCATCAGATCTTACCCACTTTGCAGACTTGCTATGATACTCTGAGAGTTAGTATGTTAGCTCAGTTTAACACTTAAGGCTTCATACATTCCATTAGAGCAAAACTTGGTTGCAGACAAGCTCAGTAAGACTAGGACAGGTCACCAACAAAGGGAAACTTCATCGTTGGGTCTTGAAAAAATTGATCCATCTGTGGGCAACACCTCAAGTAGATTGTTTGTCTCTATTATAAAATCAACTAAACAAACTCTCCTCCAGGACTCCTTGAATAAGCCTAAAAGACAGATGCTTTCTATTTTCTTGTGGAAGGGAATGTTGCTGTACGTTTTTCCCCTACTGATATCCAATGTTCTTCTAAAGACCCAGAAAGACTCTTCAAAAATTGTGGTGGTGACTCTCTTTAGGCCAAGACAGTAGTGGTTCTCTCTTCTTTTCATATTAGTCAAGGGCAGTTATCACAACCATCTCCATAAAATGTGTTTTCCTCATACAAACCTCCCCTGACTGAATGATGAATTTTGATACCTTTGGGGTACTCTTTTTATGAGGATGGACAGTATGCACTACAGGAGGTGAAAAATACTGCTACTCAAAAATCATATATGTGCAAGTGGATAAGATTTTCTACTTGGTGCCTGCTCACCTTAGTAATGTGTGCTACACCTAACCCTGCCCCTAACTCTAACTATGCACAGAAACTTAAAAAAAAAAAAAAAAAAAACTTTCCATACCACTACTGCACAACAACACAGTATCAGACACACAGGCACCAACACATACATATATGCAAGTATACACTACTAAAACTATACATTTACCCTATCCATACACTAAATATAAAACATCCACAAAATCACACATACGCTAACTCTATCTTCTTCCCAAAATATAGTGGATATAAAAAGTGTACACACCCCTACAAAACTGCTAGGTTTTTGTGATATAAAAAAATGAGACCATAATAAATCATTTCAAAATTTTCCCACCTTTAATGTGACCTATGACTTGTACAATTCAGTTGAAAAATAAACAAATCTGTTAGGGGAAAAAATATAAAAAATAAAAAAAATGTACAATAAGCTGGTTGCATGTGTGCACACCCTTAAACTAATTCTTTGCTGAAGCACTTTTTGATTTAATTACAGCATTCAGTCTTCTTGGGTACACACCTGCCATCAATTAAAGTGACTCTGATTAACCCCAAATAAAGTTCAACTGTCCTAGTAGGATTTTCCTGACATTTACTCAGTTGCCTGCTACAGCAAAAACTATGAAGCAACAAATGGATCTCATTGTTGAAAAGTATCAATCAGGAGAAGAGTACAAAAAAATTTCCACAGCATTGGATATACCATGGTACACAGTGAAGACAGTCATCAAAAAGTGGAGAAAATTTGGGACAACAGTCAAGTTGCAAAGAACAGGACATCCCTCCAAAACTAATTAAAGACAAGATGAAAACTGGTCAGGGAGGCTGCCAAGAGACCTACAGCAACACTGAAGGAGCTGCAAGAATTTCTGGCAAGTACTGGTTGTGTACTACATGTGACAACAATCTCCCGTATACTCCATATGTCTGGGCTATGGGGTAGGGTTGCAAGATGGAAGCCTTTTCTTACACAGAAAAACATCCAGGCCCAGCTAAAATTTGCAAAACAATACATCAAGTCTCCCAAAAGCATGTGGGAAAATGTGTTATGGTCTGATGAGACCAAGGTTGAATGTTTTGGCCACAATTCCAAAAGGTATGTTTGTCACTTTCAGTTACACTAGTTCCCCTTAGCAAAAGTTTCATCCAGTATCTTGGCCAGCTTCCAATCAACCCAAAGCTGTCTCGTTGCCCTGCACTGTGAGACCCTGCATCAGTGGAACACTAAAGTGCTTTCACCTACAATAATGTATGTTAGAGTTGTACTTAATCTGTGCACTAAACTGAAGACTCTTTCCCCTTTCACTGTATACGTGCACACTATTGGTCCACCCCCCCATTTTTATCTTCCTATTGTACTCCTAGGTCAATTACTTAAAACTACTTTCTCTTGGAAAATGTTTACCTATGTACCTGCAGCCCATACTTCAATTGTTTTTCCCTGTAGAACTGGTGGTCATTTTCACCACACTGTATGAGATTAGTAGCATAAGATTTGTAATTATTAGGAAGATACTGTACTACACTAACCTGGAATTGACTTAGTTTGGTTTTCCTGTTTTCTTTTTAGCAGCTGGCCTAGTCCAGTTTTTTTGACTCACAACCTTGTACTACTTTGTGTCTACCCCCTCCCCACCTTGAACCTGCACAACTCCCTCCCACTCCTGCTTAATTACAGAGGTATCTTCCTTTTACTGTTCTGTCCTGACCAGCCCTATAGACAGGTTCTGCAGTCTCGAAGACTGGTGTAGCCCTGCTCTGTTTGCCTCACTATGATTGGCTCACTCCAGTCCCCTACCCTGCCCTCATTTCCCACCTGCCCCCACTACCTCTGCATTTATTCTAACCCCAGATCACCTGACCACACCCTCCTCAATCAATGACCTCTCATACACCTCCTATCAAATTTCTAACTTTAAAAGGTACATAGTATCTACTATCTACTTGCCATGCATTCACACTCACCCCCATACTTGAACCCCAAAACCACTAAGACCCAACCACTACTCCCTCATAAAAATATCATTTCTCTTCCTAACCCCCACATACCTAACAAACCTCACATCATTATATACAAGCACATCACTAGAAAACACATCATTCCACATAACACTTTCTCAAACAAATATACTCACACATTTTCTTTCCTATCTCTTCTACATTATTTAAAGACAGCTTAATCCTACACATTCATAAGTCTCACACAACACCATCTTACACTAGAAAAACATCATTTAGATCCAACATAGACAAAGTGCACAAAATTAAACACATACTGTTTATCACTAAAAATCTACTTATATCTGAAGACATGTACCCAAACTCTGGACCACAAAACTCTCTACTCTCTGCTAGGCAAATCTCTGGCCTATTGATTCTGAATGTCAACATCTGAAGTATCTCTAACAAACTTTCTGACCTACACACATTTATAGCTCACTACTCCCCTGACATACTAACCATTACCGAGACATGGCTAAAACCTAGTATGCAAAATGAAGAACTTCTCCCACCAGGATATAATATTCTAAGACTGGATAGAGTGGGCAAAAAGGGAGATGGAGTTGCTATCCTCTACAAAAATACAATCAACATCAAACCTCTACAAACCCCCATACCTAAATTTCAAAATGCTGAAACCTTAGGTTCAAACCTAAGCATAAATGACACAATAACTATCATCATTCTCTGCTGTTATATTCCCCCAGGTAATAACTCTCCCATCAGTGAAGAAATGTTACAATGGGCCACAGATAATCTCCCCCAAGAAACCATTTTACTAGGTGACCTGAATACTGATTGGTCAGCCTGTACCTCTAACAACCCCACTAACCATATTAATCTTTACAGTTTTACCCAACTTATCCAAGAACCCACTAGAATCTGCAGAAAAACCCACAGAGAGTCTATTTTAGATTGGACACTAGTTAACTGCCCCAAACAAAACTATCAGACAAGATCCCTTCCTGATGGTCTTAGTGACCATCTCCCCACCTTCCTCCTGTGGAAACACACCAACATAGCCAAACCCATTGTTTTTAGACAAGTCAGAGATGATCGTAAACTAAATATACAAGAACTAAACAATATTCTAAAACATAGTGACTGGAAACCACTACAAACCCTAAATCTAGACCAAACCATTGACTACTTCAACAATATTCTCATCAATATCCTTGACAGACTCGCACCAGTTAGGAAAATAAGAGCCAAGTCAAACTATGCACCATGGTTAACTAGGGAAACTAGAGAGCTTCTAAAGTCAAGGGATAAGGCTTGGAGAATTTGGAAGAAATACAATACTAGCCTAGCCAAACAAATTACCTACAACTTAGAAATCAGGCCAGGAGACAAACAAAACTCTATTGACAAAATTACTTCCTCAGTATCCAAAACAAACATTCAAAAGATCCCCAAATGTTTTGGCATGCCATTAACTCTCTCCTAAACCCAGGCAAAACTACCACTTCCACTCCTAATTCCATGAATGACAACAAGGACATTGCCTCCCACTTCAATCACCACTTCACAGAATCCATCTTAACACTATCCTCCCAACTATCCAAAAACAGGCCTACATATAACCCAAACAAATGCCCTGACAACATCCCATCCTTTATGCTCTCACCCGTTCCCACTTCAATAATTAATGAACACCTCCTAAAACTGAAACTAACCACCCTTGCCACTGACAATTTACCAGCCAACTTCCTAAAAATAGCTGCTGAATCGTTATCCTACCCTATTTCTATTCTTATCAGTCGCTCCATACAAGAAGCATATGTCCCACAGCTATGGAAGGTATCATATATTATTCCACTACATAAAGGTAGAAACTCTTATGAATACTCAGATTATTGCCCCATTGCTATAATATCCCCCTTATCTATCTAAAATACTAAAGAAATGTATACATTCTCAGGTAACACAATTCCTAAACTCACACCATGTCCTCTCCCCCACACAGCATGGCTTGCGACAACACCAACCATAGCACAACCACCGCTCTGCTCTCTTTCACCAATTTGATCAACCAACATAGAAATAAAAATAACTTTGTATCTGCAATATTTTAGACCTCTCCAAAGCATTTGACATGGTTTCACATTCCTTACTATTAGACACCCTGACATCCCTATCCTTTGCCCCTTCTGCTATTGCCTGGTTTAAAAGCTATCTGCCAAATAGGCAACAATCTGTCCAATGACAAAGTGTACTATCCCTCTTACTTCCAACTATCACAGGTGTACCACAAGGCTCCATATTAGGCCCACTTCTTTTCTCCATATTTACCAGTAATCTCCATACCATCACACAGCATGCTTCACTTATACAATACGCTGACGATTTGACACATATCTGTTCAGCTCCATCACTTCCCACCCTACAACAACTCACCCAGGAATCCTTTAGCTCCATGGAAAGTTGGCTCACTCAGATCCAACCTATCCTAAACCCTAATAAAACCAAATTACTACTTTTCACCCCCAACAAAACCATTTCCACCCCTCTATCCTTCACTATTTCCTCCAAAAATGACACTATTATCTTTGCTTCTGCCCATACCAAACTCCTAGGCATTGAAATTGATAAAAATCTACACTTCGATGTCCACATTTCACAAACTATCAAAAAAGTCCATAAAAAAATGGGAACACTATATAGGCACAGGAAATCCCTCTCGAAACAAGCACGGATTACCATAGCCCAAACTCACCTATTGTCTACTCTAATGTATGCTGCTCCAATTCTTAACCAGCTTAGAAAACTTGACCTTGCCAGACTCGAATCATGTTATAATAAAATCGTCAAGTTTGCAAACAACTCCATCTTTAGAACCCACCATTCCCAGGCTCTAAGGGAACTGCAATGGCTGGAACTTCCCCAGCTACTAACCTATCATCAATTAGTCATTGCCTACAATATGCTAACACATCCAGAAAAAAACCCTGCACTAGGCCAACTTCTTACCCACTATAATACAAATCGTCCTCTCCGGTCTTCCAATAAACCCCTCATCTGTATGTCTAGGGCTAACAATACTGCAGGCCTGTTCTCCCACTCCATAGCTAGAACCTGGAATAATCTTCCTCCTGCTCTGATTTCTACCCCTACCTCTTCTCACTTTAAAAAAACTCAGAACACACTTAAAGAATAAGTGGCTATGCCCATGTATTGCATATGACTTCAAATTATTCTGCTTATACTCCTCACTTCCTAATACACCTACTGTAATATATATTACAATCTAGGTCTTCTCCTAATGTTGATTGAATTTGTATACTTATTCTGTTATTAACCATGTGTAACTATTTTTCCTGTATACGTAGGTCTTGTTATGTCTTCTGCTGTATACTGTATTTTAACATATTGTTTGAAAATTCTCTGTATACTGTATTTTAACATATTGTGTAAAAATGTACTTACTGTGGAGCTTCTCTGCTGAAAATGGACCTGTGCCCAGCTGGACCATCCCAGTTAACAAATGTAAAATAAAATAAATCAAATAAATAAAAATATTACACTTCTCCAACTATAAGCAGGGGGCAAGCCCCAAGGCACACCCCCTCTCCCTGCTACTTAAATATATCAACTCAGAGATCACACTTCACAGAACAAAATGGTAAACATACCATTATGTGATTCATAACTGCCTGTTGTAATCTTAGTCATGTTCCCTTTTAACTTGCTATACTACAACATAACTCATCTTTGTGTAGTGAAGTGCGATCCTGGAGTTGATATATTTAAGTAGCAGGGGGTGGGGAGGTTCAGGCCCACTTGCCCCTGCTGATAGTTGGAGAAGTGCAATATGGTTTGTCTTTTATTTGTTTCTGTATGTAGTTGTGCTGGAGTATAGTTAAGTGTTGGTGCCTGTGTTTCTTCAATGCTATAAAATTCAATGTTTTGAGTTTTCAGTGTTTTGAACTTTTGAAATTTTGGTCTCAGTCTTTTGAAATTTGAGATTTTGGGATTTAGAGATTCTGAAGGGAATCTACACACACATATATATATATATATATATATATATATATATATATATATATATATATATATATGGGTTCCATTCAGAATTTCGAAGCTCAAAAGTTCAAATTTCATATGATCAAAGATCATATGTTTGAAGTTTCACTGCGGTCCGGGAGATTTCCCTTGTCCTCACTGTAGTGCAATCTCGGAGTTGGTATATTTAAGTTGTGGGTGGTGTGGGGTGCAAGGGGGCTTGACCCCTGCATACACATGTTTTACTGTGTTGGATGGTGTTTCGGGGGGGGTTCACAATTTTGAGATTCCAAGATCTCGAGATTCTGAACTCGGTGTACTGAAATTCAAGATTTTTGGATTTCGAAATTTTGTAGTGAACCTATATATACATCTGAGTGGCTTAGCATTATGGTTAAGTCTTTACTCATATATACAAGGTATAAGCTTTGATTCTGGCCTCTGGTTATTGGCTAGGCTTGTAATAGTCTACAGACTGATAGTCTATGAACCTATGGACATTGCAGACTTGCTGTATCAGCAAAGACTACATAGACCAAAAACACCTGAATCTCATTGACATACTAATATAAATGCACTGAGTACAAACTTTGACACATGAAAAAGTAAGTAGGAAAAAAACTGTTTTTGCAGGGAGCAAGCTCTCTTTCACCTCCCCACACTCCCTTCGAATTATATATAACAACTCCCAGATCACAAAACAGTGAGGAATGGGGAAAATCCCACTCTGCACTGTAAAGAAATCCCAAAGAAGAATAGTCAGCTTCCTCTGATGAACCAGCAGTTTGACAAATCAACCCTCCTATCTAAACGTTCTATATAATGAACATGCAACCACTCTGCACTCATATATCTATATACCTATATATATATATATATATATATATAGATATATATATACACAATACACACACACACACACATATATATATATATATATATATATATATATATATATATAACTACAATATAACAATATACTCTAATGTAATAAGTATATGTATGTATACATATGTATCTATATATAGTAATTATGTCAATTCAGGGTTTGTTTGGATCCCTTCCCACTTGGGAGGTGAAAGGGGGTTTGTATTCCTCCAAAAACAGCTTTCTTTTCAGTGAATCTGGTATTCAGCAAAACCCTTTTCTAGCTTACAGAATCAGATTTTTTTTTCCTTTTAGTCATCATGAATCATATAAAATGGTAGGACATGCTTAATTACTCATTGTTTGCTACATTCTGTACAGAAATAATATTTACACAAGATCTTTAGTGTATTATGAATCCTGCTTAGTACCCATCCCTTCATAAATTTCCTTTTAAGTGGGCTAAATTTCTTTGCATTAACTTTTTTGAAAAAAACAATATGTTTAGCTTTGAAAATTGCTGTACTGTTTTATAATATGATATACTTGCTACCAGACTGAAATACTTATTTTTTTAATCCTCTTTTTTTTTATTCTTTTCTTCTTAAAGTCATGAAATGACGGGTCTGGATTACTGGCTTTACTTTGCATGACTCACCATTTTTATACAGCAGTAATACATACACATTCATCAAATTGATCACTGCTGCAGTAGCCTTAGCTATATGGATAATATCCTGCCAGGGATATAGGAGCCGTCCAGTATCCAAAGTTTCAGTGCATTTTCCAGACACCCAAACCATTACTTAGTTCATGACAAACTGACTAAAAAGACAGGTTTGGACGTCAAACTCTTTCATACTTTCCTGCCATTGAAACAAATGCTCCTCTGTGGGCTTTCAAGAAGCAACAGTAGGTTCGTGTTGTTTTTTGCTGGGCAGAAAAGTTCTTTTTGGGGAAATCTTTTACATTAAAAGAATTTGTTTTATTATACTTTCTTGTTTAGGAAAGTTATTTTTCAACTAGGAATATATGTTTAACCAATTGTCATGAGACTTAACCACACTTTTAAATGGAAGCGCACATTTTACCTGACAGTTTCATAGTTGTTTAAAGTAACTGAAATTGAGATGAAATAAGGTGCAAATCATGTTTAGACATTGTTATTTCTTCAACCCTTCTACTCCAGTCGATCAGCCCACTCCAGTCCCCTTTACCCCCAATTTCCACCCCCTTTTCTAGTCATCCATCTCCTCCCACTCACATCAGCACACAATCCAATTACCAAAATATATCCCCATCCACCATGCTCCTCCAAACCTACTACACCCCCTTAAATTTCTACTTCTCCACTCCATTCTTAACCTCACTTAAATATATAATCTGAAGTAGGAAGACTTCATTCGTCTGCAACCTGTGGGTATCGGATCCGATCTCGGATCCGAGCCGGCAATTCAAAAGCTTAGGCTCCGAGCTCCTAGCTCCTCCCTCTTACCCATAACCCCTTGCCAAGCCCTGACTGACCTCAGATTTCATTTGCCGCTTTTCAAGAAGCAACGGAATTCTTGAGCTCCTGGCGTGGTTTTGAGATAAGTAGTTTTCTGACAGGAAAATTGTTTAAATTCTCTTTTTGTTTCAAATATAGTTAGTGTTGTGTGTGGTTAAGGCTTTCCTCCCTCTTTAGTTAATTTTTCTCGGTTTTTCGTAGTTTGTTTGTGTGTGTGTGTGTTTAGGCCTTAGGTGTTATGTCTGAAGCCCCTAAGGCTGTCTTTTCGAATAATACCGAGTGTGGCCATAAGCTGTCCCCAGCAGATGGCCACACTGCAAGAATGCTTGGGGTTGAACACCTGTCTTCTGGTTGTACCATTTGTGCAGGGTTCAACCCCGGCTTTAAGGGAACGGAGGTCGGTTAGTGCTGGCGGTCTTTTACCCCAGATACTGCTTCGCCTCTGCTCTCCAGTCAGCAACTTGTTGCTGTGAGTTCTCCCTCCGGCTGGGACTCAACCTCCCTTAAAAATGCCGGAGGGGAAGGATTCTAGTAGGGAGAGACAGAAGGAGAGGCACAGGAGAAGCACCACAAGAGGAGAGCCAAGCTTCCAGCTCGGCTCCTCCATCTAAGCGGCTTCCCCTGTGCCTTCTAGCCTTCCTCCTCCTCGGCTCCACTCCCTCGGTTCTCTCCTGGACCCGAGGAGGAGGAGGCTAGCCCTTCCAGGAGGTCACCGAGACGGTTCTCTAGGTCCGCCGGTGGCCTCCTCTAGATCGACTTTTTCGATGAGCGAAGCTGATATGGACCGGATGATGAGGAAATTCATCCAGGCCCAAATGCAAATGGGAGTGCTCTAGCCCCAACCGGGAGGGCTTGACCCCTTTTTAGCCTCCTTCTCCGACCCATACCACGGGTTCGAGCTGGCGCCGTGCAGATTTGGATCCGGGGTGGGTCGGATCCGACTGGTCGGCGCACCTCGGATCCGTCCCATCCCTTGAGTGCTTCGGTACCGGACCCGACCTCTCGGAGCCGAGGGCCGAGCCTCGGATCCGAGGGAGCTGGTGTGTCTTCGGCTCCGTCCAGGTCGGAGCACACTGGTCTCGGATCCGACGGTTTCGGCTCCGACTCCGATCCGCACGCCGGATCCGAGTGGGGTCGGCTCGGGCTTAGAGAAGCTGGCTCCCCTCGGCTTTCAACGTTATGGAAAGGGCACTGTCGAGGACATCCGGACCCCGGTCCCTGCCACGGCTCCATCCCGCACTCCATTGCAGTTGGGCCAGGCCCCCACCAGCCGGTCCCAGGGACAGCCTCGATGTCCCAAGTGGTTCCCTTGGAACATCCATCTGCTGAAGAGTACTCCTCGGACAGCCCCCCCGATGAAGTACCTCGGAAGCGCAAGTGCAAGAGGAGGCACATGGACTCCCCTGAGTCCGTCACTGAAGACACGGACTTGGATGAAGGGGAAGGCTCCCCTAGGTCACCCCCTGAGGACGTCTCATTTGGAGACATCATGGAGATGTTAAGGATCAGGGGGGGTGGTCTGCCCCCAAGGCTTCTTCGGATGAGTCTGTGTTCTTGGAGGCATTCGAGGCAGGCCCTTCTACCTCTTGGGTGTCCCCTCCTGCTGACCCTCTGGTAGATCTTATATCTATCAGGGCGTGGAAGGATCCGGACACCATTGAGCCTATCCCAAAACGCCCGGACCGCATTCTTTCTCCTCCATCAGACCGCACCCACTGGAGTAAGGGTCCCCCAGTAGATGCCATGATGATGGCTGCAGCCACGAAGAGGGAATTGGCCCAGGAGAGTCCCTCCGTCCATCCTCCGGGCAAGGAGTCCCGTTCAATGGATCGAATTGGGAAGCGAGTGTTTAGTTCAGCGACCTTCTCCTTGAGAGCGCTGAACTACATGGCACGTGTCATTAGGATGCAGCGATAACTGATTAAAGAGTAGGCTGCATCTCCCGAGTCCATCTCGAGTGAGGATAAGCAGGTTTATTCCACCCAAATGGCCACTCTAAGATCTGTGTCCAATACATCTATGCGGCTGCTGTCTCATGCTACTGAGGGAGCCGCTAGAGCCAGCAGAGCAGGCCTTGTCATGAGGCGACAGGCCTGGCTCCGCCATTGTGATTTTGCTGAGCCCTTTAAGGCGACCTTCGAATGCCCCTTCGATGGTTCTGCCTTATTTGGCAAGACTGTTCGAGACACTTGTCCAGAGCGAAAAGGACAGGAAGACGCTGTCTGCCGTCGGAGTCCGCTTCTCAGCTCCCCAGAGGTCCTTCTCTAAGAACCAAAAGGGACAGAAGAAGATGTGGTTCCAGAAGTCGCAGCAGTCCCAACCTGCTCCGGATAACCAGTCCTTCCGTGGCAGAGGAGGACGGGGAGGTCGTCGTGCCAGAGGCAGGGGGGCTCCTGGCAATTTTGGGTCCAGAGAACCCTTCTCTGAGAGACCCACGCAGCAGCCCTGAAGGGTTGCCCGGCTGTCCATCTCTGGAGGCAGTCGGGGGGCGGTTTTCGATGCACCTGACTTCTTGGGAGTCCATAACAACAGACAGTTGGGTGCTTCGACTCATATCCAGAGGATATTCACAAAAGTTCCGGATGGTCACCCTGCAATCTATACTCCCCCTTTTGAGGGAGAACGACTGGATGTGTTCCATAGACCTCAAGGATGCGTACTACCACATTCGGATGGACAGACGATCCAGGAGGTTTCTTCGCTTCCGGCTGGGAGCCAGTCACTATCAGTTCAGGGTCCTCCCCTTTGGTCTCACCTCAGCCCCCAGGGTGTTTACCAAGGTGTTAGCGGTGGTAGCGGCCCACCTGAGGCTCCAGGGATTACAGGTCTTTCCGGACCTGGACGACTGGCTCCTGACTGCATCATCAAGGCATCTTCTGTGCTCAGCCAGGGATTACTTCCTTCAACTAGCACCAAGGCTGGGCATAACGATCAACTGGGAGAAATCTTTCCTGAATCCAACTCAAATTATAGATTTCATAGGAGGAAGACTAGACACCAGATCAATGCGAGCCTTCCTCACCCCAGACCGTATCGTCAGCCTGAGGTGTCATGTGACAGCAATCCTTCAACCGTCACCAACTGCAGCTTCGGTCCTGAGGGCCCTAGGTTCTATGGCGGCAGCTATCCCGCTTCTAATTCATGCCCGCTTACGCGTTCAGTGGTTCAAGTTCAGTGGTCTCCTCTTTGTTCGTCTCTAAACGCTCCGATTGCGGTCAGCAGAGCGTGCAGGGACTCTTCTGTGGTGGCTTCTTTCTCCGGAGCCCCTAGCAGGAAGACCCTTTTGCTGCATTTCCCGAGCCACAGTGACCACGGACGCTTCTTGCCTCGGGTGGGGGGGGGCATTCTGCGGGAAAGATTGTCCAAGGCACGTGGAATCCCACAGAGACATCATTGCATATAAATGTCCTGGAAATGAGGGCGGTGCTCCTAGCGTTGCAAGCACTTCACCACGTTCTTCCTACAGGGACTATTGCGATTCAGACAGACAACATGTCCGTAGTCTGGTATATCAACAAGCAGGGAGGAACCAGGTCTTATCCCCTTTGTCGAGAGGCCATGAGAGTCTGGGAATGGGCAATTTCCACCAAACGCTTTCTGATAGCAACGCACATTCCGGGAAAGTCCAACATCCTTGCGGACAAGCTCAGTCGCACCATCCTTTCTCCACACGAGTGGTCCCTAAACCTTCAAGTAGCGAAGAAGATTTTTGCCGTTTGGGGCAACCCTGTTGCGATCTTTTGCTTCTCCCTCAAACGCCAAATGCGACAATTTCTTCGCTCTACTTCCCCACCAGGGAGTTCGAGGATGCTCTGGTGCATGCTTGGCCTCCCGGTCTCCTTTATGCCTACCCTCCACTTCCTCTGATGCAGAGGTTTCTGCAGAAAGCCAACAGTTTGGGGAGCAGAATGATTCTCATTGCCCCATTCTGGCCTCGACAGCCTTGGTTCCCCTCGTATGGTCTCACAAAATCAATCCACCATGGATTCTGGATCCAATTTCGGATCTCATCTCTCACCCTCTGGGAATGCCAGTTCCCAATCTGCGGACCCTGAAGTTGACAGCTTGGCTGCTCCAATTCCAACCTTAATTAGGACTCGGTATCTCTTCACCGGTCAAAGCAATTTTGGTGGCTGCTCATAAACCTTCTACCAGACAGGTTTATCGGAGTAAATGGAAGAGGTTCTCTATATGGGCAGGGCAGAGAACAGTGGATCCCTTTCAGCACCTATCTCTGCGGTGCTAGAATTTCTAACAGACCTCTTTCATCAAGGGGCCAGTTCTTCCACGATTAAAGTACAATTGGCTATATCGCATTATCATATTGGACAGGACACAGCTCCTCTTATGACAGCGAAATTATGCAAATCCTTTCTCAAGGGAGTTTTTTTATTAAGACCTCCAGTCAAGGAGGTTGTACCGCCTTGGGATTTGTCTTTAGTCCTGCAGGCCCTTACTGCTCCTCCTTCGAGCCTGCAGCTTCTGCTGATTTAAAATTCCTTTCCTGGAAGACTGTCTTTCTGGTAGCTATCACTTCAGCCAGAAGGGTGTCTGAGCTTCAGGCTCTTTGTGTCAAACCGCCTTACCTTTCTTTCTTCCCTGATAGGGTGTGCCTCAGGACCAATCCATCTTTTCTTCGAAGGTCTCTTCTGAATCCAATATTAACCAGTCAATCAATTTGCCTGTCTTTTTCCCAAGTATTCAAACAAAGGGAATACAAATTGCATTCTTTGGATGTTCATAGACAATTACGCTTTTATATTAACAGGACAGCTGGCCACAGGAAATCAGATCAGCTGTTCGTCTCCTTTGCTAAATTTGCTCTGGGTAAAGCAGTGTCTAAAGTCACTCTGTCTAAATGGATTGCTAATTGCATATTGCAGGCATATGACACTTCAGGCAGACCTGCTCCTCAGAGGGTTACGGCTCATTCTACTAGGGCAGTTTCTCGCCAGCCGCCTTTAAGTCCCGTGTTTCGTTGGATGATATCTGCGCGGCAGCTACTTGGGCCTCGCCTCATACTTTTATTTCTCATTACAAGGTGGATGTTGTTTCTAGAGGAAGAGCATCCTTTGGCTCAGCGGTGCTCGGAACATCCTTCCATGATGGCCCAAGATTCAGGTAGCTAGGGACTCTGTCCCACAGGTTGCAGACGAATGAAGTCTTCCTACTTCAGATTTAGAAGTTATGTACTCACCATAACGTTCCATCTGAGTAGGTGACTTCATTCGGATGCAACCACCCCCCCCTCCATCCCCCTGACCTTTATAGAGCGAGTATTTATGCTGTTTTAGTATACTGTGGTCAGTATTTGAGGCAAACTCAATCTGAGGTCAGTCAGGGCTTGGCAAGGGGTTATGGGTAAGAGGGAGGAGCTAGGAGCTCGGAGCCTAAGCTTTTGAATTGCCGGCTCGGATCCGAGATCGGATCCGATACCCACAGGTTGCATCCGAATGAAGTCACCTACTCAGATGGAACGTTATGGTGAGTACATAACTTCTAATTTCCAAACCCAAAACCCTGCACTGATCTCACCATACCAACATTTATGTACTGCACAAATGATCACCATCAACTAATTCATTTAAATTCATTTTTCTCTCTGCCAGCATAATTACAATACATACAAATAACACAAACTCTCCTGGTTGTAAATCTGTTTCTTTTGATTTTTCTTTCATTTTCACCTACTCCTTGTCATTTAAAAAATGTTTATCAAGGTGATACTCTTACTGCTAATCATACTATTTATTACCTCTTATATTACTAGCCCTTGTTACTTCGTATCATCAATCTCAATTTAACAATTTTAGAAATAACCACCATTTACATTTTCAGCTACCTAATATATCCCACTCCAACTTTAGTATATCTCCATCTCTGTTTACAGTACAAACCATACACGTCTTCATAAACTTTACTGTTGCCCAGAAACTTCCACCAAACAAACTAAACCTGGGCCAAAGCTTCAATTATAAAGGAACTAACTCACAATCCCTTTTACTTCATTGCCTACACCTATGTGGAGATATATATCCAAACGCAGACCCCTCAAACCGAACTATACCACCAGCCCACATGTACCTTCAAAACACACATCTGACTTACACCTATATGTAGAAGCATTTGTAATAAATTGCCATATGTCCATGCCTGGACAGCTCAATACTGATGTCCATGCCTGGGTAGCTTAATACTGTTGTCCATGCCTGGACAGTACAATACTGATGTCCATGCCTGGATAGCACAATATTGGTGTCCATTCTTGGGTAGCTCAATACTGATGTCCATGCTTGGACAGTTCAATACTTATTTACATGGGTGGGTATTTCAGTACTGATATCCTCGTCTGGACAGCACAATACTGATGACCATGTCCAGACAGTATAATACTGATGTCCATGCCTGGACAGCTCAATACTGATGTCCATGCCAGGACAGCTCAGTACTGATGTCCATGCCTAGATATCTCAATACTAATGTCCATGCCTGGGTAACAATACTGATGTCCATGCCTGGGTAACAATACTAATGTCCATGCCTGGAAAGCTCAATACTGATGTCCATGCCTGGACAGCTCATTAATGATGTTCATGTCTGGAAAGCTCAATACTGCTGTCTGTGTCTGGATAGCTTGATACTGCCCTGATGTTCTAATCATAACCAAAACATGACAAAGTCAAGGAACCGAGGATGAGGAAATTATTACCCCAGGATATAATATGTTAAGAACAGACAGGACTAGAAAAAAGGTAGACACATGGTCGTCATCTCTAAAAAACAAATCAGTCTCTCCATCTCCATTCTCAATACCCCCAAAAGTTTATAATTCTGAGATTCTAATAACATCAGTCAAACTAGATACACATAAAAGCCTGTGCACCATAGGAATATGCATGCCCTCCGATAACAATAATGACACTACAGAAGAACTTATTTCCTGAGTCTGATCAGACATTTTGCAAGAAACCATCATAATGAGTGATCTTGACATTGATTGGCTATCCATAGATAATGACACCCCTACAAATGCTGGCAATCTATACAGCTTCTCTCGGTTGATCTCAACCACTATCAGATATAACTAACCAACAAACAAAACAAGAATGATTGAGTGGATACTGATGAACATTCCAAAAAACACTGCCAAAGCTGATACTCTCCCAGATGTCCTAAGTGATCTTCTCTCCATCTACACTATAAGAGACAATACTCCTATAAAAAACAACACCTATATAATAATGATTGCAACCTCTTCTCCTTCCAACCTGAAAGCACTCAGCTGAAAGATACTACAAACTTTACACCTGAATGAAGCCATAGCCCTGTTTAACTCTACATTCAAGAATATACTAAATTGTTACACTACCATTGCAACTAAAAGCATTTAGACCAACCCTTATCCCTGGCTGTCTAATGATACTAAATAATGAGTGAAAAATTGAGATAATTCAGGGAAAACATGAAGAAAGTGCAATACTATATCAAGTCTTCAGTTATACAAAGAACTAAGACATGCTACCAAAAACAAGAACAAAACTAAAAAACAGAACTAACATACTAGACTGCAACCTTTTGGTTAGCCATCCATCATCTCTTAAATCCAAGTCAGTCATTACAACCAACCTCATGTTTAACTAACCAGACAAGTACACTAACCAGTTCAAAACTCATTTTATGCAAACAGTTACCTATCTTATTCATATCCCACCTGCCGGTACCACCACTCCCACCAAAAAACAACAAAGTAGCCAAATGTTCTTTAACTTCCAATCAATACCTACTACTATGATCAATAAGCTTCTTCTTAATCTCAAGCTTGCCACACTGGCCATATATAAAATAAAAGCTGAATATATTAAAGTAGCATTAGAAGCTGTATCCTACCTAGTGGCAGTCCTTATAAGTATGCCAGTTAAAGAAGTATATGTTCCTACACTTTGGAAAAAAATCATATATCTTATCTCTGCGCAAAGCAGAAAAACCCAATGACATTTCTAACTACAGGTCTATCGCCATCTTACCCCCACTGTCAATGATAAAAGAAAGTGTATTCATAGTCCTCATCTTTATTACAGACAACAACCTTCTCACTCCAACCAACCATAGTTTCCTCCCGTACCACAGCAGTACAACTGCACTTCTAAACTTCATCACTGCAGTCAACCAGAGAAGGAATAATGGCAACTCAATCTCAGCAATATTCTTGGATCTGTCTAAGGCATTTGTTACTGTGTCCCATCAGAAACTATTACTTAAACTATCTTCATTAAGCTTAGACTCATCATCATCATCATCATCATCATCATCATCATCATCATCATCATCATTACTGTCCTGGTTTCATAGCTAACTCTCAAACAAGATGCAGGCCAACAAATTGGTAAATAACATCTCCACCTTTCTCCCTGTAAGAGTTGGAGTCCCTCAAAGCTGAATACTAGGTCCTCTGCTGTTCAATATCTTCACTGATGATCTGCACACAGCGGCTAAACATACATCCATCATATAGTATGCAGATGACTCTACACTAATCTGCCCTGCAAATAATCTAGAAAAACTACAACATCTAGCTAATGAATCCTTTACTTCTATAGAGGCATGGCTAACAGACTCACAATTACTATTAAATCCCCCTCTTAAAAAATTATAGTATTCACCCCACAGCAGCTAGTTCTCACAAACAGTAATTTGCCATCACCTCCTCCAATAATACTGCAACAGTGCTAATAACCAACACCAACTAATTGGAGGCATCATTGATGACAGTCTGAAATTTGACCACCACATAAAACAGGCAATTAAGAGAACTCACCAAAAACTAGGAAACCTCTACATAACAGACAAAGCCAGAACAGCTATAGCATCTTGTTTCCTTTGCCCTACACTTCTTTATGCCATCCCCTACTTATCAATCTGCATTCCACCTCAGTCTCCTCACTAGACCAGTGTTACAACAAAATAGCCAAATTCAACGTAAACCACAGCTACTGAACTCACCACCATATACCTCTAAAACAACTCCACTGGTTCGATCTACAACACTCCCTAACTCACTCATAGTTAACGACTCCCTACAAGCTCCTATACCTCCCTGAAAAATGTCCAGCCAAAGCAACATGCTCCAGCAGTATACCTCCACCAGACCAGTATGGTCTGTCAACAAGTTGCTATTGACTCTAAGCAAATCCAAGAACTCTGCTGGAGACACGCTGTACTCCTTCTATAGTGCAAAATTTTGGAACTGTATACCCCAGGTTCTTAGACAAAGTGAAAATGCTAAACCGTTCAAAGATCAACTAAAGCAGTATCTATCTGATACATGGCTTAACTCATCCTCCAACTAAGTCCTTCCCCTGACTTTGCCTATAACTTCCTACAACTCAAATGTTTTAGTCAGACTCATTCATGTCCTTTTGCCTACTCTACCCCATCAGCTTCTACCTAACTCTCCTTATCAGGTTTAACTGCCACAACTCCTAAGATAGCTTAGAAAACAAAATGCATATTATATATCTAAATGTCAATGTTTTAAATCATTTTTAGCTGCTATATATACTTTACTAAATTCTTTGTATGTTTATATATTTCCATAACATATTGTTTTAAATACCTGTATGTTATCTGTCAGACGACACTGCTGTGGAGTTTTTCACTGCGGGCCTCTACGGGGCATCTATTTGCTCAGTCAGACTATCCCGGTAACAAATGCAATCAATAAATAAATAAATAAATAAATAATTGAAAACCATTTTTCTATGTTTATTTTACTTTTTCAGGCTGGAAATGTGTTTCATACCTCTCAACTGTACAGATTTTCGCAGAATGTCCAGATTTTTTGCTCTAAGAGGTTGAGAAGTATGGTTTTATAACATAAACAATTATGTGGTGTGGAATGTCACACCTCTAGCAGCCCACACACATCTTTTATTCTATTGCATGATCTTAAAAATAAACTTAAAAAGCAGAAGCTTAACAAATATAAATATTTTGTGAACAATAAAATCTATTAAAACTGTGCAAATAGCAATGATGTCAATAAGATATATTCTTTACAGTGATAATAGTAAGTGAATTCACAGTCATTTCCATAAATACTGCAATATATTATAATGTACACAAACCCCAAATTTTGTTTTTTCTACTGTCACAGATACATTTTCATATAATGAAAACTATAGAGCTTAGACAAATATCATAAGAATATTTTTGTTAACCACACATAAGTTTTCACATGACAACAAGAAATTCCTCTATAAATGCATATTTATTGAGATATATACAAAAATATGATAACATGTGTTTAATTGTATAATTAGCAATAGAAATAATATTGGATATTTCTCAAGATGTGCAACTTACAGTGCAAATATCAACAACAGTTTTCTTCAACATCTAAGGTTTCATCTAATGTTATGCAACAACTTGTAAGTCACTTGTTTTTTTAAGTATTAAGTACATATGAAATTGTAGCATATTTTCATAATTACTAACAAGCAACTTGGAATATCTCCAGTATAATGTGATATAAACCACATTTTCAGTGAATTGTCCTGTCTCCCACATTGGTGTTTCACTTCATGCACTTCAATAAAAGATAGGTCTCTCTTTTCAAAAAAATATGAACCTAAATATGAAGATATGAATAATAAGTGAGACATTAATTTGTCCACTGTAAAATATCCTAGACTAAGAATATTAATGTAATTTTGTTAATAACTCTTAGTCCTTTTTAATACTGCCTATTATTAGCTGATAAGTCATTTGGGTAAAGAATCCAGACCACAAAAAGTTCTGGGCATCACAAGGAGTCATGGGTGTGAACTGGAAGCATACTGAGAAGGCATTATAGGCTTGAGTGAGTCACATTAGTTCTTTAGGCCTTACCCTTTGGACTGTCCACTGCACCAAGATTGTTTGAAATGTGTCTAGCTCCAGTTATAATTCACTGCAGTCTACATTGTATCCATACGTTTCCATAGAGAACTTGCATATGTTTGCTGAGTGTTTTATATCAATGTGTCTGGAATGTCTCACTTGTGTGACAGACCTCTTAAAAAAAGTAGGGATTCCAAAAGAACAATTCAAACATTTTTTTTGACTCCTTCACACAAGACTGTATTCCTAGGGTGTCAGCTAGACACCTTAGTTCAAAGAGTGTTTCTGCTAAAGGACAAAAATAGATCTATATCCAAAGCTTTTTCTAAAGTTTTCCACTCAGACTTCCATCATTGCAAGGGGAGTACCTCATGATTTTGGGTCTCATGGTATCTATGATTTTCATGATATCACTGGTAAGACTCCATATGAGAAGGATACAGTGGTATCTGAAGTATCTTTGGTCCCAACACCAACATTCTTTGTCTTTTCAAATCCCAATGCTGGGGTTTGTCAGCAGAGAAATCACTGGGGAGAGACAACAGATATCTCTAAATCCAAGTTTCCCCTTCACGCTCCCTGATCCAGACACCTCATAATTTGCTTGGGAGCAGTTTCAGAAGGGATAGAAGATGTGTGGGGCACAAAGGACAGATGCAAGCATATAAATATAAAATAGATGCTTGCCCAGATCAAGGCACTCAACCTTCTGCATCATCTTTGGTCCCCTGGACCTCTTCAAGTTGTTACAGACAATACTGCAGTCATATTGTAGATGAACAAACAAGGGGGATTCAGGTCATACCCCCTTTGCAGACTAGCCATGGTAACTTGGGAATGTAGCTTCATGGCAGAATCTCACTCTGCAGGCATCTTACATTCCATCAGAGAAAACGGTGTTGCAGACAAGCTAACCAGGACTCAAATGGAATCAAGATCAAGGGGTCTTTCAAGATTTCATCCATCTGTGGGGGGGGGGTCCTCAAGTAGACCTGTTTTCCTCCTCTCTCAACAATCAGCTGACAAGATTCTGCTCAAGGACTATTGATATCCAGTGTACTTCTGAAGATTCAGAAGGAATCCCCCAAGATCATTTTGGTGACTCTCTTTTGGCCCAAGCAGCTCTGGCTGTCCCTTCTTTTGGAAATGGCCAGGAGCAATTACTGCAAGTTTCCTCACAGAATGGATCTACTCACACAGTATCAGTGTGTTTAATACTTCGACTGACTGACTGGATGACAAGGTTTTAATTCCCTTTTTGGCACCTGCTTACTAAGGAAGTGCAGCAGGTGCTAATGGAGGAATGAAAGCATGGTACTAGAAAATCATATATTAGCAAATGGAAAAAGGTTTTATGCTTGGTGCCCGCAACATAACCAACACCCATTTAGGACTAGTTGTTCTGGACTTTTACAATATTTGTGTGAATTACTAGCCTATGGCCTTTCTTACACCATCAAAGTTCACTTCTTGGGCATTTCAGCATGTCACTTCTTAGCCATTTCAGCATGTCTGCCTGTAGATCCTCTTTCAATGCATTCTCATGTCAGAATGTTTTTGAAAGGGGTTTTGCACAAGAGGCCTCCAAGATAACTTCTGAACCCTCCTTGGGATCTTCATTAGAGAAGCTAATACTCACCATTTGAATTAGCTAATCTGGCTGAATTGAGGTTCTTCATAGGTAAAACTGCTTTACTGATTGCCTTGACCTCTGCAAGAAGAATATCTGACTTGCAAACTCTTATGGTAAATCATCTCTATCTCATTTTCCATAGGGGCAGGGTTTCTTTGAGAACTAATTCTTTTTTTATGTCTAAAGTGGTATCTGAGTTTACTTAAAGCCAAACCATACATCTCTCCCTTTTCTTTCCTGAACATAAAAATTAGGGAGAAAGGATACTCCATACCTTGGATGTCCACAGACAGCTTGGGTACTATCTTGACAGAACTAAATCTTTCAGATCTTCGGATTAGTTATTTTTTTGTTGAAGTTAAGAAGAAGGGACAACCTGTGTCAAACAGACTAGGTGTTTGTCTCAGGCTATTACCTTTTGTTGTACTCACCACAATAAAACTATTGCAGGCAGGGTTAAGGCCCACTCTACCAGAGCCTTGGCTTCTTGTGTGGCTTTTAGGAAAGGGTTGTATTCTAGAAGTATTCTAGAAGTAGCAACTTGGTCCTCAGAACACACATTACAAGACATTACAAGCTTGATTCTTTCTCTTGGTCTAGATCAGGCTGGGGCCATTCTCCTTGGGCTTCTGGACCCTTCCACTTCCAGGTGCCAAATGTAGTAAGCTAGGGTAATCTACCCATATAGCTAAGGCTACTGCAGCAGTGATCAATACGATGAAAATAGTACAGCTGTGTAAGTAAAATTACCATAACAGTAGTAGCCATGCCCTTTCTCTATCCCATTTGTTGTCTTTGGGTTTTATTTATGCCTGGGTATGAATATTTATTTTTTGTTGTTCCTAGCATTGTCCTTTTAGGGCTCAGCCTCTGTCCCTCTTTTGGCATTTAAGCTCTGAAGGGTTTGGCACCCAAATCTATCTTTTTAGCCAGCTTACTTCAAGTTTACTAATGGTTTGGGTGGACAGAATTTGCTCTGAAACTTTGGAAGCTGGCCAGCTGTTATATGCGTCATAGGATATAATGCCTATAGCAAAGTCTAGTGCAGTAGTGATCATTCAAACATCTACTGTTATGGTAACTTTGCTTACACAACTGCACTTTCAGTTATTACAACTGCCTTTTTAAGGTTCAGTGGTGTTATGGGCATACATGCAAAACAGATTCACTTGATGGCAGAAGCAATCTAGGAGGTAATAGTTCAATGCACCAGTGAGAAATAACTGTAATAATAAAAAAATGCATTAATCCAGACACCCCAAGTATAAATAATTCCTACAAAAGTATTGGCTCTGATATACCTCTGTCACCTTGGCTTTGTTCCTTCCTCTCATCTTCCTTCATACAAATGTACCTTCTAAATCCCAAAGAAGTTGAATTCAAGACCATTGTGGGTTAAGTGAGTCTGTAGCTTCCTTTGCCAGTGATAACCTAGATTTGAATGGTTTTTGAGTTCTAAAGGTCTGCCAGAGCGCCAAGGACTACCTCTGGTCTTGTCTCCTTTCTTTATGGAAGCTGTCAGACTTTGCAGTATTGCTGTCTACTGGAAACTAAAAGCTATTCCTGCACTCTCTTCCACATAATGTGACTGCTGTGAACTGATGTTCCTAATGTGTTTGCATACTGCAGTTGGTAGGCATAGTTTTAATGAGGTATTACTTGAATGCATCCATCCATTAGGAGGCAGTGCATTCATTTGTTAACACCATCAGAAGTGATAATCTCCATGACTACTGGAAATCTTGGTGCTGTTATTGACCACTCCAGGACTGGGCAATGAAACTAATAATGATCATCTTGAATCAAACACTTGTCCATGAGCTAAACAGTTGTACACAGCTTTTGACTTTGTGATGGGAATCAGTGCATCTCATAAAGGTTGTGATGTGGGAGAAGGGAGCTAGTAAAATTGGAAGGGGTCAAGGCTGCAAGACAGTTAAAATAAATCACACAGGAAAAGTTGAGATTAGGGCCATAGTTTCCTCAAAACATCAACTGATATAGACACATGTGACATTAAAGCCTGCATTGCAGTCAGTCTCTGTTACTTATATTTTCTTACACATATGTGATTATTGGCCCAAGTACCTATACACAAATGTATTACAATATTATGTTCAAACTGGAAGCAGTAGTGTCATATTCATATTCTGACGCAATGTAAGTGGCAAAGCTTTAGTATTAATAACAATCACATTCAAATGACATAAGAAGTAACAACACAGCATATTAAGTCCATGATGAGTTACCCAGGTTCTACTGTGTTAGATCATTTCTAACTATGATCATTTAATGCAGTGAAAAACATGAGACTCAAGCATTTCTTATCAATGTAGGAATTTGCTAAATGTGCAATTCATCTTCACAGCTGTTATTTTTGTTTTCAAACACCTTTATTGAATTATCACTTGTGACATAGGTAAATTTACATTTATATAAAAGTAGAAAAGTAATCACACTATTATATTTCACATATATTGCTATATATCATATAAACTAAGCAGCATTACATAAATTATTCAATTACTGCCTTTTTTTAAAACAAGACACATCTTTATTAAACCATCACTTACTACACAGGCAGTCATACATTCATATAAATGAAAACAAACCATACCGACACAATCCTAGTTGCAAGCATTTTACATCACAAACCATTCTGGCACACTCCCAGTAGCAAACATACATCAGTTATAATCTGCCCAATCTTTTTCAGTCAAACATTACATAGCTCATTTAAGTTCTGCCGCCTTTTAATCCTCATTCCTCCCTTGTATGTATTGCTCCCACAATTCCCATTTTTTACCATTTTCTAAAGCTCTTATTTCCAGTTGTTTTATCTCTGTTACTATATTCACTACTTCAAGTATAGCTGGTTTACATTTTGATTTCCATTTTCCAGTAATTGTTTTTTTGGCTGCCATCATTATATTGATGTGTTTTATGTTTGTATATGGTTCCACACTCTCAAACTTACTCATATAAAGGCATCTGATAAATTGAATTACAGTAGACTGTAATAATCATAATTTTGATTTGGAATAATTGCATTTTAAGTTTAAAGAAATATTTTGAAAGCCCCTTGCCTCATACAGTTGTTCACGTGTTAAAACTAATACATGTAACAGTCATGAAATCCTCTGATATCATGTTTTTGGAAGATGTTGATCTGGCAACATGCTAATTAAGTTAAAAGAAATACAGATGGTTTGAAGCAACTACAGTAAAGGCTGAGAAAACACTATTTTCTGTTTCACTGAGATAAAATGTTTAATAATGGCAAACTAATGCCAAGATTCTGTTTAAAGTACTCTGTGTTCCATAGTACCTTAAACAGTCAGACCAGTCAATCCCTGGGATTCAATAAACTCCATGCAGGAATAGTGCTATTCCTGCATGGAGTGAACAGTGTCTGTTTAGCATTAGCATTAACAGCAGGGTGCCTTGCATATTCATGAAGGAGTGCTATTGCTAAGGCTAAATGGACATGAAGAGTACTCAGTCCAGGGGGCATGTCTAAGCAGTGCACGCACATCTAACATGCCTCCTGCACTCAGAAAGTGCTGTAAGACACTTTTTAAAAGTATTTCAGTGTTCGCTGACACTGAAATGAAATAAAATGAGCATTTCAGTGTCCATGGACACTGAAATAGCTACGGGAGCAAGAAACAATGTAGAGGGTGTGTGACAGGTTCTGTCACACACCCCCTGCATTGTAAAAGTGACGTACGGCCATAGCCATCAACTGAACAGGTGTCTGCAGAATGACCAGATCCCTGCCCACACATACTTCTTAACCTTCTAGAGCAATAAAGCTGTACAGAGCCATAAATAATGGAGGGACAAAGGCACTCAAATAAGGACATTCCCTAAATATTGCACTGACAAATCCAGAAAGCTGATAGAATAAAAGGTATGCAGTAGCACGGACTTCCTGAAGGGTATGAAGACTGAAACATAAATGTCTGCCATATGAAATTGCCATATGGCCATAGCCATTAACTGTACAAGTTGCTGCAGATTGCCCAGATGCCTTCTTCACATACTTCTCAACTTCCTAGAGCAAGAAAGCTGTACAAAACCATAAAAAATGGGGGACAAAGGCACAAAAATCAGGACAGTTTTTAAATATTGTACTGAGAAACCCAGAAAGCTGAAAGAATAAAAGGGTTGCATTAGCATGGATGTCCTGAAGGGTATGAAGTCTAAAAGCCAGATGTCTGTCGGTATGTTCTGACTTAAACCCCTAGTGATTTGCCAATAATCTGCTAGAAAACCACAGTCATACTTCCTATGTTTGTAAGAGCAATAATTAAAATCTCTCCCTATGTGTCCCTTCACAATTACCCATACTGTGACTGACAATGAGTAGATACATGTAAATAAAGTGAGATTATGAATTGTTTTACTTTTTTTCCATTCTAAGGTATGTTTAAGCATAGCTGAGTGGGTGTGCACATTATGGCCCTCTGCCCAGCATTGCCTAAACATTCCATAGGAGATAAATAAAAATATACAGCTGAAATTCTCATGGCAAGATCGTGTAGTGGTTAGAGTCCTGGCTTTGCATGCAGGTGTTTATGGTTCGAGTACTAAAACAGCCACTTTATTTTTACATGGGAAAGCAGTTTTGAAATTATTAATTTAATTTTAGTTATGTAGTAATTGATATTTGTCACCCAGTGCAGTGTAGCTGGTCTAAAATGTAAGTGTATATAACATGTGAAATCACCCATATATACACAAGTGTCCCTTACAGTATAGTCACACTCCATGGTAATGTAATGAAAGCACATAGATGGATGTCATGTAAAGTAAATCATATACACTTACTAATATGTCAGTAATGATTAATTAAGTCAGCATCCTGATCTTCTCCTTCTTCTTCTTTCGACTTTTCCCAGTTAGGGGTCGCCACAGCAGAACTCCGGCCCGCTAATGATTGGCAGTAGATTTTTGCTAAAAAGACAGATTTGGGTGCCAGCCTGGCACCCAACCTTCAATGAAGGCACGCCCATTTACACATAGGCTCATAGGTTCATAGGTAGGTACTAGGCTATTGGCCCTAGGGCCTATATAAGCCTAGCCAAAGGTACCCTGGCTTTCGACACCCAAGAAATTTATTTTCCTGTGCCACTGTCGAGCAGAGGCACAGAAGTGATCCCCGGGGTGAATTTACTATCTCCCATCCAATCATCAAGATTTTTCTTGAAGAGCACTAATGAGGAGCTTTGTTTGATATAGACAGGTAGTTTGTTCCAGAGTATGGGAAGCCTCTGGGACAGGAATCTATCCCTCCAACATGTTCTGTTTATTGTGGTGGCAAGGTTTAGGTCCCTAAACCATGTAGCTCATAGGGATTGGGATTTATTTAAGTGGAGCATGTCCAAAAGCTCTGGGTTTGACATAGCTTTGTGTGTAAGGCAGAGATCGCCTCTGAGTAGGCGATATGCAATAGAGTAAAGCTGCAGTTTTTTGAGACGGTCTGCTTAGGGCATCTGTTTGAGGCTGGTAATCCTCTTTGTGAGGTATTTCTGTGGCCTTTCCAGTTGTTGTAGATGTCTTGTGCAGTCCATACCAAAAGGGACATTGTACTCTATAATGGGTCTAATGAGTGACGAGTAGAGGGGAACAATGACCTCTTTTTTCTTGGATGACAAACCTTTTGTGATGAGGTGTGCCATGTAGAAGGATTTCCCGACTATTATATAAATAAAAAATGTTATTTTATACACGCGATTCGTTGATGATATCCTCCTCTTTTGGAATGGTAGCTTCGAATCCCTGGATGACTTTGTTAAATATATGGAGTCAACCACGTCCTTTTTGGAATTCACATATGAGTATTCTTTCACCAGTGTTAACTATCTCGATGTTACCATTACTAAGAGTGTAACGAATGAAATTATAACCTCACTGTATAGAAAACCCTGTTGGAGGAATGGCATACTTCATTATGAAAGTATGCATCCGAGACATATCTTTCCTAATGTAATAAAAAATCAGATGGCCAGGGTTACCAGGTTATGTAACAATGCTGGAGATAGAGACTCTTTATTAGAATTTCAGGCCAAATGCTTTTTGGATAGGGGTTACCCTACTCAATTAGCTATGAGCTATACTAACCATGTGGTTTCCACCAAGGTGTTGGAGACAGAAAGATACCCCTATAGTTGCTCAACCAGGGCTATTAAGAACAAGGTACAATATGACCTCAAATACACTAACGATGTAAAATATATTAAGGACATTTTATGTAAGAATTGGAAGTTGCTTAGTATGAACAGAGATTTATTACAATTTGTAGGGGAGAGACCTAGTTTTAGATACAGCAACTGTTTAAACATGAAAAGGTTGTTGTGTAAAGAAAAAGTTAAGATTGTATCCACCGATATAAGAATGAACATTAAACAGGGAACCTTTCCCTGTAGAAAATGTTGTATTTGTAAGTTTATTACCAGTGACCAAAAGTATGAGAATGCAGAGCTAGGCACGCTGTTTAGATCGAATTTTTATGCCACCTGTGACACCTCCAATGTGGTGTATTTGGCAACCTGTGAAGGTTGTGAAGCCTATTATGTGGGGATGATGACACGTAGACTCAAGGATCGAGTCTACAACCACGTATATGATATAAGGAAGGCTAACACCAACAATGTCCTAGCTAGACATTGTCAATTGTTTCCAAAGCATGTGTTTAAATTTAGAGTGTTGCAGATTTTGTATCCAAACAGGAGGGAAGGTGATGCATTAGGAACCCTTGAGCTAAACGAACTCAAATGGATTCTAACCCTTAGAGCACATGTTGAGCCTGGCCTTAATTCGGCCGTTAGCATTAGACCAGCACTCCTGTGAATAACTGTATTGTACCTACGGTTCCACCCTTTCTCAAAGGAACCCCTGGGTTGCATGATCTGAAGGGGGTTTCATTGGTTATGGTGTTTATGGCTCTTGGTCTGAAAGTGATTTCTAACATTAGCTCTACACTTTTGTTATTAATTGGGTGATCTTGTTGGTGCACCCTTTTCCGTTCTTTTTCTCTTTTTCCTTTTCCTTTTCCCCCCTCCCCGCCCCCCACCCTCCTCCCTTCCCTTTCTTTTCCTTCCCTCCTTTCCTTTTCTTTTTCTTTGCCCCTTTCCCTTTTCCCTCCCCCCTTCCCCCCGCCCTCCTCCCTTCCCTTTCTTCTCCCTTCCCTCCTTTCCTTTTCTTTTTCTTTGCCCCCTTCCCTCTTTCCCTCCCCCCCCTCTCCTTTGTTCCTTTCCCCTTTCCTTTCCCTTCTTCACACTTTGGTTTATATTTTATCCTTGGGTTTTGACTCCTAAATATGCACCTTTGATGTGGCTTCCATGCCAGGGATATATACACCTGTTATTTCTACATTCTGAGAAATACATTAACTATGTTGCTTTATGTTCTTTATGATGAGGATTAGACTTTAATATATTAAAGATAAATGGCTCTATTGCTAGGCTACGATGTGGGTCTACCTTTTGTATTTCCTTTCTCCATTTTGCTCTGAATTGGGTCTATTGATTTAGAAGTGTTAGTAAGTTTAGGTCTTATGAAATAGGCAACAGTGAATGCTTCCTCTATTTATATTTGAATTGGTTTTTAAAAATTTTTTAAATGTTAACCATATAGTTAGTTTGTTCTGACTATTGTCTTCAATAATTCTGTGACGTTATATTTGTTTTTACATGTTATGTTTATTCAAACGTGATCATTTTAAATGCACTCAGACTTCGCTGAGTAATTACGAATTGTTTGCTCTGCAATAATTAGTTGTTGATTGGGGCGTATGCTACTATATAAGTGGTTGAATCAGTTTTATACAATACAACCTGATGAAGCGCACCTGTTTGAGTGCGTGAAAGCGCTTGTTCTCATTTTTAATAAATTATCGTTTTATTCATCGTGGTGGTCCCAGTGATTTGTGTTGATATTAGCATGGATGTCCTGAAGGGTATGAAGTCTAAAAGCCAAATGTCTGTCAGTATGTTCTGACTTAAACCCCTAGTGATTTGCCAATAATCTGCTAGAAAACCACAGTCATACTTCCTATGTTTGTAAGAGCAATAATTAAAATCTCTCCCTATGTGTCCCTTCACAATTACCCATACTGTGACTGACAATGAGTAGATACATGTAAATAAAGTGAGATTATGAATTGTTTTACTTTTTTTCCATTCTAAGGTATGTTTAAGCATAGCTGAGTGGGTGTGCACATTATGGCCCTCTGCCCAGCATTGCCTAAACATTCCATAGGAGATAAATAAAAATATACAGCTGAAATTCTCATAGCAAGATCGTGTAGTGGTTAGAGTCCTGGCTTTGCATGCAGGTGTTTATGGTTCGAGTACTAAAACAGCCACTTTATTTTTACATGGGAAAGCAGTTTTGAAATTATTAATTTAATTTTAGTTATGTAGTAATTGATATTTGTCACCCAGTGCAGTGTAGCTGGTCTAAAATGTAAGTGTATATAACATGTGAAATCACCCATGTATACACAAGTGTCCCTTACAGTATAGTCACACTCCATGGTAATGTAATGAAAGCACATAGATGGATGTCATGTAAAGTAAATCATATACACTTACTAATATGTCAGTAATGATTAATTAAGTCAGCATCCTGATCTTCTCCTTCTTCTTCTTTCGACTTTTCCCAGTTAGGGGTCGCCACAGCAGAACTCCGGCCCGCTAATGATTGGCAGTAGATTTTTGCTAAAAAGACAGATTTGGGTGCCAGCCTGGCACCCAACCTTCAATGAAGGCACGCCCATTTACACATAGGCTCATAGGTTCATAGGTAGGTACTAGGCTATTGGCCCTAGGGCCTATATAAGCCTAGCCAAAGGTACCCTGGCTTCGACACCCAAGAAATTTATTTTCCTGTGCCACTGTCGAGCAGAGGCACAGAAGTGATCCCCGGGGTGAATTTACTATCTCCCATCCAATCATCAAGATTTTTCTTGAAGAGCACTAATGAGGAGCTTTGTTTGATATAGACAGGTAGTTTGTTCCAGAGTATGGGAAGCCTCTGGGACAGGAATCTATCCCTCCAACATGTTCTGTTTATTGTGGTGGCAAGGTTTAGGTCCCTAAACCATGTAGCTCATAGGGATTGGGATTTATTTAAGTGGAGCATGTCCAAAAGCTCTGGGTTTGACATAGCTTTGTGTGTAAGGCAGAGATCACCTCTGAGTAGGCGATATGCAATAGAGTAAAGCTGCAGTTTTTTGAGACGGTCTGCTTAGGGCATCTGTTTGAGGCTGGTAATCCTCTTTGTGAGGTATTTCTGTGGCCTTTCCAGTTGTTGTAGATGTCTTGTGCAGTCCATACCAAAAGGGGCATTGTACTCTATAATGGGTCTAATGAGTGACGAGTAGAGGGGAACAATGACCTCTTTTTTTCTTGGATGACAAACCTTTTGTGATGAGGTGTGCCATGTAGAAGGATTTCCTGACTACTGTGGCAATGTGATTATCAAAGGAGAGACTACTGTCCACCTGTGTCCCAAGGTCTCTTGTCACACTTTCAGTGTTAAGTAGACTACAGCCTATGTGGTAGTTCATGGGTACTGAGTTTTTACCAAAAGGGATGACAATGCATTTTTTGGCATTGAGCTTGAGGCCATGGCTTTGACACCAGGCATCTGTTTCAGCGAGGCCCTTTTGTAGGATGTCCACATTTTTTGGAGTTTTGATTATGGCTCCTAGTTTGCAGTCATCTGTGAACTTCATTAGCCAAAGACCTTCTGTGTTGGCCTGTATTTCAGAGAAGTAGATACCAAACAGGAGAGGACCCAGGACTGAACCCTGTGGTACTCCACTTGTTACTGGTCTGAAGTTGGATTTGGAGTCTGCTACTTTCATAGTGTGGGTTCTGTCAGTGACCCAGTTGGCAACCCATCTTGTGACATAGGAATTTATACCTAGTTTAGTGAGTTTATCTATAATTCCAGAATGGGGGATGATGTCGAAAGCCTTGGCAAGATCTAGATAGGCTGTGTGAACCACCATACCCTCATCTATGGCTTTGGTGACTGATTCAAAGAAATCTATCAGGTTTAGGAGACATGATCTGCCTTTTACAAACCCGAACTGGGTGGGGTCCTGAGTTTGGAGATTACCAATGTCATTGTTTATAAGTTCCATGATGATACGTTCCATAGCCTTGCAGACCAGGCTCGTTAGGCTAATTGGGTGGTAGTTTCCAGGGTCTGTGGTGGCTTCCCCTTTGTGGAGTCAGATAACTATAGCTGTGCACCATTCAGTGGGCACATAGTCTGAGGTGAGGCTATGATTGAACATGGTACTTAGGTTGGGTGCCAGTTCATTCAGTAGTTCATGTATAACACAGCCTGGGATGTCGTCATGTCCCATGGATGCTGTGTTCTTGGCTTTGGATAGTGTGTTTTTTTACCTGTGCAGCCGTGATTACAGGAACTTTGCATTCTTCTGGTATAGAGATGGGCCCTTTAGGGGATGACAGAGGGGTAAAGTTTGCACTGAACCTATCTGCCAGGATGTTGGCAATATCAGTTGGTTCTGTATATTTAGTGCCATTGTGCTGTAACTCAGAGCAGATCTGAGTGTTGCCATTGAGATTCTTGACATAGCTATAGAATGCTTTGTGGCTGTCTTTAGAGTCAGTGGTGATTTTGTTTTCATAACTAGCTTTAGAGGATTTTATGAGGGATCTCAGCTTCTTACTGAGGCTAACCAGGGAGTTTCTCCAATCATGGGATTTTACTCTTTTTTGCAAAAGTTTCTTTCTTCTGTTGTAGAGTTTGTTTATGGCAGGGGACCACCAGATTGGCTTCCTTTTTTTGGAGGATAGAATCTTGGTTTTGTTAGGGATTGCACGATCCATGCACTCGTGTAAGTGCTTATAAAGTGCATTTGTGTAGGATTCAGCAGTCATACCTCTATTGTCCGTCAGCATGGGTGTTGTGAAGTTTGCCACTTCTGTCTTAAGAAGCGTGAAGTTGGCTTTGGAGAAAATTTTTACTATGGTTTCCCTAATGGGGGTAGAGGAGGGATGTGGTTATCTAGGGTGTTTAGCTTGTGGTCGGATCTGATCAACAATGAAATGACCTCTGGTGTGGAGTACCGGTTGCCCATGTTGGTAATAACCAGGTCTAGGATATTGCTGCCCCTGGTGGGGGTGTTGATAAGTTGATCCATGGCATTGGAATTTATGAATTCCAGAAAACGTTGAGCACAAGAGTTGGTACATGAGTAGTTTTCCCAGTTAATGGTAGGGTAGTTGAAATCACCCATTATTAGGGTGTTAGGTTGTACCCTAATATTTTCCAGTGTATTAAGAAATGATGAGTGGGAATCCTGGGTCATGGTGGAGGATCTGTAGCAAGCTACAGTTTGGATTGCGGTCTTGCCTAGAGTTAGTTGCACTTGGATAATCTCGGATGCATTATGCTGAGCAACTAGCCTGGAGGTGTGGATATCCTTAATGTATATGGACACACCTCTGCCTTTAGTGTTTCGGTCCAGGTTAGGTGGCTGAAAGGTGTGGTATGAATTATAGCCTGGTAATGCAGGGGTACTCTCTGGAGCCTTGAACCAGGTCTCTGTCACTGCACAGATATCGATGTTCTCCATTTTAAGGAGTGCCTCGAGTGAGTGCATTTTGAGGTTTAGACTTCTAGCATTGAGTAGCAATACCCTCAGATTCTTCTTGCCTGTACCTGTTAGGGTGGTGAATTTGTCATTTGAACCTTGCCTAAAAAAGGCACTATAGGGGTGGCTAGAGCCTTAGCCTGTATCCGGAATCCCAGGGGTGACAGGTGCAGGCCATCTCTGGCAAAGCATTGTCGTTTGTCGATCATGTCATCCCAGGCAGACATGTCTTTCAAATGCCACTCGACCGTGGGCAGGACATGCAGACTCCACACAGAAGGCACTCCAGATGAGAATTGAATGGGAGAACCTCTTGCTGTGAGGCAACAATGCTACCACTGCACCACCGTGGCTTTAAGTCAGCATCCTGATATTTTTCTAAAATGAAAAGTGAGCAATGGTTAGCATTGCTTAGCTATGCTTAGCTGGTGTAAGCATTGTTTAAATGTGAATGCTAAGCAGCAGTCAGCTGAGCTAAACAGATTTGTGCACTAGTAAGCAATGCTCAGCAATTACCCCTTAAAGCACTGTTCAACCCAGCTTAGCAGATTTGTGCACTGCTTAGCTGATCTTAGAATTATCAAAATGGTCCAATGACTGCAAAGGGTGGGAATATGGCCTTATTTAAATCATGCAGGTGGGAATACAGCCATAACCTGTTTAGCTTGATCTCTGCAGTAACATGTCTGGCGTTGGAGAGGGAGTGTGCTTTCGAGCACAACGCTAGGGCATCCTTGAGTCCAGGGTCATGGGTGGACTCCTCGTAGAACACCATCATGAGAGACTGCTGCAAGGTCAGTACCAGGGCTCTCAGTACAAAGCGGAGCTTGGGACAGTCTGGCACATGACCTCATGAGTGCCACTGGAATCCCCCAAACTGGTGAGCAGGTATGGCATCATTATGCTGACCTAAAGTATAGGAAGGGGTAGCTCTTGGCCCAGTGGATCCAAGATGCTCAAGACCAGCATGCTTCAGCAGTTTGTAAGTATCCCAGACATAGCTGTACCAAATTCTAGCCTGAGTATGTGATAGACAAGTATGCATAATGTTTGTTTCTCACCCCTACAGCTGCAGCAGAGAGGGCTATGAACATTGAGGCCCACGCAGACAGACTGACAAGTATGGGCTGACAGGCTGGTGAGTACAGATCTATCTTGCAGTATATAGTGCCATAAAATAGAAGGAGTACATTGTTAACTGCAAGTAGGTGTATTGTGTAATGTGTATAATGAATAAAACATGTTTGTCACACTAATACTTATCCACAGGATGTCCATTAATAAAAGTGTAATTTCACTGTAATAGAAATATACAGCAAACTGCTGTGTTTACTCTGTTATGTTGTTGTAGAAATAGAATGCATACTGGTTCTTTACAGCAAATATGGCACTGACAGCATGACATATCTGAGGCTGTTCTGGGAAACAGCTAGTATGCATTACAGTCTTGTGTTAACCTTTGCTTTCCAGATGGTATTAAGTCAAAGGATTAATACACAGTACAGTAACTATCTGCCATGCATGGATTTCAGCATTACAAGGTCAGACTGTCCAACCCAGAGAGTATTTGTCAGAAATCAGTCAAGCAAGAAACAGCTGTTTCCCAGTAGCTCAGTGTGATGGAAAATAGCATTGTTGTTCATTTTAGTACACCCAGAAATTATTTGAATCCAGGGAGTGGTACTGAGATGTGTGCATATATAAACAATAGAAACCCTAAAGATTAGTAGAAAAAGTCAGAAAGTGTTAACAGATATTTTCCCAACAGGTCTCACAGGTAATGAAATGTGTGTAGTAGCTGTATGAAGGGTATACTAATACACCAGAATATGTGTAGGAACAGTCAGAAAGGGTTAACAGAGATATTCTCCACAGCTCTTACAGGTAAAGAAATGTGTATAGTAGCTATATGAAGGGTATACTAATACACCTGAATAGTGGTGGAAACATTCAGAAAGTGTTAACAGAGATTTTGTCCACAGCTCTTACAGGGAAATAAATGTGTATAGTAGCTGTATGAAGGGTATAGTAATATACTGGAATAGTTGTAGAAACATTCAGAAAGTGTTAACAGATATATTCTCCACAGGTCTTACAGGTAAAGTAATGTGTGTAGTAGCTGTATGAAGGGTATAATAATACACCGTGTACAACTGTTCCACTCTCCAACCCCATATACCTGCAAATGTCAGCAGGATAGGTACATACATCATGCCCTCTCCCTGATACATGTCTCTCAAGTGTCACACTGTCATGACTAGTGGTCACTGCTGCCAGTCACCTTGGACGCAGATAGGAATCCAGGTGAACTATGCTAGTAGTGGACTCACACAACATCCTTGCAGGGTACCCCTTGTTTGTCAAGTATGTAACCCTGACATGTACAAACCCTCTCCAATAAAGTAGCCACAGTGTACCTAGTCTACCCTATACCATTATACACACACACACACACACACATATATATACACATATATATATATATATATATATATAATTTGACAGTCTAACAGGTATGTATGTGCCATAAGTGGGGCAGACCTGTAGAGTACTGAGCAGTACTGTTGTGAAAAATAGAAGCCGATACAGTTGTTAATGGACCTTTCATTCTCTCACCTCACCCGTCATCTGCATCAATCATTATTATTCATATACTAATGGTATGTTCTTCTCAAAACCTATTGTTGGGACATGTGGTCTTTCATTGTTCATATATTTCATTGGTTGCATATTAACATACTTTGTTCAAAAAACATTACTGGTGGCCTGTTACTGTCAATGTAACGTGCATGCTATTAAAATGCTTACTGTTGTTCCATTCATGCATGTGTTCTATTTGCTATGCAACTTTTTCAAATCTGTTGGTTTGGGTTAATTGGAACACCCACGCATGCTGTTAGAACTAATTTTGAAATGTGTTGTTCATAACTAACTAAAATATCTTGGAAAACCACAGCACCATAGCACATTTGGAAAGACAGATCCCAGCAGATCTGCCTGTCCCACCCCATCTGGCCGTGGCACTGGGCCCCAGCACATCTGAGACCAAATCCCGAACATCCTCTTCCGCTGGTCCTGCACCACCTTTGGGTGGAACTGCCTCAGGCGATGGGGCCTGTTCCTCCCCCTTGGGCATGGGCAGGGAGAGGAGCCCATCACCTGCTAACAGTTCCAGAGTATGGTGTGCAGCATCATCCTCTCAGAGTTGGGTGACAGCTGTGCCAGATAGAGGGCCGCCTGGTTCACCTCGAGAGGCAGGCCATCCCTCTTGTCCAGCCCATAGCACAGCCAACTTCAGGGCTGTGAAGTTGCAGTGGTGAATGCCCATGGGTGGGGACCTCAGTACCACTGTATCCATTTGGGCCTCATGGGCCCCTGATTCCCAACCAGCATCCCGTCCATGGTGTTTAATCCCCTCATGTCTCATATACCATCGCTGTCAGCTGTCTTGTGTGTTTTGTCTGTCTGAAAATGCTTCCTATCCTACCCAACCTACCTCCCCAAACATACCTACAGCCCTTCCTCAACATCCCACTCTTACCTAAAAAAAACAAAAAGGGCATCTTCCCTGAAAAAAAAATAATTTCCCCATACACAGCTCTACATTTCACCCCCATGTATAGTGAAATTAATCAATGTACCCACAAATTATCCTACAAATGTCTGTCACCAACACCCCTTCCTTTGGGATGTGAGGCTGTAAATTCCAAATTCTATACATTATTCACAGCTGCTGCTGCAGAAGAAATGTAGAGCTATTGCTCGTTCCTACAGCCATCCTGCACATCCCTAGCTTGTTTTCCTAATGTTTTACCCCCTACTTGCCCCCATTTCACCACTTTCCGATGACCCTTTTTTCTTTTCTTTAATGAAAATTAGCGTGGGTGTAAATGGGAGTAAGTGGTACAAAACGAAACTAAGAGGACTTAACCATCTGTTAGCATCACTTAGCTCCACAGAAAACCACACAAACCCACTTACAACTGCTTAAAACTGACTTAATCACTCTGTCTCCATCAGACCTTGTTCTGCCCACCAACAAAATAAGCAGCTCTGCCAAGTCTCAAATTCAGGATGGTCTGCATTACACTCACAGCAATGTAACACTACACCATCTGAGCTGTGAGAATCTGCAATGCTTTGACAAACATATCATGCAGTCTGGTCATTTCATTAATGAAAAAAGTAATCACTTCCAAGTCTTGAATCCTGGACCCTGTGCACTGCAATCACAGCAATGTACGTCTACACCATCTGAGCCAAAACATATCATTCACTTCAGTCAGTTAACATAAGAGAAAAATATATATATGTAGTTCTGTTATATACATATATATGTATATATAAAAACAAATATATATATATATATATATATATATATATATATATATATATATATATATATATATATATATATATATATATATATATATATATATGTGTGTGTGTGTGTGTGTGTTTGTGTGTGTATGTGTGTGTACAGATTTATACATAGCTATCTATATATATATATATATATATATATATATATATATATATATATGTATATATATATATATATATATATATATATATATATGTATATATATATATATATATATATATATATATATATATATATATATATATATATATATATATATATATATAGGTCTACTTCTATTAGCTGACAGCCCATTTCACTGAAACCCATTTGGTGACAGCTCATTTCATTGACAAAAGTATTCAAGGCAAAACCTGGGTTTTGCCCTCCCCACTGTTGTGCAACTGTGAAGTTGTTATATATAGTTGGGGTGTGGGGGGCACAGCCCCCCCACATTGGGGGTATGGGGTGCAGCCCCCACCTAGAATGTTTGTCGATGAAATGAGCTGTCAAATGGGTTTCAGTGAAATGGGCTGTCAGCAAATAGAAGTAGACCCATATATATATATATATATATATATATATATATATATATATATATATATATATATATATAGATAGATAGATAACCAACCTCTTACTGCAAGACACCTGCAAAAAGCCTTACAAAGTTGGGTAAACAATAGCAGCAACTTTGAAATATGGCTGTTACATGCATAGAAGTCTGCTAGAGTACCATGGTTTGATTTAACATATGATCCCTGATAGAGTCCAGGTCTGAAACACAAATAAATGTCATTATGTACTGATGTCAATTCTCACATTATCCCAGTGAATTGTCAGAAACCCACAACTGTTAAGGGGACCAGAACAAGCATATAGGCCATGCATCTGGACAGTGTCTAGACATCTGGCCAGTGGAGAGGTATGACTACAGTCATGTAACAGAAGGGAAAAAACATTGAGAGCTGCCAACCATTTCACCCAGCACCTTCTGAACCACAGTAGGAGCAAGACAACACTACCCCAGATCAGCTCCCGGGAATTACCCATGTATTTCCAAATATATCATGCATTGCAGGGATGAAACAGCAGGGAAAACAGATATTGGTGCGAAAATGTCCACCCACAACCAATTGCACCACAGTCAAAGCAACATACCAGTACCCCAAATGAACTGTAGAATACAATGACTGTTTGAACAAACATATCCTGATTACCAGTCACGCACAACACTGACATATACTGGCCCAACTGAAAGTCTACTGGGAATCCTGAGGCATTACAGGACATTTCCCAGTCTGCCTCTACAAACATATACACCTGATAGACTGCCAGCAACTGTAGCAGCATGCACAGTCAGATAGAAAAGGATCTATGACACTGACATCTGCTTCTCTCCCTACTCAGCCCAACAAACATTTACACACAACACTGCTACTTGGCAGTTTGTTAATAATAGCCAGACCTACACAACTCTCAACTGTACATATATGGCCACTGCTGCATACCACTTCCAGGTGTCTGCTAAGTCCCTGGGATGATACCAGGAGTTCAGTCACTAAATAATGATATACCATACCTCTGAACCTCTTACTGCTAGACATTTGAACAAAGTATGACATACTTAGGGGACAGGGGCAGAAAGAGGATATATCTCACATAATGGTGTTACAAACTGAAACAGTTGCTGGTGTTACAGGGTTTGTTGTAACATAACATTCCTGAAGGATATGATGTCTGAAACACTAATGGATGTCAAAATGTACTGACTACAATCCTCACATTATCTAACTAATTTCACAAAAACAGACGTCTGAGGAACAGACCACACATAACAGGCAAATCTCTGGACAGTCTGTGAACATCTGGACAGTTGAGAGGTATGTCAGAGACATATCACTTTCAGATGTCAAGTCATGCAGAAAATGCATGTCCTGACAAACCCTGTTAACCTAGCAATCCTCTATGTGTACTTACAATCTGTACACATGCTTGGAGCTTTTTCCCCTATGTTGTTGGGCTGTTTCTACATGGCTTGTCCTGAGAGGTATTTCCACCTGCTGTCTGTGAAGCTATAGCCCCACACCTTATTAATGTCCTCCACACTGGCAAGGAAAAGAGACAAGGCCGATATGAAGGGCTTAATTATAGCACTGTGTTGCAATGGCATTGGCTAATGGAAAGACAACACAGCCGCTCTGGATGCAAGTAGCAAGTGGGAGATACCAATTGGTGCACAGGCCATCACCTGCTCATGCACATTACCTGCAAAAGGCAAGCTGCTGCCTATGCAACACAGGTCTGACCCATCTACACAAAGACAGACTGTGACTACACAAACCTAACCATTTGCAGTACTCTAAGGAAACTTGTCAAAACTATAACAGGTATGTCAATCACTTAAGCTTGTACTGGAATGCAGAAGGGGGATTCAATAATGTCAAATAGGACATTAAACAACAGATCATGACAAGACATGCTGGACTCACATGCTGCTGTCGGTCACAAATGACAATTCCTGCTTGCCCTGTCTGCATTGACATGGATCACATCTCTGGCAACTGAGTCACCCCAGTAAAGGTCAGCTCATGTATGACTACTGCTAAAGTTTCTGTTGTTCAATACTGAGTGTGACACTGCTAGGCCAGCTACCTGGGATGATGTAAATATTCAGATGTCACCTGTGAATGCTACTATGGTACACATCCCTGTCTTACAAATGTAAGAGACTTATACAGGGTATGTGTATAGTACACAGCAGGTGCAGAAGTGTGTGTTGAACTGTATGTGATATAATGAGCCCATACCTGACAACTGTCTGGGATTTTGCAGACTTGACCATATGTCTGCATCATATTTGCAGTCAGTGTCTCATACAGTTGTGTAATGTCTGGCACATCACTGGCAACCCATTAACGACTGATGTCATAACATAATAGCATACATTTGATTGCCAGATGTCATACCTACGGAGTAGACCTGTGAATGTGACACCATCTTTGCTGGCAACTAAGTGTGTTTCAGCTAGATTCATAAAGTGACACTATTTTCCGGCCTTTGCCCACCAATGAGGTGTGCCTTTGTGCAGATGTCTTGCTGTAACAGGAGCTAAGTGTCTTAGCATAACACCCATGGCAATGCAAGCGTACCTTGTCCTGTAGGATACCAACATGTGTGCAGTCACTTAACCCTGCTTTGTAGCTGTGGTGAGCACACTAACCTTGCCAAGTTATGTTACTCATCCCATCATACGTTTAGACTCCAAATGGAGGGATGCAAAGCCACAGGAGGTGGAGTGCTGCACATTATTGTACACATACACACCTCCAGGCTGGTAATAGTATGACACATGGGAGACATCCCAAGTGCAGCTAACATTTGCCAAAACACCTAATCACATCATAGCTAGCTACAGGCCTCCAGCCATGACTATAGACACCCACCACAACTATTGGGACTTGCTGGAATCTGTCAGGATTCAACTGTCTACCCTGATCCTAGGTGACTTCAACTACCCAACAACAGTGTGCATGACCAATGCCACCTGAACATAGATACACAGAGATTCCTTGGCTTTATCAATGGCAATGCAGTGGATCACCCAGTCAACACTCCTGCAACAGGTGGAAATATCCTGTACCTGGTCCTGACCAACATGAGTAGCCACTGCAGCACTTCTACAGTGTCATCCTCCTTGGTAAGCTCTGACCACATAGCCATCACTGTTCAGGTCACCACCCCCCTGCCCCCCCTTGTCAGGGTCAAACAAAATTATCTTTGCACAAATTACTTATAAATCTCCTCAGAGTGGGTAGAAGTAGCATCACAGCCAACATCCCATCATTTGGAAGAAGCAGTAGTGTCCAGGCCCACACCACAGTACTATGTGGGCACCTACATAGCTGTATGGACTCAGAAACACCTGATAGGACAACATTATCTCCCTCAACATAGGATAAACATATGTGGTGGACAGCAGCAATACACAAATACCATAATAGGTGGATATAATTGCTGGACAGGGCCAAGAAGAAACAGGTGACTTATTGGAAGCAATGTCACCTTGGTCTGCACAAGCAATTAAGGTCACAGGTGAATTACCCTAAGGCTATCTGTGAGTGCAAATTGGACACATCCAACAAGGCCACCCACTAGGCTTTCCACATGTGTCTGCAATCCCAGAGGCAGCACACAGATCTGCTCTTTAGTAGTGGTCAACACCTCCACATACGCATGCAGCATAGATATAGGCAACCGGCTGCAGACAGTGTAAACATCACCCCCTTGTCCTCCCATTGGTACACATCTGCATGCACAGCACCTGCCTACCTCCACTCATCATCAGGAAGCAGGTCCATAATGCCCTCTCAAAGGAAACACACAGACATTTCCATAAGCCTGATACCATCCCTGGCTGCATCCTACATGAACACAGGCATGGGCTCTCAGATACATTCTGCACTGTAGTCAGCCAAAGCCTGAGCACCAATGTAATTCCATCTGCACAGGAGACAGCCACTGTCATCCCTATACAAAAAGGCAGAGAAATCCACCAACGAAGCCAATCATATGTACATCAGCCTAACTAGCCTGCTCTACAAGGGCATGGAGGCAATATCAAGGACATTATGAACAGAGACATTGGCAACATCAAAATGCCTGAGCCCACACAGCATGATATTGTCAAAGGGATATCAGGCCTGTTAAACAGTTCTTTATTATATCAGTGAATGCTTAAATAGCAAACTCTGTTTTATCAACTATTTTAAATTGAAACTGTGAAATCCTGAACACAGGGAACAGCAATTTTTTCGGGACTTTGCCATTTCCTCCACTGTGGTGTCATCTCAGATTTAGTATATATAAGTAGGGGGGGTGGGAGTGGGGGTGAAGCCCCCCTCTTTATTTTATGTTTGTTTTTTTTCCGGAGCAGTGATTTTTTCCCTGGGAAAAAATTGCTGATCCATGTGTTCGGCATTTTGCCGTTTTGGTTTTTAAGGGCCGACAATACAGCGCTCGGTATTTTAAGCATTTGCTGTTATAATATAAACCCGGTTAAACCTGGTTGACCTCTCAGAAGTGGTCAACAAACACAAGGATGAGGGGAAGATGGTGACCAATGCCTACCTTCACCTAGCCCAATTCTCTGATAATAATCCCCAGAAGGCCAGGGTACATACTCTTACATAGCTAGGCATCAACCTGTATGTTACCAGATAGGTAGCTGACTGGCCCAATGATAGTACCCACTCAGTCAAAGTAGTGGAAACCACCTCTAGTAGTACAGTCTTTCAAAGTGGTGTACCCCAACGATCAGTCTGGGGGCCTCTACTGTTCGAGATATACGTATCTGAGGTACAAGACAAAAGCAGTGGTCTGTGGCAGACCAGGTGTATGGATGCTTGCAAGCTGGCCACTGTCTTACATTCCCCTACTGATGTGAGCATCCCTCAAGAGGCTCTCACCCAATTAATGACTGGTGCAAGAAGCATTTCCGCAAACTGAATGCCAGGAGAGGCATCATTCTCCCTGCTATGGCAGATGTCATCCACTCTAATTATGACAGTGTAGTGAGCATGCAATCAGGTGTGAGGCAACTTGTGCACCAAGGCTGGTAGGAACCTGACAGTTTCCCACAGTGTGTGCACCATTGTACATAAAGCCATCTACGTGGCCCACCTCACAGATACGGGTATGTCATCCAGGATCCAGGGGGCCACAATATCCCTGTACTCCACCCTTATCAGATGCATTACCAAGTACAATGGCTCCTTCGGCATGTACTTTGCTTAGCAAATTCAGCAGTTGCAGAGACCACAGAGGTTCCTGACCAGGCAAGTCCAGGGTCTGTAACACTTATTCAATACAGGTAGGCTGAAAGCCCTGTCCCTTTCCCTCAGTGTCATGCAGACAGTTCATAGGTGACCTGGTTTTGGCATGCAAGGCCATTTCCAAACCAGCATTGATGGCATTTCTGCATATCTGTAAGACAAACCCCACTCATGCAACATGCACACAGGGCCCTCACCTGGTCTGTGACATGTATAATACTTGTTAGTGGGATAGCATAGTGTCCCACACAATACACTGTCTGTAAAATACACTCCCTCCCCATGTCTATCAGAGTACGTGTATAGCCCTCTTGAAGAAGACACTGGACAACTGCATGGGGAAATGAATAAGACACCCCTGGGATCCATTGGGTGTACTAGTTGGACATTGGAAGCGGGTGCTGGCTTGAAAGGGACATGGGCGAATGTCTTGGCCAGACTTATGAGGGAATCAGGGCCAATCACCTGGTATCATCTTATAAGACTATGCACCTAGTACTTAACATGTTTCTTGTATATATTGCAGACTGTCCTGCCATGTTGTCTGGAATTAATTCCTGTTAGTCTGAACTGTGTAGGTACTGCAGTGATGGTGTATAGTCTTGTCCCTTCATTGGTTATCAACACATATCGTTACACCTTGTCATTGTGTGTGGTCTGTATAGCAGTACGTCAGCTCTTACAGTATGTGCATATGCACCTGGTAACACTGTAATGCACACTCCAATAGCCTTGGTCTTGGTCACAATTACCTGTCTGCTACTAGGCCCATCACACACTAGTACTTGTCACCCTTTGTTGTGTGCCTTACAGTAGCAGTGAAAGAGATGGATTGCGGCAGGCAGAACTAGCATAAGGACTGCCCTGAAGGGCCCATAAATGTCACAGCTGTGCCAGACTGTACCAGGACTCTGTGTGTGTGTGTGTGTGTGTGTGTGTGTGTGTGTGTGTGTGTGTGTGTGTGTGTGTGTGTGTGTGTGTGTGTGTGTGTGTGTGTGTGTGTGTATGTGTGTGTGTGTGTGTGTGTGTGTGTGTGTGTGTGTGTGTGTGTGTGCGTGTGTGTGTGTGTGTGTGTGTGTGTGTGTGTGCATGTGTGTGTGTGTGTGTGTGTGTGTGTGTGTGTGTGTGTGTGTGTGTGTGCGTGTGTGCGTGTGTGTGTGCGTGTCTATATCATCAAACAATATTGCAGGGTATTAATTCACACATGTTGTCTTCCCCTCTCAGCTGAAGACAGGGGTTGCTATCCCTCCCCCTATCAACCTGATGTCAGTGTCTTAGCAGACTCCCATGATGATGGTGGTCATAGTGAGGCACAGGTAGGGTTGTTGATGCCTGAATCTGTGCCATTGTTTGTTATCCCACATTCAAACAACATGTCCCCACACACAGCCAGTATACCCACACATACCCAGTCCCCAGAAGCCATTGATGATGAACGGGTTAAGGATGGTGGCATGGAACAGGCTAGTGTGTCGGGTATGGCAAGTGTGAGTTTAGACACCAGCCATAGGCAGGGAGCAGGTGAGGTCACACACAGGCAGATGGACAGGGTTGCTTGACAGAGGACTGGTGCCCATCAAGCCCCTGTTGCAAGTGCCACAGCAGGTGTCATGAGATGAATGTTATGGTCTGTCATGGAGGCACATGCATGTACTGACTGCAACATGGCAAAGATGCTCAGGCTCATGACTGCAGCACTCCCTGACCTCCATGGCATTTGTGATGGCATACATCGTTTTTCCAATGTCATGGATAGACAGTGGGGTGGGACAGTGTCACTGCTCGAAAGTGCAATATCTGTGCTTGAACATGTGGCGGGAGTAGGGCATCGGCCAGGTGGATGTAGGTCAGCAACATGATCAGCTGTGAGCCCATGTGACCCTGCACATTCACAATCCTGTAGTGGCAGTGCCAATAGCACTACCAAAGGGAGGGTGCTGTCCACACAACACTGGAGCAAGCCATAGGCACATTGTCTTGGCCATTCCCATCAGGGACGTGGATCCAGCAGACAGCAGTCACCATCAGGGAGTCGTACTGCATCTGTCCTTGGGGCTGACAGTGCCAGTGATACTCCTGGCAGAACCGCACATCCTGCCATGTACGGTTGATGGCTTTCCAACATTGCACTGTGATAGGGCAGCCACATCGCTTGATGGTGTGCAGAAAAACACTCACATATCCCTATCACAGGCCAGTCACCACCAGACATGCACAGCTCCTGTGCACGGCCCAGTTGAACATCACCTCTCCAGACACACACACACACACACACACACATGCACACACACACACACACACACACACACACACACACACACACACACACACACACACACACACACACACTCACACACCTGATGTCAGCCATATGGCCCAGCTTAGGCCTCTGGAAATCCAACACCACACCCAGTGCATGTAATGATACTTGTGCCACAACCCTGTTATCCATACCATTGATCCATAGACATGCTTATATGGGTCTTATGCACAGGGTGACTATAGTACAATGTAGCAATATCATACTGTGCAAGGTGCTGTCTGGAGGCAGTAGTTATGGGTACACATTGATGTGGATGTACCTTGTTAGCCACAATGCACTATTGCTGTTAGTACTGCTGACTGTAGTGTCACGTACTGTAATTTGGCAGTGTTCTAGGTGTTTGTGTGCCTGCAGGTTGTGGGCCTGCTGACAGTAGCAATACTGAGTAAGGCAGAGTGGAAACACAGTGACCTTTCCAAGGTACAGCTGTATATGTACATGTTTACCAGGTGTGTTTACATGCAACAGTGTGTGAGGGGTAATTGTGGCAGACAGTGTGACCTTGCATACATACCCTTGACACAGCCAGCTAGCCTTCAGACATGTCACCTGGGTGTTCTGTAGGACCGCAGGCTCACACATTTAGGGGATTTACCTGTGTACTGGCACTAGTTCCCTCACAAGTTTAGCCATTACTTTAACTGCAACAGATTCAGCTATCAACACTTGTTGCCCCTACCATTTCTGTCATAGCCACTCAACCGACATGCAGCTGATGAGGATATGCCTGGTACTGTGTATGACAGGTTTGGGGTATGTATTCCTGACACAGGACAGCCTGTGTTAGTCTAACCTGACAATCACTAGCATGTGTGTCTACTATCCATATGCATGTCTGGCCTCTTGTCCTGGTAGTGCACACATAGTCATAGTCCTGTACATGGGGCAACTGACAAAGGGATGAGTACAGCCCATACCTGCACAGTCTTATGAATGATAGCACTAGGTACATAACACAGAGAACACAGAAGTACTGTAGTGCGGCAGTGTCTGCCACTACTGTTGAAGTGAGTGACAATTGGAGGGGCTGTCAGGATTGCCAATGGTGGGTTACGAGGCCCTTAACATGTTAGAGCCAACTCACACACACACACACACACACACACACACACACACACACACACACACACACACACACACACACAGACACCGCTGCGTGGGGACATGCATTGAGACACACACGCACATAGAGGTGACACTTATCAGAGTGGATGACCTACCCATCTATTAATGTACAATACACAGTGGTTCAACCATTGCACCATGGTGGCTTGGTGTTAGAAACTGTGTAACTGTGGTTGTATCATGGATGACATCTGTATGGGCTAACAGTAGGTTGGCAATGGGGGAGTTCACAGGGTGGAAGAGGCACACAAAATGGTATCGCCATCACATACACACACAGAAATACATGCACAGTTGCCACTAGAGATATTAGTAACCCTATGTATTCACTTGTATGTACTATTCTGCTGTGTACACATGACATGCCCTACATAGATTATATGCCTGGGACATAACACAAAACCCCTTACAACAGGTAGTCTTGTGAATGCCTTCATGGATGGTGGGATAACCCACTAGACATAGCAATTGGTCTTGTCTACTTCTCCTACAAACCTGCATAAGTGATAGAGTAACAGACTTTGCATAATGTGTCAGTCAGGTACAATGTCCAATGTAGCCATGTGTGTCAGGACAGAGTGACACAGTGACATTGATTTTGGGTGTCTGGACAGAGTGAGTTAATTCTGAGAGGTTGTGGAGGTTGTGGGGGGGGGGTAGTTTCATTATGGAGTTTGGTTGCAAGAGGTGGGAAGGCATCTGGTTGAATTAGTTTGAAACGAAGAGACCATAGGAGTGGCATTGGGAGGTATGGTCCAGGTACACTTTAAAGCAGAAAATCAGTAGAGCTGTTTGATTACAGTGAGTGGCGCAACCTTAGAGAAATAGGTTACAGGTGAAAAATGATATAGTTGGTTATTTATATGATCAAGCAAAATGCCTGCTTTATAGTACCACAGCATACATTACCAAAATACAAGCCATAGACTACCAAATTGCAGTTTTTGACACTTATAGCAATCGTAACCCCACAATGATTAAAACAATAAAAATAAAAAAAAATGTAAAGCAAAGAGTGAAGCTATATATTGCAAAATTTGGATATCAGGTTTTATATATATATATATATATATATATATATATATACACACACACACACACATACACACACACACACACACACACACACACACACACACACACACACACACACACACACACAGCAAAATCCCACAAACTCCACAAAGACAGTGACCAGAGGTCAGGACTGCCTCTTACACCTTAAGTTATGAGGCAGAGATCTTAACCAATTTGCTGCTTAGCTGCCATCATGGTCACTATCAGAACTTCACTTGCATCTTGAAGCAACTTGCATGCTTTTATAATTACACCAATGAAGGCTGTAATGTTATATCTAATATTATTGTCACTGGCCTCAGTACAAATGCAATCCACCCTAGCAAACTCATTCCGAGTATCACTGGATGGAGGAAGGCCCACTGAGGTCTATCATTCTGTAAGACCAGCTGATTTTGCAAGACCTTTGTTTGTGGAGCAACTGAGTGATTTCCCTTTCATTCCTCTTAATACTTTTATATTATGTTTACCAGAATTGTATAATATCTGAGAAATGAGGACTGTTTTATTGTAAAACAGGATATTAACCATTCACTATTATTTTGCAGCCATATAACTGGAATAGAAAATAAAATGGGTGTGTAGAAGGGTCAGTGGGACTGCCCAGTGCCATTTTTTTATTTCTCTGTTAACATTTATTAAGACAGGTCATAGTCAAGGGAAGGAAATTGTAGACAGAAAGCTTTTGTGTTTTTAAGGAGTGCAGATAATCCCCCTCCCTCACTATCCTCAGTACGAGATTTTTATACCTCATAAACTGATTTGTCACTAAATATGGACAAAAACTCTGATATATGATATATGATATTTGTCACAAACTTTATTGTTCAGAGGAATTTTCTTTGATGAAACATTTCATGTACAGTGGCAGAGGTAAAAGAGGGCAGTTGATGTGGGGGCAGGTACCACTTCCTTTTAATGACCAAAAACCTGTTGTTTGGAGTGCTGAATAATTGTTTTTATACATCTGTGTGATTTATCAGTACAGCTGTAGTACTTTGTGTTTTTCCAGCTTCTCCACTCATTTAATGAGGAATGCCAATGGGGGCTATCTCTCCCTTAGTAAATTATTATATTATATTATAAAAAACATGGGAAGATTAAAAAAGGTTATCCTTGCAAAGTCAGCCTTTACAGAAATTGCTAGGCCTAAATTTATGGAAAACCACTTAGATCTAACAATAGTAAATATGCTTAAAAAGCAAGGTCAAAAACCACCCCTTAAGTTAACTGAGGCCACTGAGAAAAGGTAAGAATGCTTTTTGCTTCCTTGATGTTAACACCATGAAGCATTAAGTAGATAAATAACATGTTGCATTCTAAATGACATGAGTTTCAACAGATTTCAGAATGTCAATAGGAACTGGCTGAACTGGTATCTATAGAAAAGGTATTAAACCTCTTGGTTCTGCATACAGAATTGGATCATCTTTGCTCCTATACACTTACAATATGATCAATGATCAATATGAAACTTTTATTAGCATATGACTGCACACTTCATTTTCTACCTAGCCTTATCCTGTTAATATTTAGTCAAGTAATGGCTGAATCTGGAGTGCTGTTTGGAAATCCACCTATAGAACAATCTTGGGAAAGTTAGAACAAAAACAGAAAACAAGTCATCACTGCTGAACAACATTTTCCATCACCATTGCTGCAGTCTTTAAATACTCCAGCTCTCACAAGATCATTCTTCAGAAGTTTGTGGCCTTAATGAGACTGAAGGCAGCCATTTCAGTAAACATCAACATCCTTGAAGACCCTACAATGCAGTTTTGATCCCAAGAAGGATATGTGTGTAATAATAAGAGGAGATTACAAACCTTTTTTTCACATAGTTACTAAAATATTTCAGATTGCTAGGTTTTAGCTATGATAAAAAAGACTGCACTAGGAGTTTCTCTCCAAAAATTATTTTAGTATACTCATTTCTGTATTTCACTATTGTATACACGTATATACTTTTTAAAGAAAGCATGCTATACTTTAACCATTTGCTATGGTCCTAAGTTTTTTTTTAAATAATATATTTTGCTTATTAATTTTTTATGTTCATAATCAGTCAAGGGATCTTTCTAAGACTGTAAAAATAGTGATACTTTATTTTGTAATGGGCATCTTACAAAGACTGCTTTTAAAGGTACCACTACATATCTTTCTTAACATATGTATTAAACATATTTATGTTTCTTTGTTCAAGTCACAGACTAGAAGGAATTATTGAATATTATTAAAGCAGAAAGTGTCACTTTAGTGATCAGGAACACAGAATTCACATTGCTAGTAAAAAAGAAAAATCGAAAGTAGCATACATTGAAATCTTCATTGCCAAAAGCAGGCCTGCTTTTGTATAAACCAGTGCTAGTGTCTGTGGTCTCTTCAGCCTTTTCTTTAATATAGCTAGCTTAAAGGATGCTGCATCCTGGAAAGATGGAAAAATTGCAAAGTTTGATAGAAAAAAAGTGTTTTCCTGTCATTTTCACCAGACTTGTTCTCACTCCAATATCAGCCAGCAATATTTACTCTTTGGAACCTTCAGAAAAAAAATGAGTGATAAGAAATTTTACCACGCAGTGACACATTCCAAAATGTTGTCCTAAAATAGTTTGTTATCTACAAGTCCTGCCATATCTTCTTCTAAAGCTACTTTTGATAAAAAAAAAAATTAGTAATAGTTCAATGGTCATGCTTGGTGTCACATGCCAGATTACAAGTTTCTTAGTTCTGAGTTACTAGTTTTTCTTGATCAGTTGTATAAAATACAACATCTAGTTCATCTTCTAATGCCATGTTATTCATTAGTTATTAACAATAAAATAAAAGATGATAATTTAAACAGAACCATTTTGGCCATGTACGAAACAACTCCTAATGTTGTCTCTAGTCAAGCACATATACTCGAAAGGGTGTGAAAGGACAGTACTTCAAAGAATGTATTCATGCTCATTGGAGACAGTACTTCAGGCCTTATCAAAGTGTTTTTGAGGCCAGGTTTACAACATTAATGAAACATAGGGCCCAGTTCCAAAAGACTTGCTCACAGTGTAAGTGACCACTTAGAGAGAGAGCAGTTCTTTCAGAATAAGGGCATACTTACAATGACAGCAACATTTTGGACTCTGGCCCTCGATGTATGGTTTTGGATGGTTTTGTTGCAGCCAAGTATATGTTTACTTTGTCAAAAATTCCCTGAGTGAAAGGCTTAGTGCATTTTCTTGTGAGTACCTACATTACTTCTTTTCATGTGTTCTGATGATGTGACATAGTCCATAATAGTATGGTGTTTATGGTATTCACTGTATTCTAGTATGCATTTTACTTCTGCGCTACAAACTTGCTAATAAAATGTATTTATTTTTATTTGGTGATAGCATCCTTTATAAACTGTGGCACTGGTTTTATTGTATTTTGTCTAGAATGGTAATTTTGTAATCAGTGTGCAGTTTGGATTGAGGAGTATGTTCAGGATAAATGTCATGAAGCAAGAAATAACGCATGATTGTTAGGTGAGCATAATTATATAAGTAAAGGCATGCAAAGTACACATTTATTGAGGCCTACACATAAATACAACAGTTGTGAGTTTTTACAACCAATCCAGATTTTTCCAAATACTGAATTTCACATTTATGGTAAAGATGTATGATTTTCAATAAATTTCAGCTCCGTACTTCCTCCGACCGTTATTTTTGTTTATGTTTATGTACAGTTTGATGTTGGATAACCTTCCACAGAGCATAAATATGTGAACTGGAGTACTGCAGTAAGCATAGATTTGAGGTGTTATGGTAATAAAGTATTGAAATTCCCAGGACCCCATACAGTGTATGTACACATGAGTCATGGATACCAGACACATATATAACCTGTAATGAAGAATAAATCATTGCCAAATGGCAAATATAGTGATAATCAACTATGAAGCAATGCTAACCGCAACACAGCTCATGTTAGTAAGTGTAAGCAATGTGTAGGGGAGCCAATTTAGGTGGGAATACCTCTCATAACTGGTTGTAGCTTCCCACTGCAGGCAGAATGGCTGGTGTGGGTGAAGGCACTCAATTCAGAGCACAGCGCTGGGGCATCCAGGAGTCAAAATTCATGTTATGGCTCCTGGTAAAACACCATAATTAAAGACTACTGCAGGGCCAGTACCAGGGCTCGCACTACAAAATGGAGGCCTGGGATAGTCTTGCCCATGACCTCACCGGTGCCACAGGTATCCCCCTGACTGGTGAGCAGGTCAGGCACCACCATGCTGACCTGAAGCGACTGCGGGGGCTATCCTGGAACAGTGGATCCAGAAGTGCCGGCAGATGGCCAATGCCCCAGTACTAAGTGCACATTCTACTAAGTAGTAAAAAATTGCCTAGCTTGTGTTTACTATGGCTAGGTATGGCTAAATATCAATGCATTTCTCTGACAGCTGCAGATGAGTGGGCTGCGAACCAGCAAGCCCATGATGCTAGGCTGCAAAGGCTGCATCGTGAGGCTGGTTAGTAATCAGTCTGCATGTACTGTCATAACAAAGATTATAAGAGCCTTAGAAAGTGTTGTACCAGTAGAAATAAATGTGTTAATAGACTGTGAATAAAGGTATAACCCCTGGAGTGCTTCTGTTTACACTTCTCTCATATGTTAGTGATCTGTTCCATACTATAAATAATACGGTTGTATCTTAAGCAGTGTCACCCACACCATGGTATGCAGATAAAATGGGTATGAAGTTCTGCATAACAATGTTGGAAGTGCCAAGAGGTCAGTCATATCGTACAAGTTAGGGAGACCTAGATAGAAAACAGTTGAAAGCTGTACATCAATTCCCTGATAGCACAGTGTACTGTGATGTTAGTAATAATTGTTTGTCACACACAGCAGGGGTTTGACTCCTGGAAGTGCTACTAAGTTGTATGCATAATCATACCCCACAACCATATACACTGTGATACAATGTTCAGATAGAAAGCTGTATGCAAAATTACACCCAACAACTGTACAGAATTTGCTAGAATGTTCAAATTGTAAGTTGTATGCATATTTATACCCCACAACTGTTCCAATCTGTCCAGTATGTCCAGATAAATGGCCCATATTACCAGCTTGGTACCCTGTTCCCCTAAAAGTTCAGTGTGATGATCCAAGAAATGTAGGAAGCTGTGAATGACATATAACTGATAGTCAAACGTGTACATAGTCAGATAATGTATATGAATACAAACCTGTCATTCTAGCATCTCACCCAATGTGTCTGACAGCAATTCTAAACATATGTTGCATTAACACCTGCAGCCTGTCATGCCTGTATTTAAGATAAAGGTCACATATATAGTAATCTATAAACATACCAGTGTACAATATAAGGCCATTGTGTAGTGTAATAATTCATGCAAGGGAAAGATCACTGCAGTGACTAAGAATGTTGTGAAAACTACAAGGATATATTAGTTGTTAATTGAATCCACTCTCTCACCCCTACCATATTTGCATAGTAACCCAATGACACTCCTCAACTGGTATGTGTACACTGCAAATGTTTTTGGGACATATGTCCTAATGGTTAATAAATGTTCACATATGTTTCTATGCATGTACCATGTTAAAATACACCCATATTGGTGGCCTGTTGCCATCAATGAAACCCGCATGCTCCTGTAATGTCCACTGTTGTTCCATATATGCATGTGTTCTGCTTGCTCTGCAACTGTGTTAAATCTGGTGTGTCGGGTTAATGGGAATACCTATGCATGTTGTTATAACTAATCCTGAATACTGTTGACTGTTACTAACCCATATCTACCATAAATCTGCGACAGCACAGCTCGTATTGAAAGGCTGGTCCCAGCTGACTCACCTGTCCCACCTTATCTGGCCATGGCACTGGGTGCCAGCACATCTGGGGCCCAGCCTGGGACCTCCTCCTCCGTGGACCCTTCACCACCTTCGGGAGGAACCGCTACAGGGGATGGGGCTTGCTCCCCCCCCTAGGAGCGGGTGCAGAGGGGAACCTGTCACCCGTCAACAGGTCCAGGCTGTGGTGCATAGGGAGCTCGATCTGGAGTATCAAGAGCATCTACGCCAGCTTGAGGGCCAAATGGCGCTATTAGAGGGTGAGCCTGCTCCTACTATACAGCCCCCAACACAGCCACCTCCTGGTGGTGGTGACTGCCCATGGGTGGGGACCTCGGTCCCACTGTTTCCAGTTGGGGGCTCATGGGCTTGCGACTTCCAAACACCCCTCCCTTTCCAAAGTGTTTACCCCCACATGTGTCATATACTGGCCCTGTATGTGTCTTGTGTGTCTTGTCTGTTAACCTACCCAACCTCCCTCCCCAAATATACCTACTACCCCTCCCCAACATCCCACTCTCACCTAAAAAAAAAGGGCAAACTGTTCCCACAAAAAAATCTTGCCCCATACATAGCTGTCCATTTTGTACATGTGTCCACTGGGCACATGTAATCTGCTCTAATTGGCATCACAATGAATATAAGTTGTCCTCATCCCTCTCCAGGGGTTTGATGGTCCAAAGCTACATGCAAATATAGTGTATATGCACAGCTGTTGCAGTAGAAGGAATGGGCAGCTATGGACCTTTCCTATACGTTTCCTGCACATGCCTAGCTATTTTCCTTACTGTCTTTCCCTCTTTGTGCCCCATTTTTCACCACTTTCCTATCAACCCCTTTTTCTTTTCTTTTAAAGAAATTAACATGGGGTAAGTGGCAGTAAGCACTGTTGAGCAGTGGTAAGCAGGTTTGCGTGGGTTTGAGCGCGGGTAAGCTACACAGGTTGTGGAATCTGAAGCCAACTGACTGTAAGAAAACATAAGCGGAGGTTGGCAGTGCTTACCATCACACAAACCCACTTACAACTGCTCAAAAGTGCCTTAATCACACTGTATCCAATGGCCCTTGTTCTGCCTAGCAACAAAATAAGTAGCCTCTGCTTGGATCAAACCCAGGACCCTGCACACCATAGCCAAAGAGATTTACCATTAAGCAATCTCAGCTATACATATCCTTGATGTAGTCGCAAACATATTATCCAGCCCAGTCATTCGACAGTACAGAGAATGTATTCCAACATGTAGCTGTATGTGTTTGAGTAAGTATATTAATGTCTAAACAGCTACAACATATTGATATATGTGTATATATATATATATATATATATATATATATATATATATATATATATATATATATATATATATATACATACACATATAAATATCTATACACATATAAACATGCAAATGGCTACATCTATAGATATATATGTCCACATCTGCATGTCTAAATATATAAGGCAGGTTATATACTTATGTCAGCGGATATAGATAGATGGATAGATTGATTGATAGATATACATATATAGGTATATATGGACATACATCTGTAGATAATGGGAAAATAACAAAACATATATGTCCTCATGCAACATTAATGGGGTTGAGAGGCCCCACACAATATACATCTGATACGTATAGGTATACCCCCCAGCCAAGCATGACCCCCCGTCATACAGTACCAAGTGTTGCAGATACCATAACCAGGGCCATCCCTAGGGTACATATACACAGACACATATATGCAGATACAGGTATATATATATATATATATATATATATATATATATATATATATATATATATGTATATACTTATATATATAGATATATATATAACTACACATACACACGCACAGATTTGTACAGTAATATACATATGTAGTATGTGCACACAATATGGAGTATCCAGTATTCCTACAGTCACTACCTTACCAACTGGAAACTGTATGAGCCACCCATACGAATGACATTCATAGCCTGCAACATATACCCACAGAGATATCAAAGGGTATAACAGTACACACAGGTGTGCATAAATGAATGTGAAAGCTTTATTTGTGTACTATGACAGTTGTATAAGCCATGTCATATAGCTGTTTAGACACTGACATCCATATGAGAAGTGTAATGCAACTGTGAAACAGTTATACTATGAAAGTAGTCTGGAGAGGTTGACATATGTTGCTGTCCAGGCCGAGGCCTCCAAATAGTACATTAGTAAAGACAGACTGGGCCACAGCATACCAGAAAATCACCAGTACATAATGCAGATGTATAGGTCAGCAGCCTCTATCTACACTCTGTACACTGTCCCTAGGGGGGGCAGATCCCAGTTGACACAATGGGATGTATCTGTTGCATAACAAGGCATACCTGACGCCATCACAATCACACTGACAAACAAAACATCCCATATGGCAGGAGGCAGTAGGCCTGCATTTAACCAAGATGGATTGTATGGTAAAGTACATCCAGATACCTTAAGGCAGCCTATCGCAGATACCCACACATGTTGTAACAGCTTAGGTTAGTCATGGTGCACCCTCCCCTACACTCACAAATACTGAGCCATATACCACTGTAACATACACTGGCCTCTGGAGTGCATTAGGGCACACATGTATTGTGTAGGTGAAACCCACACATATATGGCCCCAACTCCCCAGTATGTGTGGGGGACACAACAGCAGTGGAGTGTTGACAGGAATGACAGCATGACATACACACAGCCCACTACATAACAACCCCTGACAGCATGACATATGTGCAAAGCCTGGTATGTAGGTGGAGGACAGAGGTTGGAACACAGGCACATATGTGTAAAACTGTTGTCATACAGTAAGCAAGATATGTATATGTGTACATATCTATATGGATATATGTATACTTATGTATGTATGTATATCTATCTATATATATATATATATATATATATATATATATATATATATATATATATTCACCATATGTCCTGGAGTGGAGCCCTACCTCAGCCCCAATAGTCCCAGCCTCTCAGTATATTTGTAGACTATTGCTATTGTAATAGGGATTGTCTTCACAGAAACGGTGTGTGTGGGAGGCCACATCTGCTGTTAACATGTGCGCCATTGGCTACTTACAGACATCCTAGCACAGTAACACCCCTGTGGACTACAGCTGCGATATGGCCAATATATGTGGACAGTCTGACACACTCGGACCAGTCCAGGGGTATACACAGAACCTCTTCATGCAAGACATGTGGACCAGGCCTGTCTATGTGGATGTTACCAGCCATGTAGATGGGTATAACAAGTACATACTGGTATACATTTGCCCCTATAGGTTATGCATTCATACACCCCTGTCTGTCCTGACACATAATAACCGCTGCTACAGAGGTGCCATGGCCACATACTATCCACTATTTACTGACATACATCCATCGGAACAGTATCCCACTGCTTTGTCTGATATACATGACTGTCATGGTGGCCAGACAGCAGTACATTTGGCAAGGATCTGGACATGACATCTCACTGGAGAAGTACAGTAAGCTGCTAGGCATGTAACAAAGCACAGTGCAGGCTACAGACAGACTGACTCCACACTGGGCTACATCTTCTATGTGGGAATACACATGTACCTGCATAGATAGCAGGCTCTACAGGCATGTCGCATCACAGAGTAACAAACACCTGTGTGAAAGTGCATAACCACAACCAATGTGAACACAGCCACAGCCACATATGGTAAGCTAACGTACTATCACAGTATATGGACTATCTGATGTACACCATCCTCGTATGAGCCACTCACACAACAACCCTACATTTACTGGGCCGCTACACAGTGTGGTCTGATGGCTGTCTGTGGTTTGGGATATGTGTTTGTTCGCCTCTACAAACATGTAACCTGATAGGGTGACATACAGTGGAGCAGCATGTAACATCAGGTAGAACAGGACCAAGAACAATGACATCTACCACAGTCTCTACACAGGCCAATGTACATATGCACTGTACACACACTGTCAACAATTACCAGACTTACACATACCTCAGTACTGAACACACAACCACAGAATGCCCAGGCTATGTCCTCAAATATAACCCCTACTATACATAACATGTGTAGCAGTCTGATATCTCACTGGCTTATCAGATATGCTGCCACTGAATATGGTGTACAGAACATATGCACCCCTATTGCATGACATATGCACAAAGGTTGACAGGGTTGTGGCTGGAGGCACAAACACAGGCCTGATATTGACATGTCAATATCAGGTCTGATATTGACATGTCACTGTGATGACCTCATACATTTCCTGTCATAACAGGGTTTGATGCAACATATGTCCTATGAGGGATATGACGTCAGTAACTCTCCTGGCTGTCACCATCTACTGATTGCAATCCTCACACTACCTTCTGCAGTTGAGAGACTGGTGCTCTGTGGGTAACACAAGGAACACAAGCCACCAAATCCATCCCCAGACAAGTGACAAGTGGAGTACCTCAGGGTTCTGTCCTGGGACCACTGCTGTTTGGTATTTGCATCTCTGAAGTAAAGGCCAATGGTATGGGACTCTGGCTAACAAAGGTAACAGATGACTGCAAAATGGGAGTAATTATGAGCCTGACTGTACTGCATGAAATGTTACTGATACCAGCCTGACATCATACAGGTGGGATGGAGTACGGTTACCATCTTGTGCCCTTGCTGTGTAAGGTCCTGGTTATGGGATCTGCAACAGTTGATAGTGTATTGCAGGGCAGATGTGTTTGGCTGTGGGGAGGGGATACCTATTTGTGCATGGTGTATGTTGTATGTGCCTGCCAACCCCATTAATGGAGCATGTGGACATATATGTTTCAGCTATGTTCCCACTTTATCTACAGATGTATGTCCGTATATACTAATATATATATATATATATATATATATATATATATATATATATATATATATATATATATATATATATCTGCATACATATATGTATATATATATATATATATATATATATATATATATATGTTGTATCTGTTTAGACATTAATATATTTTCACACACATATACATCTACATGTTGGAATACATTCTCTGTACCATTGTATGACTGAGCTGGATGATATGTTTGTGAATACAGCACAGTTATGTATATCTGAGATGGCTTAGAGGTAAATCACTTGGGCTATGGTGTGCATGGTCCTAGGGTCAAACTTAGAGGAGGTTATTTTGTTGCTAGGCAGAAAAAGGGCCGATGGATACAGAGTTATTAAGGCACTTTAAACCTGTTGTACGCGGGTTTGCGTGGGTTTGCATGGAGGTAAGCACCGCTAAAGTCTGGTTACAGTTTCGTATACTCAGTTAGCTGCTGAATTGCTTAACTTGTGTAGGCATTGCTTAGCTCCGCACAAAACCGCTCAAACCTGCTTACAACTGCTTTAAAGTGCCTTAATCACTGTGCATCCAATGGGCAGTGTTCTGTCCAGCAACAAAATAAACAGCTCTTGCAAGGTTCAAACCAAGGACGCTGCACACCATAGACAAAGTGGTTTACCACTAAGCCATGACAGATACAAAGAGATGTGATGTTTGCAGAAACATATCATCCACTCCAGTCATGCAACAGTATAGAGAATGTATACCAACATCTAGATGTATGTGTGTGTACCTATATTAATATCTAAACAGATACAACATATCTAGATATGTAGATTTTATATATATATATATATATATATATATATATATATATATATATATATATATATATATATATACATATATATATAAACATATATATATATATATATATATATATATTTCTAAAACTATATACATATATAGCAATATATATGCACATGTATACATGCATATGCCTAAATCGATACATATATGTGTCTACACCTATATTTGTACATATACACAGCACGTTACATATGTGCACGCATATATATATATCTATGTAGGTGTATACGGACATAGTTTTATATATATATATATATATATATATATATATATATATATATATATATATATAACAGATGTATAAATCTATATAGGTATATATGGCCATACATTTGTAGATAGCAATGGCAGATTAACAAATGCACATATGTCCACATGCACCATTAATGGGGTTGAGAGGCCTCACACACTATACGTCTTGTATGAATAGGCATCCCCCCACAGCCAAACAAGTGGCTGGCCTTGATGTCACATGTATGGGTATGGCTTTTCACCCCAGCCTCTCAGCTAATTTACATATGATATCCCTGTATGGTTGACATTGTGATATATAGTAAGGCCTCCATAAAAGAAATAAGCAAAACCACCTCCACATTGCCCACAGCTGTCACACACTTACAACCACCTCTACATAGGTTAAAAGTTACAACCACACACACACCTGTTACGTTTGGGAGTTGAACCCCTACCTAACTAGTTTATTACACTACAGCACTACGCAGTTATAGCACGTGCCACATGCATTACTGAAGCACTTCTTCACCAAAAGTGTATTTCACATTGAATGACATCAGCAGGATTACCAAAGAAGGCCATTTCAACTGCACTGTGAGTGACTATCCTAAAATGCATTGCTCCATACACAGACAGTGAGACACACACAAAACATCCACAACTGACATGTGGGTATAGAACCCCTAACCAAGGTCTATATCACACTACAGCATGGAGCGGTTATAGGACACACCACAGGGATGACTAGAGAAAGCCTACCCCAAAGGTGTATTTCACAATGAATGACATCAGCAAGACTGCCAAAGTATGGAATTTGAAATGTACTGTGAGTGTGTAGCCTATAATGCATTCCTCCATACACAGACATTGGAACACACACGAAACATCCAGAACTGCCATGGGTGGAGCTGGAACCCTATCACGGTTCTAGATCACACTACAGCTGTACGCAGTTACAGGACGTGCTACAGAGATTACTGAACTACAACCTTTCCAGAGGTGTATTTCTAGGTGGGTGACATCAGCAGCCTTGCCAAAGTTGAGTATATGAGTTGTACGGAGTGTGAGTAGCCTAAAAAGCATTGCTTTCTACTCAGTCAGACACACACACACACACACACACACACACACACACACACACACACACCTGCCGAGTCCAGGGTTAGAACACCTACCTTATCACACGACAGCTGGACGCAGTTACAGGATGCGCTACAGGGATTACCAGGCTATTACTTTCCAGCAGTTGTATTTCTAGGTGAGTGACATCAGCAGCCTTGCCAAAGTTGAATATATGAATTGTACAAAGTGTGCGTGGCCTAAAAAGCATGGCTTTTGACTCAGTCAGACACACACACACAGATTCACACACCAACACAGTTGCCAAGTCTGGAGTTAGAACACCTACTTAACTACTTCATTACACAACAGTTGGACACAGTTACAGGATGTACTACAGGGATTACGAGGCTATTATTTTCCCAGAGTTGTATTTCCAGGTGAGTGACATCAGCAGCCTTGCCAAAGTTGAGTATATGAATTGTACGGAGTGTGAGTGGCCTAAAAAGCATTGCTCTCTACTCAGTCAGACACACAGATTCACACACCAACACACACACACAGTTGCCCGGGCTGGGGTAGAACACCTACCTAACTACTTTATCACACTACAGCAGTACACAGTTACAGGACGTGCTGTGGAGATTACTGGGATATGATATTCTCAGAGGTGTATTGCTGGGTGCGTGACATCATCAGCCTTGCCAAAGGTGAGTATATGAATTGTACGGAGTGTGAGTAGCCTAAAAGGCATTTCTCTCTACACAGTCAGAGACAGAGAGACATGCACACAAACACACACTCACACAGTTGCCAAGTCTGGGGTTAGAACTACTACCTAGCTAGTTTATCACTACAGCAGTACACAGTTATGGGACATGCCATGGGGATTACTGAGCTACAGCTCTCCCAGAGGTGTATTTCACATTGGATGACCTCAGCAGACTTGTCATGATACTGCTATGGGAAGGGCAATGTGTGCATGGGCCATAACCCATTCATGTAGGGGTTGTCATGCCACATGCACGCACACACGGGGTCATATGCCACAGGTACGTGTGTACAGCTAGTAAGTGACTACTTTCTTGTACAGTCATGTTGCACAGCTGGCACATGCACCATATAGTCTGTCATGCTAACAGATACTGGTGGCTTGTATCTGTAGTGAGTGACACCTGCATCTCATGTGTTTGGGGCCCTTTGGCTGTGTACTGGGTGGGACAGGCCCAGATGGCTTCTTGTCACGGTCACCCTCTTCCACACATCTATGTCCATCTACCTTTGGCTTATTATAGTGTGTTGTCCTTATATATATATATATATATATATATATATATATATATATATATATATATATATATATATATATATATCTTTATCTGTATTCCCATCCACTGTGTGTGCAAGGCAGGAGTGGTGCATACTGACATGTGTCTGCAATAAGAACTGCAACTGCCAGATATGTCTGGTCCACTGGTGTTTGCAGACATGGGGTGTGTGAGCATGCCCAGTATGACCTTTCAGTATGTTGTTGACTGACATTGCCTTCATTCGTCTAAGTGTGTGAGCATGCCCAGTATGGCCATCTATAATGCATGTATGGATCAAGTCCAGGTAGTCTGTACTGCGGTACTGACCTTTGTGTTGTACACTAACAGGTAGCATGCTGTGTCTGCAGGGTATACATCGGTCATTTGGCATTGACTGTTGCTACATTTCTGCATAGCAGGAGGGGGCACCTGACTGTTTATACATTTCTACACAGGGATGGGAGGGGCACACCTGACTGTTACTATAAGTGTAAATAGGATGGTGGGGCACACCTGACACATTTACTCATTTTTTAGGACTGTACTGGTATGTCGGGTACACCATTTCAGTCTGTGGACTTACCTATCATGCTGGCTAGAGGCATACCAGTGTACTACAGATCTTAGCTTTCACTACCTACATATTAGTTTCTGACTTCCTAGACTTCACAACTTACATCCAACTGCCTGGCCTGCTGTAATCTGTCTGTGTAGGCCTGGGGGAGGGATTACCCATAGGGCTCATTCAGAGGCCATAGTACAGCATTTTTTTGTGTTTGTCTACACCTATCCTGCTGGCTGTGATTGTTGTTGGGTATGTGCCCCCCTTGACTGGCATGTGTGAGTCACTTACCTTGTGGGTGTTCCAGTATTGAGGGTGGTGCTGCAAGGCTGCCTATGTTGGATGCACATAGTACACTCCCTATACATGGCTGAGCACAGGTAGTGTCATGTTTGGCATCCCTTTTACTGTATGTGCGAGTCAGAGAGAGGTGTAATTCCCTGGGTCCCTACTGTGTCAGTGCATGTGCTATGCATTGCCTCTTAGCCAAGGCTAGGGCATACTGGGCATGCCTCCTTCTGCCTAGTGGGGCAGGCTCAGGTTGTTCCTCCTCCAAGTTTCAATGTGCCTGTGCAGGCCTTGGCACTGATGGGGGGCTGTGTGACACTGCCCCATGCTGTTCTTGCTGCAGCTGTTTCCACAGGATCATATTGTGTAGCATGGCACATTCAAGGACAATTTGGGTACATGTCGTTGGTGAGTACTGCAAGGCTCCACCGGATGTGTCCTAGCACCGGAACCGTGACTTGAGCATCCCAAACACACACTCTATTATGATTCGTGTTTGTGCGTGTGCCTCATTATGGAGTTCTTGTTCAGGTGTGTGTGCATTTATGATGGGTGTCATTAGCCATGGCTCCAGTGCGTATCCAGCATCCCCCACTAGGTGACCATGTGGGATGTCCCCATTGGCAAATGTCTGGTACAGCTGTGTCAGATGCCAGATGTGGGAATCGTGGTAACTTCCAGGGCAGCCAGCACATACAGTCATTATTATGCCCTGGGCATCACACACAACCTGGCAGTTGATGGAGGGGAAGCCCTTGTGGTTGATGTAGACCCTACCCCGCTCACCTGGTGGTGCTTTAATGTGTATGTGCTTGCAGTCTATTGCACCCACTACCTCAGGGTATTCTGCTATTTGGTGGATGAGACACATATTGCTGGCCAACACCTCACAGGTGAAGGGGAAATATACGTGCTCACCGACATGTGCTGACATGGCATCCAGGAACTGGTAGAGTACCTTGGATGCTGATGCCTGTGAAATCCCCATTATATCTCCAGTTGGCCTTTGGAAGGTACCTGTAGCTAGTATTCTTAGGCATACACATACCTTGGTATCCACTGGGATAGGTTCCCCTCTGTTAGTTGTGTGTGTGACGTGTGGCTGGCACAGCTCAACAATTTGCTTTAGGAGGTCCCTGTCCACCCTATAGCGCTCCACTATCTCCAGCTCATGTAGCCCTTGGTAGGTTACCCTGGGTGTGTACACTCTTTTCTGTCTCCTCACTGTGGGTTGCTCAGCAGCATTCACATCCTCACCACCCTCAGCCTCTTGCACATGCTGGTCTATGATAGCAAATGCAGCCCCTAACATTTTTTCTCTTGCTTTCGTTTTATAAAATTTCCCCATCTGTATACACTGGTGGTGCAGAGGTGTTGGGAAAAACAAGGGGGACAGGTGTTTGCATAGTTTATAATGGTGGGCTGCTGCCTGTGTAATTGGCTGTTTCTGATACATTTCACCTGTCAGCTAAGCTAGTTCTCCTTGATTATCTTCCTACTGCTGTTTTCCCTTCCCATTGCCTCCTTGTTTAAGCCTGTGTGCACGCCGTGCAAACAAAGTGGTCAAATGTGCACAGAGCTGCTATTTCCTGGTTTAACTTCCTTTTTCTTCCTGTAAGACCTGGTGTGCGGCATGCACACCCACTTACACTTTCTAAAGAGTGCTAGGCAGTTTGGACACACCTCTAGCTTAGCTGTGCTAAGCTAGGAGCAGTCCCGAGCCACAGGTCTCCAATCTGCTTACAGTATGTCTGACACACACCCCCATGATGTCACCTATATCCTAGTCTTGCACCCAGCTATTTATACTCTTACACTCTTGGGACCTGCCTCACACCCTGGGAATATCTGGGATTCACTAACCTTAACCTCCTTTGAATAGGATTGCTTACTAATGCATAGTTACATGTCCCACACTGAGCCTTCCCCCTTAGCAACCACTACTCACTGGCCAAGTTGGCTTTTGCCTGCCATTGACTTGCATAGAATACTGATTTTTGTTAGAATGCTCATTTTCAGTTTATTTTATTATTTTCCCCGATCCCATTTGTGCGCCGCTGCCCTATGCTTAAACAGCCTAGATCGGTGAAAAAAAATGAAAGTTGTTTTTTTTTTATTTTTTAACAGTTTGTAATGCCAATGGCTTTCTACTTGGCCATTGGCATGCTTCCTCAATAATATGCAGCCTTTATTTGGAGCTGTCATAGCTCCGTTTTGGAATTTGCAGAAATGTACTCGGTTACTAACCGAGTACATTTCTGCAGATAGCACTAGTCTTGCACGGACTATTGCAAGCTTCCTGGATTGCAAAGTCACCTCATTTGCATGGATTTCTCATACAAATGAGATGATTTGCATACCAGGGCTTAGTCCATGCAGGATTAGTGCTGGAGCTTTCGTGCACGCCCCTGCAGGCTGTTCCTGGATTGCACGTCAGACATACTGCCTGCATGGACTCCTGCACTCATCTTGCACTCCGTGCAAGTTTTTGAGAACCCAGGGGATTGTGTTTAGATGTATAACTATTGGACGTCATTCTGAATTTTATATGTATATGCATTATTCATGAGAACAGCATGTTGACTGGTCCAGTTTGTGGTGTATGGGATATTTAAAATGGATTGTTTTATGAATGTCGTTTGATCTTGACAAAGTCTCCAAATTTTGAAGATGAAAGCGCTTGATTGAATTCACTATTTATGATTTTTTATTTTTTAATTTTTTCATTAAAGTGTTTTGTTCCATTTATTTGGAAGTCCGGACATATTTTTGTTGGTGTACTCCTTTCCTGGTCGACCGAATTTGTGAGCAAAGGAATTAAACTGAAATGGTGAATTCAAGGAAAAAATGTTCTATATTTGAAGTAAAAGGCCAGCAGTTAAATGAAGTTCTTTCAGTATTAACTTGTTTGTAACTATGACATATTAATCACAGCATGCTCTTTTTGCTCAACAGCAGAAAGTACTTATAATGCTGACTTGCTTTTTGCCATATGTTTGTAACAAGTCATGAAGTATAAATACCAGGACTCATTTGCCAACGTATATTAATTACTTGATCATATAAATAATATATCCATATGTCACTGCAGTTAAAGTGGTATGATAGAACAGTTAAATCCAGACATTACAATAATTAGATTGCTTATAAAACCACAGTTATTATGTGCACATTTAAAAAAGCTTCTAATCGAGCCACTTAGTACCTTATTCAAAATCAGTGAATAGCACATTTCAATTCAGTTTACAAATTAAAGCTTAATTATTTTCAAATTAAAGATATCTTTATGCAGAGCACTGTTTCAACTATCTTTATAATATAAAACAAAAATTAGGCAATTTGCCATGCATTCTGAGCATAGGTTAAAATATATGCAACACTCGGATGTCTCAAATGTCCCAACCTGTTATGCAGTTATTTTCAAATACATAAGTACATTTCTGCACATATATATATATATATCTATATATCTATATATATATATATATATATATATATATATATATATATATATATAGCTATGTATATATAATATATATATATATATATATATATAATATATATATATATATATATATATATATATATATATATATATATATATATATATATATATATATATACAGTGAGAGAGAGAGATACAGATAGCAGTTTGCATATAGCCTGCATGGTAGGATATCTGTATCTGTATCTATATATGTATATCCCTCCATCTACAGTATCTATAGTGTTCAAAAAGCAAAATAGAAACAGACAGTCAATGTAAGTGTGAAAAACTGTACTATATATGTTTGTTTAATGAATGGCATTTATTAATAGTTTTCTATCATTTTTTAAACTTTAGGCAACGGATTTATTGAATGACTTAAAGGTTCAGCAAACAGTAACATTTAAAGCTTTAATTTAATGCTTTAGTGTGATCACACAACATGTGACAAAAAATAAATAAATAAATAAATAAAACAGTCCTACATGTACTGCTCAGTATTTCTCCTTCTTGTGCATTCATTTCTGAGGTTTTGGAAGGTAATATCTTGTGTATTTTTTTCTTTTTTCACAGTAGTTTTGCTTCATCTTCTTCCAGCTGAATGGAAGAGGTAGAAAGCTGTGTTTTTATAAAGGGAGACAGAGTTACTGACCTTTGTAATAAAGACTTAGAAATTTTTGTATGTTAAACTGACATGGTGCTTGTACAGGAACATAATAATTTATTGTTGACCTGATCAGTGAATTGTACCTGACTAGGTCCTACCCAGTAAAGGTTGCACTTGTCATGTACTAACACACTTATGAGAAGTCATGATTACTGAGCAAATCTATTTCACTGCTTGCTTTCCAAATGCAGAGATCATGCAAGCATGGAGAAGAGGAAATGTTGGGTTGACTATGAATAACTGCATCTGGTTTAATCAACATGCGATTATTCAAGCATAAAGCATATAAATGCATGGGAAATCACTAGCCCTAATCCCAACACTCCCAATGTTGCAAAACACAAAAAAAGCATTTTTTTTGTTTTGGAGGACCAAGCCATCTGGAGCATCCCTTCAACACCCTCACACACATACACATATACATATATGCACACCACACACACACACGCGTGCACACACACACACACACACACACACACACACACACACACACACACACACACACACACACACACACACACACACACACACACACACACACACACACACACACACACACACACACACACACACACGGATGGCTCAAAATATTTAAAGCTCATTTCACTGAAAAGTTTTTGAGTGGAGGAAGAACACCAAGAGCACAGCGTCTTCTAAAAAGCACGTTTAACAGAATTAAAAAATCGCTGAATGTTAATTTGTTTTATAGAATTTGAAGGTAGGTATGTACAGGAAAATTAATATGTGATGGTAAAGTTTATAGTGACTGGTGTGTATGTAGTACTGTCTGCAGGGTAGGTAAGGTGGTTGATTTACTGTTTTGCATGTTTGGTGCTGTTTGTGTTCTGTGTCCTTTTCCATGTGTCATGGTACTTGTAGGGAAAGGGTTTTTAGTAACATAATATGTACGGCTAGGGTTAGGGTTAGCACATATGAATAAGATTGTAGAAGGGGGCGAAGCAACCCTAACACTAACCTCAACATCACCTCTACTCCTAATTCCACATATTACATTACATTACTAAAAACCCTGTCTCTAACACTACCACTTCCAAGAAGACACTTGATCTTGGTTTTGTAGTTAGGATGTATTAAATATTGTATTTTCAGCTGGACAAAATTTTTAGATATTTTTGTAATTTGTCATTGAGTTTTTGGTATTCTGTGCTTTCAGTGTCTTTTTTTTAAGATAGTGTGAGGTTCAATATTTAGAGTTTTAGATATTTCATCACATAATCAGATAGATGGATAGACAGATAGATGGATAATAGATAGGGACCAACCTCTGAAATCACACAAACTAGGGGAAGACCGACAAAGTAAAGAAAACTAGGCACCTACTTTCTTACTATTCTTCAAGTCTGGCCAGTATGAGAGAATGCTAGTGATCTTTTAGGTTTGATTTTTGGTAGTTGATGACCTATCTAGCAATAAACAATAGTTCTCCCAGTATGTACTGTTTCATTCTGTGTTTGTGTAATCTTAAGTTGCAGGGAACATAAGGGGTACAACTCCCTCTGCCAAACATTGGTGTGTCCCCTCTCCAAACACACTTAGGAATTTTTTGGAGTTAGTGTATTAAGTAATTTGTTTAGAAGTTGATAACTCAAGTTTTCAGTGGAGCCACTTAGTGGTTTTCCAATTGGCATGGATTATGATGTGTGGCATCTTGATAAATGTGCTACTGTGTGTGTAGGGACACATTTACCTGGTTAATGGTAAGCTGTCCTGTAACCATGCATATACATTCTGACAATTCCATACAATGTCTTTACTCACTAGACTCACAGTACAATTTTGAAAATCTTTATTTAATATAGGGACATAAGTAATTCCTGTAAGAATAAATGGGAATATCTTTATCCATAAAATAATCATCCTTTCTGAATCATTCATGACTTTTTATCGTTGCTTTTAAAAAGCATATCTTCAGGCTAGGGTATATAATATTTCTGAAGCATTTTTTTTTACCTCCCCATCCCCTTGCCTGATCCAGTGACCTCTCTGTCTTCACCTAACTTACATATTTATTTCACTTCTTATGGGACAGTTACTGGCTTCTAGGGGCAATTCGTCAATCCCCACCCCCTCTCCCAGGGCATACCAGGTGTATTACTGGGCAGGGTGATATTCTAAAATCCATTTGTTCCCTGACTAACAGGGTCATTGTTATTCCCAGTCTGTACAAAGATTAGGCTTATCCCCCACTTCTTGTGACAGGCATTAAGGTCAATTCGTTCCTATGTTTTGATCTCCCAATTACTCCATTAGAAGTGAGAGTTGGGTTGTAGGGGGATCGCCTGTTACCTTCTTAAGAAGACCAAACTAGCTTTTTTCCCCTCAGAAATTTGTACACTAGATGATTGCAGCTTGTCAAGGAGATGCATGCATGCATGCATGTTACTACACATTTTGAGTCTTCTGGTTTGAGTGAAGTACAGTTTCCAGGGGGGAGTGTATCCTAGGCTTTCTGTTGGAGGTAGCTTTCCTGCAACTGTCATGAATGCAGCAAACCAAGACACCTTCATCCTCCCATGATAGGTGAATGACCATTGGCCACTTGCTCCCATCCTTCCCTGCCATATCCCACATTGTTTTTATTTTTGCATCCCATTTTACTAATATTGTACTGGAAAGATTGTCCATTGCAGGCCAAGAGCATTTTGAAGAAATAGAACTGTTACATCACTGATTCATGTGTTCCAGCATTTGGTTTTAAATTCAATCTAACCTTAACACACCTACAAAAACACACACACACACACACACACACACACACACACACACACACACACACACACGTGGTGTAGTAACAGTTTTTTTTTTTTGTTTTTTTTTTTTTTAGTTTTAGGTTCTGATACATATTGCTGTACCCCAGAAGTTTACATAAATTTGGGGAATACTCGTTTTTACAGTTCTTCCTAATCAGGGGAGGAATCCCTTTAATAGAAACTACTAAAATGTTTCTAGTCAACAGCAATCACCCTTGTCCAGAATAAAAGGAAACTGAATATTATATTCATTGCAGAAATAGGCTGGCATTACCTGTTGTAAAAATATCACATCATATACTGAATCTTACACATGTGGATGCAGCTGATGAGTGTTCTTTCAGTAACTGCAGCTTATAACTGGTACTGCTAATTAATCTTGTGAATCTTTTTTAAAGGTCTGTGGTTAAACATACTTTGAAGATGTTGAAATTACCTTATAAAAAGTATCTGATAATAAGTAATTAATATTATGGTTGGTAGTTATATTGCACATATCAGAGGTATCTTCTTTTTATAGGGAGCCCATGGGGCTCAGGAAAATAATTACAACAGCAGGGGAATTTGTTGTTGACCTTTTTTTTTTTACAGTAATTAGGGCTAGCACTAATGAGAAATAGCCTCATGTTGAGATATATACATTGATTAATGAACCTATGGTTAGTTTTCAATTGACAAATGTAAAACTTTTAACCTGTTTCATATTATTCAATAAGTTTAATAGGTGTAATAGGAGAACTAAGGAATAATATGCCTCTTTCTAAAGATGACTCATTTGAGAAAAAACTTGATTAAGGTAAATGCAGTACCATAAATTTTCTCCTTTTTAAGCAACTGTAGAATCAAAAAAGCCTAGCTAATATTTAGCTGTCAGTTACTATACATTTAAAGCTGCTTTTAGACCTCATTGACCGTGTGTTTTTCTTTGCCAGTATGTGGTCATTTTTGTGTCATTTGTTGAAAACAATTAAAGTTTCTGATATAATTTAACAAGCATAATGAGACCGCGGTAGTGCAGTGGTTAGCGTTGTTGCCTCACAGCAAGAGGTTCTCCTGTTCATTTTTCAGCTGGAGCTCCTTCTGTGTGGAGTCTGCATGTCCTTCCCATGGTCAAGTGACGTTATAAAAACATGCAGGTAGGTGCGTGCATGAATGGACGTGCCTTCTTTGAATGTTGGGCATTGGGCTGGCAACTCATCACCATAAAAATCCACTGCCAATCATTAGCGGACAGGAGTTCTGCTGTGGTGACCCCTAACCGGGAAAGCCGAAAGACTTTTAATGAGGTATGAGTACTTGTGAGTGTTGTAACATATCTTTTAACATTTCATATCTGTTATAATCATAATGGGTCACTAAGCAATGCAAATGCAGAAATTAATAAAAAACAAAACAACTAAATTACTCTCTTGATTATGTAGTGTGTTCACACATTTAAAGCACAGAAGCTTAATGTTTGTTGCGGTACAAGATTCTTTTTACATACTAGTATGCCTGCCTCTCTGCCCAACAATGACGTCATTTGATGTAGATCTGTACCATTTCTTTGGAAATTAGTTAGCTTGTCTATGTTCTAGCATAGATAGATGGTGTCTGTATAAATATTTACAGTCAAATGGATCTTCTCCAAATGTCTGAATAGAAAAAAATAGCTTGCTTTTTTATGCTGCTAGTGTTCCCTGTTTTTCTTAGTATTACCATGTCTGTTAGATGCAACAATCTATAAAAATATATTGGCATGTAAGACATCCTCCAGACTAATACTGATGGATTTACTGCACATCAGCAAGTCAAATGATGTCAGAAATACTGAGTGTAGGGATCTCAACCTCTTCTGCAACATCTACAGAAAGATTTGGAGAGACAGATATATCTCACAGAGGACACCTGTGTTCTGGAACAGAGTGCCTATCCACTAAAAACAAAGTTCAACTCTGTCCACATTCAAGTGCAACTTGGATATATGGATGGGAAACCAAAAATGTACCCCAGGACTGCCACCTGTAGTACTAATGGACAGAGGCAGCTCCTAAATGCTTTATCTAATGCATGGGTCCCTGCAGATTATCTATGGTATGATCCCAGTTATTCTCATTAGGGGTAATATAAGATTGTCAGCTATAGTATGGGTAAGGCTAATCTCTAAACAGATTGGATAGGTTAATTCAAGCACAAAAAGGAAAAATGACTAGCCATAAAATGGCCCACAAGGGCAGCTACCCTAGTACTTACCTATGAAAATATGAACCTATAAGCTGGTTATTGAAAAGGAGGATGGGATACGGACTTATGGGAAACAAGTTGAGTATTAATATCTCTGTATATATCTGTCTGTCTATATAGTCAGCATCCATTCCTTGTTTTAACTCAGCAGAGAAATTGCAAATGATGATAACATATATGCACTACAATGTTCTCAGGATGGGGTTGCAATATGTTAAGAGAGATATGTAGTTGAAGATAAACAACTTAGCAATTTTGAACCTAAACTATTTTTGATAAATAATGTATTGCTAAAGTTAGTAGAAACAACATAAGGGATTTTGACCACATTTTTCTATTACGTACTCCCCTGATATTAAAACTATTACTGAATAATTCCTTTACCTTCACCAAAGATTGCTGCAGCTGCTAGTTCTAGAGTTACATATGCTTATAAGATGAGCAAGAATGTTGGAGAACCACCAGAAAACAATGTGAGTGTATAATAGAACAATATCAAATGTAAAGATGCCAACAAAAGTTTAATTCTTGTATTTATTGCGCTATTTATGTGAATGATGCATTTAGGCATCCAGTAACAGGATGTAATTCAGAGCAATATGCTGAATGCAATGCACTGGGTTTGATATGTATGTGGATATTCTGATTGTTCTTCAGCATTTTAAATTAAAATGATAGAATACAAATGCAAACTTAAAGGTTATGGAACATTTAAGTGACATGAAGAGGAGAATCAGAGTATTGATGGCAATTATGGTTTGGAGATGATAAAGTTCCAAGACTGAATGCATTAATTTCACTGAATCCTTGGTTAAAATTAAAATAATTATATATTCTGTTACAAATGGTTTTAATAAGGAGGCAGTCTGCTAACTGTACAATTTTCAGAGATTTTATTTAGGATGCTGGTTATATAAATGATTGCCATCTGTGCATGAAAGCTTACACTGTAATATATGTACTCATTTAGTTTTATTTTATTTGTTGATTGATTTTAGTACTTACAATTAAAAAAGAAATCAAGAACTTAAATAATGAGGTCCTCCAAGCATAATAAACTTCTTGAGGTCATGAAGACCAGTATTTAACTAAATGCCTGAATGATGACAACCACCTCCTCCACCACCAAAGGGACACCTTTGCAGAATCAGTAGGCTTACCTCCTGTAACAAAGATTTTATTAGGATAGGTAAAGTACTTACAAAATATTTACAAAATAAAAGTTACTGTGTGTGCCATCTTGTAAATGCTTTTGATGAATGCAAAAATAAAAAGGTACACCCAATATACTCTATTTTATAGGGAATGCATAGAAGTAGACACCAGCCAGAAGGGAAATATATAGCCTGATGAGCAATAAGCCAATTCCTTTTTATCTGTCAGTGTCTCTATCTATCTATCTATCTATCTATCTATCTATCTATCTATCTATCTATCTATCTATCTATCTGTCTATCTATCTATCTGTCTATTTGGGTCCCCTACCTTCTACAGCTGACATCTTCCATCTGCCCCCATTAAACCATTCATTCCCTTATAAGCAGCCAGTGAAATTCAGATGTATCCATTTAAACAAGTGGTCCCTGCCTTAAGAGGCAGGCATCATATACAGAAAAGTAAGCAAAATGAATCCCCATTCAATGGAACAAGGCCTATATCACTGGGATAACCACATGTGACAAGAATTCACTCATACCCCCCCCAGCTGCCATTTGATGTATTACTACAGCCAGGAAACTCATGCTGTGTATTCCATAAGGTCATTCCCTAGCTATATACTGAGCCCGAGTCCTTCTCCCTGGGATAGATAAGCTGACAGAACCATTCAGTTCCATTCCACTTACATTGTATCCTTCAGTATCGGAGACACCAATCAAACTTGCATCATCAAGGCTGCAGCCAGGGCTCCATTCCTTTATACAACTGAGCTATTGAATACTGTTGTAATTTTGATGCATTAAACAGCATTATACAAATAAATGGAGAATTTTAACAGCAGACATGGCAATGAAGCAGGTAGTAAATAAATCCCCTAGTCTTGTCAATGAAAGAAACCACAATCTGATATTGGTGTAGCTGGTATTTCTAGTTCTAACAAAATGTCTGAGACATATGTTTATAGTGTGGCCAAACAGATTTATAACAAGTGTCTTTTATTACAGAGCATTAGCTATCGTGGTCATTTTGCAGGCACTTCTATCATCTTATTGTGTACAACTTAGGGTGCTGTTCGCTGTGCGTTCCTTGTGTGAAAACAAACAGAAAGTTATTAAAGTGAATAGCTAGTCATTCTTAAAGAATAAAAACATGTCATATAAAGTCATTGTTTCAGGTTCTGGTTTTAAAAAAATCACCTTTTTGATTTAGAAAAAGTTGAACTCAGTTTTAGAGGATGGAAATTGAGCTTTCCTTCAGAGATTATTACTGAGAAACATTATTAAATTTTATAAACAAATCAGCCTTCAATGATAATGATACAATTAAATTTGAATGTGTATTTAAACCTCAGAAATATTAACTTTATCTTCACAGCACTTTTTATTCGTTCAGGTTTTTCTTGCACTGTGGTTTCTTTTATAAATCTTGTTTACTTATAAAGTCTGTACTAGTTTTATAATGGTTCTATATATTTTTTCATATGATTTTTTACTTTTTTATAAGATGATACTGCAATAATCACTAGCTATTACTTTTATTTCCTAAATCATACAAGATTTTTTTTTCATTTTTTTTTATTAATGCTCTCTTATTCTCTAAATAAACACCTGATGATGTTCGTAGCTTAAAGAATGAAAACTAACTGGCTTTAATTAACAAAAATCTCAGGTTACATATGTAGCTATATAACATATAAACATGTGTGTGTGTGTGTGTGTGTGTGTGTGTGTGTGTGTGTGTGTGTGTGTTTCTGTGTGTGTGTTTCTACAAATTTTCTTAATGCAAAAATCTAGACAATGCTAAGAATCACAAGATCACACTTGCAACTCCCCACCAATCACTAAATGAAATCAGGTTCAGGCTGCTAGGTAGCGAAATATTTCTCTGCAGTACATTTGGTTGGAGATAGATAAGCGAAGTTCAGTTTCTGAAACATAAGGCTGTTTCAGATTTATTGTACATGCATACACACACAGCACTATTCTCACAACTTTAATAAACTAGTACATGGGTGCAGGGGAATAATGTGCAATTTGCTTGGTGTAGGTGCATGTTTATGTAACTACATGTAAAAGTGTGCTACAGCACGCTACTCTAGTCATACTTATAATCCAGCATGTACTTTAAGAAATGTTCCCTAAACACTGTGAAAAAGGTAATTCTCTACATACACACACACACACACACACACACACACACACACACACACACACACACACACACACACACAAACACACAATTAATAAAGGCATTGCCCATTGCACTTTGTATTCACGGTTACTGATATGCCCACAGGGCATTCTGCTGCCGATGCTTGCCATACTACCAACTGTCCTTAAGGGTCACTGATATTAATTCCTCCCTGGACATTACTTCCTCCCTGTGCACTTGGTTATTAAAGTTATTGGTATAGTGTTGTGTACTTCTAAACTAAATGTACTGCAGGGAAATGTTTCACAACCTAGCAGCCTGAACATATTTCACTAAATTGTTAAAGTCAACAAAATACACAGAGTATAAAAGCAATCCCTAGTCTCTATATTCAACAATTTTAAACACATATATTGAGTGTCAGAAATTCTGTAGACAACAAACAATATGGTAACATATCTACATCTATATTTATATCATTAACTATAAAAGTCAGCTACAATTTGTCCGAAAAGCAGGTTGTGAAAAAAAAAATGCTGGTACAGCTGATCAAAAATCAACGTATCTAATTTACTAGCTTTATATGGTCAAGATCACAACACAGTGAGAATCAGGGGAATTTGCTTTTTCCCTGCCTTTCCCTGCTTTAGTGTGATCTCAGAGCTGGTATATATACTTAGCATGGGTTACATGGGGCTTGCCCCCTGCAGAAAAATATGTTTTGGTTGATCACCCATCTGTCAATATTTTGACTTTTTGATATATCAATATACATCCGTATATGTATGCATATACATACATGTGTGTGTGTGTGTGTGTGTGTGTGTGTGTGTGTATGTAAACGGAATCATCCACATAGTTGAACATTCAGAATACCAGACATTTTTAATGCTAGCGCAAGCAGTCTAGCAGTCAGATGATCACTGTGTGGTCACAATTCTTTGCATGAGATTGGAATACAGCACAAATTAGAAATTTGCCCTATCTCCACTGTTGTGCTGTCTAGGAGTTAGTTTATATATCAGAAGTCGGGTGCTAGTTGTAGTCTGTAAGAGTGAACAATCTTATGGACTGCTCTTTCAGCCTGCTGTCTGCTTTTTGTGTGTAATTGTGATATCAGCAGGGTTTGAGAATTTGCCATTACCCCAATGCAGTGCGATCTGGGAATTGCCAGGGAGTGTAGAGAAGAGCTAAAAAGATGTCTCTTTTTGTCAACATTCTTTTAAGCATTTACTCAATGTGAGACAGTTTTATACATACATACATACATATATATATATATATATATATATATATATATATAGAGAGAGAGAGAGAGAGAGAGAGAGAGAGAGAGAGAAGCAAAGGATATAACAGGCATTATTTATAGTTACTGTTAACAAATAATTAAGGAGTCAAATGTGACATCATTATCTGTATTCATTCCAGAATATGAGCACTTTTTTTTTCTTACAAGATTTTTTTCAGCTCTGAATTGTTTAATACAAACACAGACTTTAAGTATGTTGCTTAGCAATAGACCCATGCAGAATGAGGCAGGGGATTACACAAAGATAGACGCCTGACCAATAATATGGAGTAAAGTTACAGACATGTCCAGTGGGAGATGATATGCAAAGAGGGGAGTTAACTGGAAACCACTGACTGATGAAAAAGATTCAGCTAATGGTACAGGATCACCATAGTGGTTGGAATAATGTGACAGAAATGACCAGTGGGAGAATATATGCAAACAGGTCTGCAAAAAGCAGAGGAAATCTTGTAGTAAAGGTGAAAGAGCTCATATTCTGGACCAAATAAAGACAATCATCTACAATGTGATCTCCAGCTTTTGTCTCTTAATTTCTTCTTTGTTATATCATTTGGTTTATTTGATGGCATATTAATTGTAATAATATAATAATTAATGTAATAATAATTGCAATACAAGAAAAGAAGATTGTGACTTGCTGATTTATATATATTTTTGTAATATGTACATCGACCACAGCCTATTAGTTTAGCACCCAGTTATTTCTGGATGGCTTCATGCTTCCTAGGGCTGTTTTTGTTTGTTTGTTGTTTGTTGTTGTTTTTTTTTTTTTAAACAGGCTAAGTATTCACCAATTGTTCATTCTCTGCCATGACTATTTATTTATTTATTTATGTATTTCAGTTTGATTACCGGGGAAGTCCACTGGGCCAAGAAGTGCCCCTTTTCAGTGGAGGCCTGGGGAGAAAAGCTCCATGAACAGATAATACAATATAGGTTGCAAAATGCAAATAAAGGTTGCAAAGTGAAATACAAGAGTAGGGTTCATACATTCGAGAGTTGCAGAGTGTAATATACATTATGAGACACTTTAACAACTTGACGACAGAGTATTTTTTTTTTGTTTTTTTTTTTTGATGAAACAATATTTACATGCTTGGAGTCAATTAAAGTCTGCTAGTTCTGGGTCTTTTGAGAAATAAGAATAAGTATGAGAGTATAGTGGAGTGGGGGTAAGGAGAGCTTAGTGGGGAGTCCCTAGAATTTAAGTGGGGTGAAAGCAGGAGCATTTCCATTTGGAAGACAGGTGAAGAAAAAGTTGAGTTTTGAAGGATTCAGTGTTGGGTATCGTCCTAAGTGAAGGAGGCAGAGAGTTCCATTTTTTACCTAGAGAAAAGGAGAGTAAAAGCTGGCCAGCGGGTCATTTGGGTTTAAGAATGGAGATTAGGTTTTGGTGTTCAGATCTCAGTGATCTGTTAGGGATGTATGGAGAAAGGATGTCCTTTAAGGATGGGCATTTATCAGGGGAGAATATTAGTTTGTGAGCAGTGGTTAGTTGTAGATAGTCTAGGTGGTTAGGGAGTTCTAACCAGTTCAGAGAGTGAAGGCTGAGGCAGTGGTGACTTGATGTTTTGGATTTGGTGGCAAATTTAGAGATCTTATTATAGCAAGCTTTGAGCTTAGAGGTGTTGGTAACAGACAAATTGGTTAGAAGAGGGGCTCCATATAGAAGGGAAGGTAGGAGGTAGGTGGTTGCCAGGGTATGCCTAGTGGAGATGGAAAGAAAGTGATTGTTCCTATATAGCATACCTAGCTTTTGGTGGGTTTTCTTTATGTTTTGTTGTATGTGAAGATCAAATTTGAGGTGTTCATCTATGGTAATGCCAAGGAGTTTTGCAGAGGGGACCACTTCAATGGCAGTGTTAGTTTGGCTTAGGACATTGAAAGTGTTTTTGTCCAAAGAGGAAACCTTGGAGGGGAGAAAAATTAGTATTTTGGATTTATTGGAGTCGAGAGAAAGGTGGTTTTGGTGCATCCAGTTCTCTGTAGTGGTAAAGGCTAATTGGGTTTTGGTCAGTAGTTCAGGAAAGTTTGGGGCAGAGCAGACCAAGGTAGAGTCATCAGCGTAGTGGATGACTGTGGTGTCAGGGATGAAGGTGTGAAGGTTATTTATAAAGATGTTGAAAAGCATGGGTCCAAGGATAGACCCCTGAGGAACACCAGTAGGTGTAGGCAAGAAGGAAGAGAAGGAGTTCTTCCATTTGACTGCTTGAGATCTATCAGATAGGTAACTGGAGAACCAGGAAAGAGTATTTGGGGAGAGATTGAGATTAGCCAGATGATGAAGAAGGTGAGTGTGGGAGATGGTGTCAAAGGCTTTTGAAAGATCTAGCAGTACTATGGCTACAATGAGTCCAGAGACTCATGCTTGATTGACAGTTTCTAGGAAGGATAGTAGGGCAGTTATGGTACTGTGGCCAGGACGGAAGCCATGCTGGGTGGGTGTTAGGAGGTGATTTTGAATTAGATAAGGAAAAAGTTGGTGGTGGACACATTTTTCTAGAATGTTAGATATTGGAGAGAGTCGGGCAATGGGGTAGAAGTTAGAAATAGTGGTGTTTTTGCCTCCTTTGTGAAGAGGTAGGATGTAGGCTGAGCGCCAGAGTTTTGGTACGTATGACTCATTTAAGGATCTATTAATCAGAATATTAATTGGGAGAGCGATACTTTCAGCTGCATGTTTGAGGAAGGAAGAGGGAATGTTGTCAGGGGCATTAGGGCATGGCTTTAGCTTGGATAGAAGCTTTTTTATAAAAGTGGTGGAAACAGGTTTGAGATGGAAATTGAGGGGATTGTTGTTTGGGTTGTTGGGTGAAGTGAAAAGGGAGTTAGGCGGGCTGTTATTAGGGAATGTTTTGGTTAGCTTAGCTATGGATTCAGTAAAGAAGGTATTGAAGTGGGAGCTCAGTTCACTGTCGGATAGATTAGGGTCAGGGCAAGGGTTGTTTTGAGATCCGGGATGAAGTAGGGAGTTGACTGATTTCCAGAATTGTTTTGGGTTTTTATTGTTATTGGACTGGAGTTTATTATAGTAGTTTTTTTTTTTGTCCTTGGTAATAAGTTTTTTTTACTTGGTTGTGGAGTTGGGTATATAGGAGTAAGGTAGAGGACAATTTATTTTTCTGATAGAGCTTCCAGGATTTGTCTCTGTGATGCATAATTTGTTTAGTTTCTTTGGTCAGCCATGGTGCAGAATTAGTTTTGATTCGCTATTTCTTAGGGGGGCTAGGAAGTTAAGAGTATCTAGGAAGATAGAGTTAAAATGCTCAACAGCATTGTCGAGTGGGAGGGTATTTAGAGGTTGCCAGTTAATTTGTTTAAAGATGTTAGAAAAAATTAAGGGGTTGAAGTTGCTGAGGTTACGAGTTTGAATGTAGAGATGTTGGTGTTGGATGGAGCTACTTGATCGATGGATGAAGGCAGGGAGATGGTCACTGAAGGTGTCAGTGATAGTGCCACAGAGAGTGATTTTGTTTGGATGGGAGACTAAAATCCAATCTAAGATGGACCCTGGGGGGTGAATTTTGTTAGGGCGAGTAGTTGAAGAGATTACTTGGGTGAAGTTTAGAAGGTTAATGGAAAGTGAGGGGGATGGTGTGTTAATTTTATTCCAGTCGATATTGACATCGCCTAGAATATAGGTTTCATATTTTATTTGAGTTGAGGCCCAGTATAGAATATCTTCAAGGGTGGAGATATTGTTGCCTGGGGAGATGTATAATGAAATGAAGCAGATATTTTTATGTTTATTTAATCGGAGAAGGCTTGCTGTGATTTCAGAATTTTTGAAATTAGGAGTAGGGATTTGAAGAGGAATTAGAGAGAGAAGATTGGAGTAAATTAGAGCAGAGCCTCTGCTTTTTTTGTTTAAACAGTCACTTCTGAGGATATGGTAACCAGGAGGTAATATTTCAGAGTCAGTGATATGGGGTTTAGCCAAGTTTCAGAGATGGCTAGGATGTCGGGTTGATTGTGATTAATCCAGGCTTGTACATGGTGACATTTGTTTTTAAGGCTCTGGACATTGATAGTGAAGATCTTCAGAGTGCTAAGGGGGGAAGTGGGAGGAGAAGAGAAAGGGTGGGGAGTGTTATTTGTTGTAGGTGAGGAAGAGGGTGGAGGGATGGAGTAGTTTGTGCTGAGGCAAGGGCCAGGGTTAGGCTGAATGTCTCCAGATAAGGCTAGGACATTGTAGGTGATAAGTTTTGGTCTGTAAGGTTTGTATAGTAGATATTTGTTAGGGTTTAGCAGAAGTTTCAGAGAGAGAGTTTTAGTTGAGGTATAGAATAGTTTGGGATGAAAAAAATGCAATAGGTTGGGTAGAATAAGAGAGGAGGATATGGAGTGAAAGTGAGGGAGTTGGAGAGGTTGTGGTTGGGGGTTAGGGATAGTTTGAGTAGGAGGGAGGAATGGAGGAGCATTATGGGAGTAAGAAGTAGCAAGATACAGAGGTATTAGTAAGATGAGAAGGGAGCTAGGGAGTTGAATAGTTAAGGGGAGTTGGTAGGGCATGTTAGGATAGGGTAGGGTAATGTACAGTGAAGAGAAGAATAATGTGGAATGCTAGTTGAGAAGGGAAGGTCTAGAAGTGAATGGAGAGAGTTAGATATTGTAGGCAAGGATAATGGAAGAAGGAGTGTATAGGGGTATAGGAAAATTGTAGTGGGAGGAGTAGTAGTGGGAGGGGAAAGAGAGGTGGAGTGTTCTCTGATTAAAGAATGGGGGAGGGGTAATTGTAAGAGGACTGTGATTGGTTAGTAGGTTTGATAGGAAGAGTTTGTTAGGTATAAATGTAGATGTGCTGGGGTGGGTGGGAATTGGGGGCAGGGTAGGGGAGTGGAGTGAGCCCGTAGGGCGAACGGAGTGGGTTCAGACAGGTAAGTGAGCCAGTCAGCCAAAAACTAACAGTAAGCAGTTGATTACTGAGTTCTTTAGTTGAGACAGGGTAGGTCAAGGGGGATAGGTAATATTGGTCGTGAAGGTAAGTAGTAGCAAAGCAAAGTAAGCAGTGAGTAGCAGGTAGAGCTAGGGCAGAAAGACAGTTCACAAGCCTAGGACAGAAACATTAAAAAGCTATGGAGATCAGGGAAGAATGGAAGAGCTACGTACTGTCCTAGTTTAGAATGCCATCTAGTGGTCAGTTAGAGTAATAACAACGGAGGCAAGTGAGCAGAGAGATATATCAGGGTTAGGTGAGGCTCTTAAGGAATAGTTTCAGGAGACAGCACAGAAGTGATAAAGGATCTAAATGCTATGGGATAGAGAGGGGAGAGAATGGCTGCTGGGTATCCTGGCCAAGGTAGCATATAGTACGTACATTAGATATTAAGCAAGTGTTTAAATAATACCACTTTTAATACATACTTTCTTGCCTCCTAGTGAACAGGGTTCATTAAGCAGGATGGCAAGTCTTTTTGCTATAGTAGACTTGAATGGATTTGGTCTGCAGGGAGTCCTTTCACCAGGTAGGTATGTTCAAGGTTTAGTGTAGGATAGAAGGTTCAATCCTAGGAACAGTGGGGACAAGGGGAAAAATAGTGAAGGGGTAAGAAAGAGATATTCAGAATAGGGTAGTGCAGACAAGCATGCAGGTCAAACAAGTTAACAGGTAGTAAATACAGTAGTGGTAGTACTCAGTAGATTTGAGTTCATACAAACAGTTGAAAAATATTCATAGCAACATGTATAGATACAAAGCAAAGCATACCAACATCTATTTAAGCAGACATTAGAAAACATTCATTGTAAAGTTAGCAGGTGGAATGTAGGGCATCCCAGCATATATTCAAACTAGCAATAGGTACACAGTAATCATACAATTAGAGAAAGGTCTTAAGCAGTATGCAACAGTCAAGCTGGGTATTACTAGAAAGAATACAACCAACTGGAGCTAGGTTCTGAGTGGTGAGGGCAGTAAGCTAAGGTAGTTAATTATAATAGCGGCTAGTGGGAATTATATATGTACAGTCTTTGCTTGAGCAACTTAACGGGCTAGCATTTAAGCAGGACAATTGTAAGCCATGTGCCCAAGATAATGAAAAACTGGCATATATTAAGTTAAATGGGGAGGCTGTGTTCTTTTGGTGATTTAACAGTGCTGTATTACAGTTTAGCAGATACTACTAGGCTTTTGAGCATACGCTCAGTTCATAATACTAGCCCAAGCACTGATAAAGCAGACTTGGAAGCTGGGACCCGATAAGCCCTGCAGCCACAGAAAAACATAAGCTGTTACGCTAATAGCCGAGGAACTGAAGCATTAGTTCTATCGCCCACAGACAGAGACAATTTTGCTGCATTCCTGCACTTGTGGTCAAAATAATGCTATTGTCTAGCGTTCACTAGATAGGTTAGGGCTATAGAATAGCTTACCTTGACTGGAGAGCAACAGGGCTGTAGAATAGCTTACTTTGATTGGAGAGCAACAGATTAAATTGCTCACAGACTAAGACAGCTGTGTAGCGCTCCTTTACCTTTGGGTAAACACGTTGTTGTCTAGCATTCGTAATATAGAGCAGAGCAATAAACAGCTTTCCTTGTTGGAAGGTAAGAGAAATATACAGTGTTTCATCAGTTACTGATACTACACTGCGTAGCTTTGATAATTAGATAGCAACATTTAAACACTATCTTTCAGTTAAATTGTACGAGTGGGGGTTGCTGGATTAGAATTGTTTGGGAAAGGCAAAGTTTTATAGGGGGTGAAGCACGAGTCAAACGCCAGTACTAGGGCCTACTTTAGAGCGCTCCTACACCTATGGGTTAAGCACGCTGTTGTCAGGCATTCGCTAGATAGAGCGGAGCAATAAACAGCTTTCCTTGTTGGAAAGCAATAGTAGTGCACAGTGTTTCGATAGTTACTATACTACACTGGGCAGCTGTGCTAATTAGATAGCAACATTTGAACATTTGAACACCCTATTTTATATTTAGTAATGTACAAGTGGGGGTTAATGGGTTAGAATTGTTTGGGAATACACACCTATTATAGGGGGCAAACCACGAGTCAAACGCAAGTACTTGGGAAATACAAAGAGTAGTAGAGGGTAAAACCATGAGTCAGAACACACATAACCTGTTAAGGTTGGTACAGCAAAACTACGTGGTTGACATGGGTAGGACCTTACGAACAGGCTTGTTCAGTTGCATAAGCATACAGCACTGTTTAAAACAAGAACCAAGCTGATTCTAGCCTTCTATAAGGCAGTAATATACAACTGGTGGACACAAGCTCGTACACACAGGAGCAAGGTAGACTACTACAATGCCACGTGGTACGCCCAGTAGTGAGTGCAGATAACCCTTATAAAAACATGAAAAAGAATACAATATGGGTATTACACCATAAGCAGTATATCATTTATGTTCTAATATCCAAAAACAAGGCAAAAACCATACAGATTATGCAGTTATATCAAACAGCAACTTACAGTGTTGGAGACGCTGGGGCCAGAACACACAGCAGCTGAGGGATAGATCCTAATAGTAAAGATGGCGGCATGCCAGATAGATGTTTTTTATAGGAGTAGAGAGGAAGTGAGGTGGGAGGGGAAAGGAGAGGAGTGCATTAAGATCAGGAGGGGCTATTAAACTACACTAGCACAGATTAACAAGCAATACTATATGCTTGTTGCAGACCTTTTTGCATATATTCTCCCACTGGTCATTGCATTGCAGACTAACATTGCATTTCCCTGGAAGTACTTCATCATTAAAGTTTCAATCTTTAAACGATTTTTGTTATAGACATATGATTAAGTATCAGTGATTTTCTTTTCTATATTTCTTACTGGTCTAATTGTGTTTGGCATGGCAGCTATTTTGTTACACCTTTACCTGAAACTGCTTTTAACTCTAGCCATGTGGTGCATAGTAAATGTGATTTAGCTAATGGGAGATATGTGCTGCTGTATAAATAACAGGCTATGAGATGTTGAGATGTAAAGTATTTGTTTTACCTACTGCTGTCCCAAGTGGCAGTTGTGTAAGTCTAATTATAGTGAAAGCAGATGTTAAAAATGAAGCAAGCTCAATTGCATGTATTCCTATCTTTGATTTTAATTTGAAGGAAACCATGGTAATCCTATGCAGGAATTAAAGCCATTTCTCTATTTTCTGCTGTGCTGCTTAAATGTGACATTTTTTTTAATATTGACACTGCATGCTTGCTGGCAAAGAAGGGCAGGTGGTCTTTTCCCTTAGATAATGTCTGTTAATTTATTTTGTCCCTTTATGTATGTTACTTAACTATAAAAGTCACAGTTAAACTGTATATCTTCATTTTACCTGAATTAGAGCTCACCCTGACATGGATTAGAAATAATTACCTTTCTACTGTCTTGCCATTTCTCTCTCTTCATATTCTAGCAAACACTTTATCTAACTTTGTTGTATTACCCTTATAGTTATTACTGTTTGAATAATTCACTCCCCTGCTATGTTTTTACTTCAATACAGGGCAAATGTTAGGAGTCAGATTAAACTGAGTGACCCATCATCTATTCCCATCCTAAAACAGCTGAGAAGAGGTGTTTTGCTGACCTTTATTGAAAACTAGTGTAGGCTGCTGTGTTAATTCCAGATCTACTAATATAGGGCCTCAAAAAAGACTGTGGAAGTGATAGTTTCTTCCTGGCTACTATGTGCATTTGGACATAGCATGAAACCTGAACAACTTCCCTAAACAACACATAAAATTAAAAAAAGCAAAACATAAGACAGAATAAGAATTTTTTCCTTTTTCTCCTTTTAATATTCCAAATTAACCTTGTCAAACTTAAGTCTAAAACAAGTTCCCTATAAATCTTTTATGTTGCATATATTAATTTTTGTGTTTTTATTTTTCTGATTTAAGCCTACCTGACGAAGCCTATTAATAACTGAATATGTTTTAAATTCTTCATCTACCACAGTTTGGGTAAAGGCCCTGTGCTTGTCCTTGCTCTACTCAGGCTCAATTTACTCGCCTGCCATCCCGTACTCCAGTTCCCCCACCACAACCACTTGGTCTAACTTCAAAGCACTATGTCCTCAGCCACTATTACTTCCAATATATCAACTATACAATAAAATAAACACCCCAACTTACATTATATATATTTCAAATCAGTCTTAAGCCCATTCCCCTTCCTCCATTCAACTCTCCTTAGCTTACAATATTATACCTGTCTTACCAGAGCTATCACTTTTCTAGTCCACTCAGCTCATCCCTCCTCTCCACATTCACAAAGCTACATCCACAACTACTCTTTCTATCAGTACTATTTCTCTTGATCCATATAACATCCCCTGTGCATTACATACATGCAATTACCAACTACCAAAACTCAACAAAATCACAGTCTTTATTATATAACCATACTGACAACCAAATCATAATCTCCCCACCTTATTCTCTTCTGCTATACTCTTATGGAGACAGAGGAGTGATCTACATATAAAGGATGTCATCAAATCTAAGATGAGGAAAAATAACATCACATGTAGAGGATGTGAGAGCAGGCAGGCAAAGAACCTATGATATTTACCCTGGCGGTTTCTGGGAGTACTAGTGAAAAGTATCTGAGTGATGCCTCACCAGGCCATTAAGGAAGTAGGATAAGAGACTGAGGAAAGCAAAAAATGGGTGCAGTAGGAAAGACAGAAGGTTACCCTTATGGGAAACTTCAATCTGCCAGCATGGAATATGGAAGTTCAATGTTTGATGGAAGAGATGGAGCAAAAGTCGATTAAAGTCTTTATTTATTTATTGACATTTGATTACTGGGAAAGTCCGACTGGGTAGGTGCCCATTCTCAGTGGAGACCCAGGAAGAAAAGCACCAAAGTATTTAAAAAACATTTTAAAACAATAATTTTACAGTCTTCAGAAATAACACAAAAACATCTATGGTTTAAATAATTATACTGAATTAGACATGGCGTGAAAACATTGGTTAACAATAGATGCAAGTTATATGACAATGATTTAATATTTAGACAAATTTATAATGAACTTAAATGAAAGTCAGTATAATACAAACAGCAATTGCAATATGAGTTATGGTATATTTAGAAACAAGAGTCAAGGGAGAGAAATTGATTGAAATAAAGAAGTGAGTGAAGAATGGAGAGTAAGGAGGTATAAGGTATGAATAGATACTTGATAATATTTAAGGATGTAGTTTGTCCTGGGGCTGAGCAAGAACAAAGACAGATTTTGGCTAGGACATGTTTCGGAATGGTTTTAAAGGACTGGAGGTAGGGTATTGACCTGGTGGATGCAGGTAAAGTTTCTGGCCTTAGCAGCATGGTATGAGTGGAGACTAGAAGATTTGATAGGTCTGTGGACAGAGAGGATTGTTTCGTCTTTGGTTTGTAATGACCAACTGGGATCATAGTTGTGTAGAATGGTATTTAGTGCTGGTGAAGCAGATGGAAGCTGTATAATTTTATAGGTGGTAAGAATGTGTGTGTATGGTAGGTGATGAGGTAGTTCTAAACAATTTAGGCTTTTTAGTGATATACAGTTGTGGATTCTGAAAAGGGTAATTGCAAGAAATATAGCAATTTTATTTTGGCATTGCTGAAATTTGGATTTTTGTGATGCCTGGAGATTAGTAAGAATGGGAAACCATAAAGTAGGGATGAGGCAAGTAGTGGCAAGTATAGTCTTAGTTGTGTTGGTAAGAAAGAGTTTAGTGCTGTAAAACATCCCTAGTTTTTGATGAGTGTTTTTTATACAATTTTATATATGCAGGTGAAATATAAGATTATCTTCCACTATTACCCCTAATAATTACCTATGAAAAGTGATTTCAATGGTTATATTATTAAAAGAGAGGGTTTTATTTTTTTCATAATAGAGGGATTTGGGGAAAAAAGTTTTTTTTTTTTGAGGTTAAGCATAAATTCTGAGTTGCAAAGCAGTGTTTTAATGGCTGTTAAAGCTCTCTGTGTATATTTTTTGCAGATATACCATGTTGTCAGATGTGCATGTGAGTGTGGAGCCATCTGTGTATTGTATTAGGGAGAGCTATTGTGTGGATGTGTGGAGGATATTTTTGAGAATGTTAAAAAGGAGTGGAGCAAGGACAGAGCATTGCTGTGCACTGGTTGTAAAGGGGAGGTATGGAGAGAGGGTGGAGCTCTGTTTTACTGACGTTTACCTATTGGACAGGTAGCTTTTGAACCACAGAACGGTTGGCTGATAGGGGCATTTGAAGTAGACGTTGCTGCAACAAATTGCGTCTAAGGCTTTTGACAAGTCTAGAAATAAGGAAGAGACAAGTTTACAGTTATCTTCAATTTTATTGACAATATCTACAAGGGTTAAAGATACAGTGTTAGTACTATGGGGGAGGGGCAGAAGCCATGTTGTGTGGGAAATAGGCATTCTTAGTAATTTGTTTTTCAATACATTTTTCAAGTATTTAACAGCATTAAATTACATTATACAGAATTAAACACACAGCCCTAATACATAGTTTTGCCAGAAACCGGACTCTTGTCCGCTCACTCACACCCCTGAATCAAACTAGAAAATTAATTAGAAAATTTGATCAGAACAGTGGTGTTACAAGTTTAAGTTTAATTAAATCAGATGCAGTAAAATTTCCCCCCAAAAATGCTTACAGATTTTTTGCAGATCCTCTTCTGCAGTGGCTTTAACCCACTTCTTTCACCCTCACTACACTCGGGCTCACTCTGATTCTTATCCTACCTCCCTTTCCCTCCCACCCCCCACTACCCCTACATTTACAGATACCCACTAAACATGTCCCCTAATCTAATTCTTCCTATCAAAACTCTTTTCTCCTCCTGCCAATCACTACACACCTCAACATTGTTTTATCTTATCCAGTCAGAATACCTTCCCTATTACAACTTCCAGTGGATATTTTCACTATATTTTTTTCTTTTAATAGAGGGAACCACCATAAAAAAACAAAAAATTCCATTTCAACATAACACACTATCCAAATATCCACACTACAGTTATGTTACTTCTACACATAACACAACTTTGTCTACTCATCATAACCTATCAATTTATCTGTTATCACAAGCTACACATCACAAACATCTACTCACCAACTAACCCACACACCATAACAACCAAACCGAATTTCTCGACAATGCTCATATCACCACACTTCTTAAATAGCTCCTCCATATAATTTTTCCCACTCAAATACACTGATTCGCATACAAAACATTATCCACTGTGTAAATTTGCTAGGCTATTAAACACAATCTCACACTTACCTATAATTAAAGCCAATTACCTTACACTATGTGGAGACATACATCTAAACCCAGGCCCTTAATCTCAAACTGTCGAACTGCTGGGAAACATTACATCACATAACACCATTAACCTGACTCACAATACCTCTGATCTATTAATCCTAAACATGAATAAAAGAAGCATCCTAAATAAGGTTCATGAATTTCATTCAACTCTTGAACTATAAACTCCAGACATAGTTGTTATAACAGAAACATTGCTCAAACCACACATAAAGATACTGAAATACTTACCCAGGGCTATAACTTACACAGATATGACAGAACACATAAGTGTGGCTGTGGCATAGCTATAGTATATAATGCCACACTTAAACTGGAATGTCTTACAGATGAACCGCCAGACCTCTCAGTCTCAGAAATATTAATCAAACACCTCCAACTCAACCCCCAAAAGCACTTCATAATTATTGCCACCTGCATCTCCCCAGGTAACAACCCCCTCCACTTTTGAAAACCTACTCTGTTGGTCTGCCTCCACTTTTAATCAGGAAACTATCATAATGGGAGACTTTAACTTAGTTTGGACCACCTGCTCCTCAAAAAACCCCACCAACTTTAACATTTTCAATTTTTCTCAATTAATATTTACCTCAACCAGAACTGACAAACATAGCAACAAAGAATCCATCCTTGACTGGACCCTTACAAACAGGCCCTCTTTTGGTCACCATACTGACTGTTTGCCTGACAGTCTTAGTGGCCATCATCCCACTTTCCTACTTAGGCAGCAGATATGCCCTCAAAAAATGTCATACTTAAACATGTTAGGAATAAAAAAAAATTCCCCAGACATTTTCAATTCCCTCCTACTATCATGTGACTGGATCCCTCTTAAACAGCTGCACATTGATTCAGCAGTCCAATATTTCAACAATACTTTCCTAGAAATACTGATCAGTCAGGCACCCATTAGAAAGATCTGTGTAAAGTCAAACAAACTACCAAGGCTAACTAAGGACACTAAGCATCTACTTAAACAATGAGACAGAGCCTGGTATCAATATCAAGAAACCAAAAACCAACCCTCCTTTGAATTTTATCGAAAATTATGGAACCATATCAAAAAACAAGTCAAAAATGATAAAAAGCCTATTATGCAGCTATTCAACATAATCACCAAAACAATCTTCCAAAATGTTGGGGAGCCTTAAAACAATTTCTCAATCCTGGACAACCAGCAACTCCATCTACTACCACCAGCAACACCAAAAATAGCACTGCATCACAATTCAACTTGCAAATGTTTAACTCAATACTGACCATCATAAATAGTGGCAACTACAATCAATCTCCCATCATTACTAACTGGACCAGAAACTTGCCGAATTATTTTACAATCAAACCTGTATAGAAGAGTGCCATAAAAATATTTCTATGCAAACCTAAGCCCACATCCCCCGCTGCTGACCTACTACCAAATTAATTTCTTAGACTAGCTGCAGATGCAATCTCTTATCCCATCTCTATCCTAATCAATCAGTCTATCTCTTAACAATATATCCCTAAGCTGTGGAAAATTTCTTATATCATGCCTTCAAATAATGGCAGCTCCTCCACCGATTTCTCAAACTTCACTCTTATAGCAATACTCCCACCACTAAATAAAATTCTTGAAAAATGTATACATGCTCAGCTACTTGGCTATTTAATGAGAAATAGCCTACTTTCCAATTCCAAACATGGCTTTAGACTCAAGCACAGCACCACAACCACCCTAATTAGTTTCACAAACACTATCAATGAGCTCATGTCTGTCATCTTTCTTGACATGTCTAAAGCATTTGACACAATATCACATCAAAAATTACTTATGGGACTAGCATCCCCTAAACCTCTCCCAGCCAGCTCTGTCTTGGTTTCACAGCTACTTGACTGATAGGCAGTCAAGTGGCAAAATGACCTCTCAACTCTACTATCTGTCTCAGTTGGTGTACCACAAGGCTCAGTCCTTGGCCCACTACTCTTCACCATATTTACTAATAAACTTTGCACTGCCACCCAGCATACTACCATTGTCCAATATGCAGACAACTCTACCCTTATGTGCTCATCTCCATCAGAAGTACGTGAAAAAAACACAAAAATGTTTCACACATACATAGAAAACTGTCTCAGACTTCCAACTTATACTTAATCCAAACAAAATAAAACTAATGCTATTCTCTAATACCAAAACACAAAGCCTCCTCTCCCCACTTCATTATCTACTCCTGGAACAGTACCAGAATTAAATCTGTAGAGCACCAAACTCCATGGGGTAACAACAGATAGTCTAACATTTGACAACCACACAGCACTAACCATTTAAAAAAGGTTGACATTAAGCTTGGCACTCTCTACAGAGTTAAACCCTACCTCACCAACACCACCCAACACTCAATAGTCAGGACACATCTGCTCTCCACCCTGCTCTATGTATCTCCCATTTTAACTAACTTCAGAAAAAACAAGTTAAATACACTTGAGACATGTATAATAAAATAGCTGGATTTGCTGTAAACCATCCAAACCAATCACACCACTGCACTGCCCTTCACAAACTAAATTGGATTTAACTACCCAATCTATTAGCAATGATCCAACTAACAATTGCACACTCCATCATTCATCAACACAATAACTGTCCAGCACTCACAAGCTTAATTCCCGTATGCAACAACTCCAGAACACTGAGATCATCAGACAAACTACTATTAAATGTAACTAAATCAAACAACAGCACTGGAGATAGACTCAAATCAAATATCCAAAAACATGGAATTCCATTCCTCAGCACATACAAGACACCACCAATTCCCCCAAATTTAAGTGAACACCTGGTCAACAACTGGCTATGCTCTTGCTCTACACCAAGCTGACTTCACACTACTTACAGTCTCTACTTCTGAATAGCTCACTAAACACTGCCATTCCAAATCCACCCTCTGTTTATTTCCTTACTTTGTAATCTAAACCTATTCTTTCATCCTTATTTTTGCATAGGTATTTCTCTATGAAATAATCTTTTCAACTTCCAAGAACACTGTAATTAGACATTTTCCAGCAAACGTACAGGAAGATGTTCCAAACTGTTGTATATACTCTAACTTGCATGTTGCATATTGTATACATATATTGTATATTGATATTGTTACTTGTCTTTTCTGTATTTACTCTTTTTCCTTATGTTCATTTTTTTTTTAGATTTGATAACAACATATTCTCTATGTAACTGTGCTCTACTTACTGTATGGAGCTTTTCTTCCTGGGCCTCCACTGAAAATTATCTTCTGGTCCAATCCCATTAAACAAATATAAAATAAAATAAAATAAAATAAATAAATAAAGTATTTTGGAGAGAGAGATAAGATTGCTATATGTTTGAAGTTAGCACTGTCTAATGAATTTCCTCCCTTGCACAGAGGGAAAATGTGCAACATTTTCCTGAGAGAGGGAATATGGGATTCCTGGATTGACTTATTTATACAGATTGAGACAGGATAGGCAATGCTATTGGCTGCCATTTTAAGGTACTCACTTGGAAGGTCTTCTGCTGAAATAGAGCATGGTTTGAGTTTGTATAAAAGTAGTTTTATATAGGATGTGGGCACAGGTTTGAAGGAGAGTGGATGGCGGGGATATGTAGCTTTGGACAGGGCTGGGAATAATTGCTGAGGAATCTTTGATTAGAGACACTACACTATTTGTGAAAGATGAGTTGAACTCTGGTGCAGTCAGCTTTGAGTGCTGAATTATTGAGAGAGAGCTTAATACTAAATGTTTGGCTGTGATGTAAGATTTCTTTAATGGCTAACCAAAACTTTTAGGGTGTGTTAAATCTTGTTCTGAATGCTGTTATAATATAGTTTTTTTGTCTTCATTTATTTGTTTTTTAGTACATTGTGGAACATTTCGAAGTTTACAAGATATTCCCCAGATTCATGAAACTCTGCGCAAGGTGGCGTTAGGCTTGTGTCGACCGTGCAGTGTACAGATGGCGCAGTAGCTCCATATGCATATTAATGAAGGCGCACTGCCGCCACAGCCACGTGCATAGGAAACGAGTGCAAGTACATGGAGCACGTCGAAGTGCCGCACGGAGGCGTGGAAATGTCGGCTGTTGATGTGCAACCTAAAATGCTGAATATTACAGTCAGCCTGCAATAGTAATCACACCTGTCAGTGCCCGTGGATACGGAAACGTATGCAAAACATGCAAGACAGTTCCTCCAAACACAAAATTAAGAAGCAAACACAAATGCACATTAGTGAATATCGAGTCTCCATCCCTTGAACAAATGACATTTAAAACCGTGTGCCTGTATTCTAATGCAGTGTTGATAGTTATACCAAGTGGAAGTGAAACTCATCATGTTAGAGCACCGCCAATAGCTAAGTCTAGGCCAATGGTCAGGGTTACCACCTGTCCCACATTGTGAGGGATACTACACAGGTGGGCAGTTGTGTCCATATCAAAACCATTATAAATGTAAAATATCCTGCGACCATATGACATAATTATGTCCCACATCACATTTAATAGTCACATACAATAGTTATTTCCGTATGTAACATACCACATGTTACAAGAAATAGAATAAGCAAGTAAATGAAACAGAAGGAGCATATAAACTGCTACAACAATAAGCTAACATGTAGGCATAAAACAAAAGTATTATCCATTGTACTGACCGTGGGTATGTGTTGTCCTGTAGAATCTGATTTGTGTCCAGAATATATCCCATCCTGGCCATATGAAAAGGTGGCAACCCTACCAATGGTCAGAGCATTCGGACAAAATCTGCCCATATGTGGTCCAAGCTGTTCTTGTCAGGATGTGCCAAAGTTGAACGGGTATTACCCAGATGTACCTACCATGTCATGAAAGATAAGTATTTGCGTGTACCTATGTGCATGATGTACAGCATGTGGAAGGTGAAAAATGCCAGGGTAGTCCTCACAACCATACAGGTACCTGACATATGTAGTGTATGCAATGTGTTCCCTTGACCGTGCCATGGGCCATCAACCAAAGAAGGGATGGATGGAGTGTTTGGAATATGTGTGTGTGGGGGATGGGTAATGTTATAATCCACAAAGGCGAGACTGTGTTGGATGCACAACAGGTGAACTGGAGGTGTATGAGGGAGCAGCGGGTGAATCAGAAAGAAACACAAAGAACAAACATACACATCCGCAATACAACCTGACAGGCCATACTGTAGAACACAATCACACAAACATATGAATATTAAAATGTGTGATACACATGTACAGAAACGTCACTGGCACATACCCACATAATGGTCTGGATGGAACTGAGCCATCCAACTGCAACACACCTGGATGCATAATTGAATACCCATCATCCCCTCTACAGCACACAACCTGCCCCCATTCCTGAACGTCCACCAAATCCAGCCATACTCGGGCTGCTAGCTTGGCACAGCCATATCTACACATACTGAACACTACTCATATGTAGTAGGCAGTGTCACCCTAGGCAGTGTCAGGATTGCAAACTATGTATCCCTTGCATGTAAAACCCCATCACATTTTCGTAAGTCCAAAAAAATTGAAGGTTGTTTGCTTGTTCAATTTTTGGATATCCCTCATGGGATAAGTATCCTGAGTAAACATCAGACTTGGTAACACGACATGATGTCCAGTCCTGTAGACATCTGGACACAAGTTGTATGTGCAGTAGTGGTTCCCGAGACTGCTCAGCCTCCTGCCCATCATGCAAAACCTACTACCCGGGATCAAACACCTGCCCGTGATGCACGTCTCCCCACATGAATTATTGAGAGAATATACTGTACACAGTCGCATAGTGGCACTTGGAAATAGGGTGATTAAGGCACTGACATAAGCAGGGTACCTCCTGTCCCACTTTGTGAGGGACAGTACCTGTTTGGGTAGGTGTGTCCTGACCAAGAATGATACAATGGCAAATGTCCGGTGATTGTAGGAAATAACTATGTACCATATTTCATGTAACAGTTGCCTAAAACAGTTATTTCTGGATGTAAAATACGTAAATCATACAAGAAATATAATAAGCAACTCAAGTGCTACAGGAATAGGCTCTCATCTAGGAAAATAATGAATGTTCTAAACTCTGTACTGACCGTGGGTATGTGTTGGCCTAAACAATCTGATGTGTACAGGATATATCCCATCATGGACATATGAAAATGTGGCAACCCTACCAATGGTCAGAACATTCGCACAATAACTGGCCAGCCTCTTAATCACTCATAAAACCAGTGACCTTTGGAGGAAAGGTGTTGAATGACACTTGAATGACTAATGACAATAATTAAGAGTAATAGAGGCTTTTAACTGCAGAAAATAAGTATTAATATATATGGCTCTGAATCTGTCAACACGTTTCAAGTTAATAGTACTAATATTGTAGAAGTGTCTGTGATTGTTCCTGATTTGTCATTACCTTGTCCCTGTCACTGTTGAAATTAGTCCCTGAGTGTTACAGAGGTCCGTACACATATGTACACCAACCAACTGTCACATTTGTTGACAGTACTATTGAATACCTATAGTGAAGTCATAAGTGATGTCCAGAATAATATCCATCGGATATAGGGAGGTAAAGGCAGCGGGGATGCGCGGTGTACATTCAACTGTACGGGAATGTAAATAGGTATGTAGATGTATGTACAGATACATATATATATATATATATATATATATATATATATATATATATATATAAATGAAATGGTCACAATAAAGCATTCATAATGAATGTGAAGGGAAACACCAGTGGAAACACCCCCCCCACCCTGTATTATGTAGTGGAACCACCCCCACCCTATATTATGTAGTGCCAACATAATAATCTGGTCAGAGGTACCCAAACCCCTGCGTCTATAAACACAGGTAGAATGTTAAAATTGGGACCAACTCTGTCCATGTGCTACATCTGACATTTGAACAGG
>NC_056732.1:1051048906-1051346406 GCF_019279795.1 Protopterus annectens
ATGTAGCTGTACACAGAACAGTAGGTTGTGCAAGTGTAATAACACATGGGTTGACAAAACGTATGACATGTGTCCTGAGACAGGGAGAGTGGGCAGTGTGTAGGGGTGTGTTCATACCCCAGCTGCGCTCACAGTAAGTATTTGTTATGAGTGCTGTAGAGGGGTGTCAGATAGGTGAATCATGGGTATGCAATAATGGGCCTAAGTGTGCAGGTGTTGGTTGGCAGAGATGTATTAGGCCCGCCCAGTGGAAGTAATTAATATTCCTATGTGGGCACTGCTGACGGTCATAGCTCCCAAACCTGAAGAGCATATCTACTGGATAGTCTGTAAGCCATTTGGGGAACACATAGGGACTATATCAGTGCCCTGTACCCAATTATCATGAACGTCCATGATTACGAATCAGAATCTAACGCAGTCCTAATTAAACCCTTCCAGAACTAGTGATATTAGGTCAACAGATGGCGGAATACACGTAATGACTGACAACATATATCTATACATACATATATATATATATATATATATATATATATATATATATATATATATATATATATATATATATTCATATATACACACACAGAAATATATATATAATATTATATATATATATGTTACTGTAGATATACACATGTACATAACTAGGTTACAGCAATTACGAGTAACATATTCAGACCGGGCATATGTTACTGGGAGGTCTAATAAACAAACGTTTACCTCCCACACCGCCCAGCTAGGCTGGTCAGACATACAGATACACAATAAAGGTAAATACACCGCTGCTTTCCAAACCACCAGCAGGAAAGTACCAGTGGGAGAGATCTGCAAGGTCTACACTTTAAATATGGATAACGGGGTCCTTTGCGGGACACCAATAATTCACCATACAGGTGAACCTGTGATAATCGATGCAAGCAGGATGTAACTGTACACGGAACAGTAGGTTTTGCAAGTGTAATAACACATGGGTTGACAAAACGTACGTCATGTGTCCCAAGATGGGGAGAGTGGGCAGTGTGTAGGGGTGTGTTCATACCCCAGCTGCGCTCACAGTAAGTATGAGTCATGAGTGCTGTAGAGGGGTGTCAGGTAGGGGAATCATGGGTATGCAATAATGGGCCTAAGTGTGCAGGTGTTGGTTGGCCTGAGATGTATTAGGCCCACCCCGTGGAAGTAATTAATATTCCTATGTGGGCATAGAAGATGCCTATACCTCCCAAACCTGAAGAGCACATCTACTGGATAGTCCGTAAACCATTGGGGGAACACATAGGGACTATATCAGTGCCTTGTACCCAATTATCATGGACGTCCATGATTACAAATCAGAATGTAACACAGTCCTAACTAAACACTTCCAGAACTAGTGATATTAGGTGGACAGGTGGCGGAATACACGTAATGACTAATGACAAATGTGAATGAATACATATGCCCTGTGACTGTCAATGTGTCAGGTTAATAGAATCAATCATCTAAATGTGTCCCTCAGGGTGTTATGCAGTGTCCCTGATACAGTGTTCATTCTCCCCCATTCGTATGTGAGGTGTGCTAGTGATGGAAAGCGCATATTCCGCCGACCACTTTAGGTAGATGATAGCATAATAGTTTGGAGTTATCACCTGTTCGCCTTTGTGAGGGACACTCCACTCTGGGCAGTTGTGTCCTGCAAAATGAATGTTACGGCACATGGCCTGTGATTTCGGGAAAAGAGTTCATATATTGTTTGTAGTGGTTGCATAAAATGATTTTTTTGTATCTGAAACACCTAGATGTTATAGGAAACAGTATTAGCAACTATAATGCTACAAGAATAACCTTAACTTATGCAAACTGGTGAAGTAGTCAATTTCCTAATGACTGTGGGTATGTGTTGCCTTGCCAAATCTGACATCTCTACATATAGGCCCTATAGGGCTGCCACCTTTCCAAATGGCCAAAGTGGGACCTGCTCTGTAGAAATGTCAGACGTACCAGGTCAGAACATACCTACAGCCATGTATAGTACAGAAATATACATATTAGCACAAATCAAAGCTTAGTCTAGCAGCAGTCAAGTTGCTTATGCTACTTCACATAACATATCGAAGTGTCATTTATACAATAACCATTACATGCAACTATTAGAGAAACATAGAATATAATATTGTCCTCTAATCAGGATATTTGCTATGGCTAGATTATTCTCGCGTGACACCTATGCCTAATGAGGGACTGTCCCATGCAAAGTGGGAAAGGTGTTACTCCTAAAGTCTCACTTCGGCCAGTTTAAAAGGTGGAAAACCTACAGTAGGTATGCGATAGCATGACCCGGCAGAAAGATGAGTTTCCCAAAACACATTTCCATGTCTGCATTGCAGAGTATCGGTTCCCATGTATCAGCCAGATGGGAGCAGATTGTATGAGGAACACGCATATAATATGATTATGTCACTGGACAGGCCGCCGATTCCGTACAGTCGAACGCCTACCGTCGCATAATGGTCAGCCATACCCGATACTGTAATCATGTAGTCCGATGTAATAGACATCACAAGGGATCATGCCCACCCAGCATGAGTGACAAATGCAAGCACCAATGTCGGTGCACGTGCAAGTGAGGGAGCGAGCGGGTGTAAGCGTGTTTGTCTACCAGTATGCGAGTATTGCACTGTTAAAGAAATGTGGAGTCTAAACAAGTATAAGGAGCTGTAACCAGAGGCCAGCAGTGCTTAACACCGCGCAAACCCACGCACAACCGCTCCCACCTGCTGGAATGTGCCTTACCCACTCCGTATCCAAAGGCCTTGTTCTGGCCGCAAACAAAGAACCGTCCTTTGCAAGTGTTGGTAGCAACACCCTGCGCACACAGCTGATTTGAATTATCAATATACCATGGCATATATACAGACAATAGACAGTACCACACACATACCATACAGCACAGTCATCCAACAGTATAGCAATGTACTAGCAGATATGTCCAGACCACTGGTGTTTGCATACCTGGCCGTCTTGTGTTTAAGTGTGTGAGCATGCCCAGTATGACCATTACGCATGTTGTCGACTGTCATTACCGTCATACCTTCATGTGTTTGAGCATGCCCAGTATGGTCAACTGGATCACATGTGTCACATGTCCAGGTAGTCAGTACTGTGGCGCCAACCCCTGCGTTGTACACTGACAGGTGGCATGCTGTGTCTGCAGGATAGCCAACGGTCATGTGGCATTGACTGTTGCTACATTTATGCACAGCGTGGGGGGACATCCAGCTGTATCCACATTCCTACACAGCACCGGGGGTGGCACACATGACTTTCACATGTGTACATTGAAAGGGGGGCACAGCTGACAGTTGTACACTTTTGCTACTACTGTACTGGTATGCCAGGTACTCCATTTCAGTGTGTGGACCTACCTAATTTGCTGGCTAGAGGCATACCAGTGTACTTCAGATCCCAGCTTTAATTAGCAGCATAGTGGTTTCAGACATCCTAGCCTTCACAACCTACATCCAACTGCCTGGTCTGCTGTAGTCTGTGTGTGTGTCTGTGGGGGTTGGGGTCATCCATTGGGCATATCCAGAGACCATTGTATAGCATTTGTCTGTATTGGTCTACACCTGTCCAGCTGTATGAGACTTGTGTGGGCTGTATGGACACACATGATGTTCAGCCCATAACCTGCAGTGGGTTAGGACACCCTGTGTACTACTGGCTACTATTGTGACCCCGGTATGTGCTACAGATGTCATGGTGCCACTATGGACGTGTACTGTCTGCTGCCCTAACAGTCGGCCACCAAATTCCCTTGTATGCTCACATCCATACCATAGCTACAGGTAAAAACACATTCTAATACCACTGCCAATTGGTAGGTTGATTGACTTACCTTGTGGGTCTGCCAGACCTGAGGATAGTGCTGGAGGGCTGCCTATGTCATATGCACACAGTGCACTTCCTATACATGGCTGAACACAGGTAGTGTCATGTTTGGCATCCATTTTACTGTCTGTGCAAGTCAGAGAGGGTGAAATTCCCTGGGTACCTACTGTGTCGGTGCATATGCCATGCATTGCCTCTTTGCCAAGGGCAGGTCATACTGTGCATGCCTCCTTTCGCCTACTGGGTCCAGCTCAGGTAGTTCCTCCTCTGAGTCACAGTGTGCCTGTACAGGCCTTGGCATTGGTGGGGGGCTGTGTGGCCATGCCCCATGCTGTTCTTGCTGCAACTGTTTCTGCAGGATCATATTGTGTAGCATAGCACATACCATAACAATTTGGGTGCATGTAGCTGGTGAATACTGCAAAGCTCCACCGGAAGTGTCCAGACACCAGAACCATGACCTGAGCATCCCAAACACACGCTCAATTATATGGCTTGCCTGTGCGTGTGCCTCATTATGGTTTAGTTGTTCAGGTATGTGTGCATTGCTGATGGATGTCATCAGCCACGACTCCAGTGGTTACCCAGCATCCCCCACTAGGTGACTGTAGGGGATGTCCATATTGGCAAAGGTGTGGTACAGCTGCGTCAGATGCCATATATCAGAATCGTCATAGCTTCCAGGGCAGCCAGCACACACATTCAGTATAATGCTCTGGCCATTGCATACGACCTAGTTGTTGGAGGGTATGCCCCTGTGGTTAATGTAGGCCCTACCCTGCTCACTGGGTGGTGCTTTGATGCATACGTGTCTGCAGGCTATAGCACACAGTACCCCAGGGTAGTCTGACATTTGGTAGAGGAGACGCATATTGCTGGTCAACACCTCACGTGTGTTGAGGACATGTACGTGCTCACTGGCATGTAGTGACATGGCATCTGGGAACTGGTGCAATACTCTGGAGGCAGATGCCTGTGAGATCCCCATGATATCTCCAGTTGTGCTTTGGCAGGTACCTGTGGCTAGTATACCTAGGCCTACACATACCTTGGTATCCACTGTGATGGGTTTCCCTCGGCCTGTTCGATGTGTCAGGTGTGGCCGGCACAGCTCAACAAGCTGCTGTAGGAGGTCTTTGTCCACCCCATAGCGCTCCACTATCTCCAGCTCATGTAGCCCCTGGTAGGTTACCCTGGGTCTGTAAAGTCTTCTGTCTCTTCACTAAGGGTTGTTCGGCAGCATTTACATCCTCACCACCCTCAGCGTCCTGCACATGTTGGTCTATGTTGCCTGCTGCAGCCCTTCTCATTTGGTTGGATTGTGTCAAGAAATGTCCCCGCATGTATACACTGGTGGTGTAGAGTGTGGAAGAAACCTGTGTGTATGGTGCTTGGTCACTTTACCATAGTGTTCTGGTCTGGGCTGGGCATGTAATCTGCTGATTGTGTTAATTATCACCTGTTTCTGCAGCTTGTTCTCATTGACTACTCCACTACTGCTGTTGTCCCTCCCAATTTCACTAGGCAGGTATAGACATACCCCTAGCTTAGGCGTGCTAAGGCAAGAGCAATCCCGAAGCACAGGGCTCCAATGTACGTACAGTATGCCTGACCCCCCCCCATGCTTTCACCTATATTTGAGTCCTGCACCCGGCTATCTATACACATACACTCTTGGGATCTGCATCACACCCTGGGGATAAACGGGATTCACTATTTTCAACCTCATTTGCATAGTATTGTCTTCTAATGCATAGTTATATGACCCATACTGATCCTCCAAAATAATAACCACTGCTTACTGTCACTCAGATCCGCACACAACTGATTAAAGGTGCCTTACTATCACCGTATTCGGTGTCCCTTGTTCTTCCCAGCAACAAAATAACCAGTCTCTAGACGACTAGAACCTGGGACCCTGCACACTACAGACGATGTGCTTTACCACTAAGCCATGGCAGATATACATACATCCGAGGTGATCACATACAGATCATCCAGCACAGACATTCAGTAGTATAGAACATGTATTCCATCATGTAGATTTATGTGTGTTAATGTCCACACACATATATAGTAACGCCAGAAGTCCTAACCTCAAGATGCACCAAAGCATTAGACAAGAAACTAAGGGTAATGCTGCTAAATGCCAGAAGTCTTAACCTCAAGATGCACACACTCAAAGCTCTCCTCAGTATGCAGAACATCAATATCTGTGCAGTGACAGAAACCTGGCTAAAGGCTCCAGAGAGCACCCCAGCACTACCAGGTTATACCTCATATCATGCTTTTCGGCCCCAAGACCTGGACCGAACCACAAAAGGAGGGGGAGTTTCCATATTTATCAAGGATATCCACACCTCCCCGTTAGTGGCATTGCACGAAGTATCGGAGACCATCCATGTGCAACTAACAGTGGGCAAGACTGCTTTTCAGTTTATAGCATCCTACAGACCACCCTCTCAAAGTCAGGAGTCCCACTCGGCTTTCCTGAAAACATTGGAGAACATGAAGATCTCTCCGAACACCATTATATTGGGCGACTTCAACTACCCAAACATAGACTGGGAGCACTACTCAAGCCCCAGCACCTTAGCCCAAAGGTTCCTGGAAATTATAAACTCAAATGCTATGGAACAACTAGTCACCACTCCCACAAGAGGGGATAACATACTAGACCTGATCATTACCAACATGGGGACTCTATGTTCCACACCTGAATATATCCCTCATTGGTAAGATCAGACCATAAATTAATTTCACTGGATGTCCACATCCCGACCCCACCCCCAGCCCAGAAAACCACAGTGAAAAACTTCTCAAAAGCGAACTTCTCACTTCTCAAAACCGAAGTGGAATCCTTCAAGGCCCCAGGGCCAGTGGAAACTACGGCCCTAACTGCAGAATCCTATATAAATGCATTCTACGGATATCTCCAGGAATGCATGGATCATGCTATCCCAAACAAAACCAAAACCCAAACATCCAAAGGCAGGCATCCAGTCTGGTGGACCCCAGCCATAAATAAACTGTACAACAGAAGGAGGAAGATACTACATGATAGAGCAAAATCCCTACTAGGGAAGGCATCTCTGATCAGTACTATTAAAAAAATTACGATCCCTCATAAAATCCTCCAAGGCCAGCTTCGAGAGAACAATTGCTCAGGACACTAAAGACAATCATAAGGCTTTTTTCAGTTATGTTAGAAACCTGGGATGCAACTCCCAGACTTGTTCTGAGTTGATTCTAAATGACAAAAAATACACTGAACCCACAGACATCGCCAATATCCTGGCAGACAGGTTCAGTGCAAACATCTCCACCCCCTCTCCCCCCAAAAAAAGAGCAAGTATCTATCCCGGCAGAGGGCTGCCTCCCAAACATTTCTGATGCTCAGGTGAAGGCTGCCCTCTCCAAAGCAAAAAACACTGCTTCCATGGGACCAGATGGTGTCCCGGGTTGCGTCCTACATGAACTCCAAGAAGAACTAATCCCTCAAATAAAACAGCTGTACAATCTCAGCCTCACTACAGGATACGTGCCCACAGAATGGCGTACAGCAACAGTGGTCCCACTCCACAAAGGTGTAGCCTCTACGGACCCTGGAAACTATCGCCCCATAAGTCTGACTAGCTTAGTCTGCAAGGCTATGGAGAGGATCATCATGGAGCTTATAAACAAAGACACTGGGGACCTACACACACTAGATCCTACCCAGTTCGGCTTCGTCAAGGGCAGATCCTGCCTTTTGAACCTGGTTGACTTCTTCGAAACAGTCTCCAAAGCCATAGATGAAGGGAAGGTAGTCCACACAGCCTATCTGGACCTAGCAAAGGCATTTGACACAATACCCCACTCGGGCATCATAGATAAGCTATCCAGCTTAAATATAAACCCCTATGTCACAAGATGGGTCGCAAACTGGCTCAGACAGAGCCCACAGAGTGAGAGTTGCTGGAGACATGTCAGACTCGAAACCGGTCACAAGTGGCATCCCACAAGGTTCTGTCCAGGGACTGCTCTTGTTCGGTATATACTTTTCTGAGATACAAGCCAATGTGGGAGGACTATGGCTCACCAAGTTCGCAGACGACTGCAAACTAGGCGCCATAATCAACTCTCCAGCTGACACAAACATCCTTCAAAAAGTCTCACAGAGATGGATAACTGGTGCCAGAGCCATGGTCTAAAGCTAAATGCCAAAAAGTGTATAGTCATACCCTTTGGCAAAAACAATGTGCCCACAAATTACCACATAGGTGGTAACCCATTAAGTACAGAGAAAGAAATTAGGGATCTGGGGACCCAAGTTGATAGCAATCTCTCCTTTGACAACCACATTGCCAAAGTGGTTAGAAAGACCTTTTACATGGCCCACCTCATCATGAAAGGATTCACCTCATCAGGCCCATCATAAAATACAATGACCCTTTTGGGATGTACCTTACCTGACACCTGCAGCAATTAGAAAGACCCCAAAAGTACCTCACCAAGAGGATCAAGGGACTCAAACAGATGCCATATGCTGCTCAGTTAAAAAAACTCCAGCTCTACTCAGTTGCATACCGCCTACTTCGAGGCGATCTATGCCTGACATATAAAGCCATGTCCAATCCAGAATTAATGGACATGCTCCACCTCAGTAAATCTAAATCCCTTAGAGCCACACACTCAAGGGACTTGAACCTCAGCACTGAAATAAATAGAACTTGCTGGAGGGACAGATTCATAACCCAGAGGCTCCCTTCGCTCTGGAATAGAATTCTAATTCATGTTAGGCAGAGCACCTCACTGAATCTCTTCAAGAAGAATCTTGATGAGTGGATGGGGGATCGTAGGTTTGTCCCGGGGATTACTTCTGTGTCACTATTAGACAGAGGCACAGCAAACTAAACCTTAAAAAGGGCACAGTATACTCAAATTAAGGGGTGGCGTAAGCCAAACAAAATCGGGCTAGGCTTATAATTGCCCCAGGGCAGATAGCCTAGTATGAACCTATGAACCTATGAACATATGAACCTATGAACCTACATATATATATATATATATATATATATATATATATATATATATATATCTATATATATATATATATATATATATATATATATATATATATATATATACATATATATATACATACACACACACACACACACACACACACACACACACACACACACACACACACACACACACACACACATATACATATACACACACATACGTAGCTATAGAATTTATATCACAACAGCGGACCACATGACACCAAAGCATTAGACAAGAATGAAAAGGAAACCGCATGTGCCACCTGCATTATGTAGTGGTGTTACTATCAAGGCAAGTGTGTTTCGTTGCATCACACGGGTCAGACTGTATTAAGGGTAAGAGTAGGGCTGCTGACATTTACTCACCAGACCTATTGGCAGATGTATGTGTATGTCTTGCCAACCCAGTCTCTTGGGCGATCATGACATTTGTGGACACATTATAGGAAAGCAACAAAACACACTCAACACATCGTGGAGCTAGCCACTCACAGATACCAACACATAGGATATGACTGTCAAACACACACATCTGTCATGCCTTGGAATAGAACACCTACTTGTCTATTCTGTCACACTACAGCATTACATAGTTATGCAACCCACTACAAAGATTACTGGATCACAGCACTCCCAAAGGCATAGTTCTAGGTGGGTGACATCATCAGCAAAGGCAAAGACGCCGATAGGGATTGTATGGAGAGTGAGCAGTCTAAAAGCATTACTCTGTCCCCAGGTAGCTGGAAACACACAAACACACACACTGGGCAGGGCTGGGATTAGAATATAGACCTAACTACCTTAACACACTACAGCATTACGCAGTTACAAAATGCACTACCGAGATTACTGGAGCACAGCACTCCCAGTGGCATACTTCTAGGTGGGTGACATCATCAGCAATGGAAAAGACGCCGATAGGGATTGTATGGAGAGTGAGCAGTCTAAAAGCGTTACTCTGTCCCCAGGCAGCTGGAAACACACACACACACTTGGCAGGGCTGGGATTAGAACATAGACCTAACTACCTTATCACACTACAGCATTACGCAGTTACAGAACACACTACTGAGATTACTGGAACATAGCACTCCCAGAGCCATACTTCTAGGTGGGTGACATCATCAATGGAACAAACACTGATAGGGATTGTATGGAGTGTGAGCAGTCTAAAAGCATATTACTGTCCCAAGGCAGACGGAGACAAACACATGCCAGTGGTGTGAGCAGGACAACTGCCTATCTACGGACCACTTTTACAACACTACATAGATACGAGACACGCCACAGACACTACACCTTTCAAGACAGTTAATATGACCTTCTAGGAATGCGGACATCGACATGGATGCTGGCAGTTACGGTGTACATACCTGTAAACCAGTGTGTTCAATGTAGGAATCCATGCTGAAGTGGGGTATGGCCATCTGTTGCCTGGATGACCACTATCGCTATACAGGATTACAATGGTCATGCCCATACACAGATGCACATAACTGACACAAGGTGTCACTGGGCATGCTCACACAGTAGCACACGTCCATTTGGAATGCACTATGTGTCCATCTACACAACGGAGTACTGGGCATGCTCACACACTTAGTAGTGAAGGGCTGTCTTGTATGCACTCTGATTCTAAACACGGAAGGGCACAGTGTGTCAATAGTCATCATTGTTAGCATGAACGCTGCACTACATATATCTGACACCGGTCTTCTACACAATGTCTGCTGCTGTCCATCACCTTAGCTGTACCAATCTAAACCTGGCACACTAATACCACCCGTGGTGATGTCCTGCCAGGAGTGGCTACTTTGCACATATAGTACCATTCATTGACGAATATCCTGAGACCAGGTAAACACCCTGATACCTAGAGGACAACTGCATTGTATGTGTATGCTAAACAGTGCTAGATGTATAGCATTCGTAATCACACCTGCCAATCTAGATCCAGCAATGGGGAATACTGACATCTGTGCAGTGAGGAACACCTGGCATAAGGCTCAGTTGTGCACAATAGCACTACAACCGTATACCTCAGATACAGACATGTGGGCCATAACACTGTTATGGACCGCTCCAGGTGGTGGTGACCCCACATACATGAAGGCCACTCACATGTACTGACCAGTACACTCTCAAAAGCCATCACAGATGTGTCAGGTGCAGATCACAGTATCAAATGCCGCATTCTACGATGTAGCCCTCAGACATCACCATGTCCTTGGACCAACAACACACATCCATACATTAGTACAACACCATGTTACTCATGACCAGTGGACTGTACCTAGCTTTACAGCAACTGTGCAGACTACCCATGTACTGACAGGGTTCCATCATGTGTTATGCAATGCAATGATACCACTGTTCATAACCAGGTCGGCTGTACACATAACAGGGGCCCTGTCTCATATACAGCTGTAACAGATAACTGTTGCTGTACACCAGTAAACACACTCATGTTTGGATATGACATACATGCACGTGCCGTGGATATGTACATGTCCCCCACACACACACAACACATATGTACATAGCATAGCTTTTGCTGTCCTTCTTGCAGACAAGTGGCTACAGCAATTACATGCATGCACATGGAAGGTAGGTCCATGGCTGTTGAATGCTAACAGTACATAAGGTGTGATAGCAATGTTGACTGAGTTAACATTTCCTCTGTACTGGTTACCCATGACAACTATCATATCATACAACAGTCCATGTGTCATGTATGTCATCACACATGTCCACCAATTGCAATGCATACAAACACGGCTACATGACAGGAATGTAGGACCTACACACATGTAAATGTAGTGGTGTGCATTCAGCTACCATGCATGTGCAGTAGCTGATGTTTGCAGTTCATCTGTGTCTTACTACAACATGCAGTTGCAATGCAGCCCCATCATTGACACCTGTATATGGTGAAATACTGACAGTACGGTAAGATGTACATCAGGTATGGATGGATGTGTGTACAGAAAGTGGTGGGCCAACTTTGCAGATGGATGTTTGCTGAAGACAGCTCACAGGTGTGTCACAAGCCGTCCTACCATAACATGTGCAAACACTAAGCTATGTTTCTGTTAATTGAAGGTGAAGACATACAACCTACACAGTGGTCAGGGTGTCACTGACTGTAAATCACTTGACACCTGTAACACTTAAGACCTCTCGTGTGCATTTAGCAGCACAATTGCTGAAGGTAGCGTCGGTACACATTGTAATGCGGGCAATACTGCTGCATGTCTGTCAGACGTATCATAAGTTAGCAGGTGTTTGATTCACAGTACTGCCATGTGTGTTTGCTTGTGTGTCCATATATGCCACGTATGATGGGGAATACATCCCAATTGTTACACACCCCTGTAGACTGTTGTAGAGATCTGTACATACTGCAGTGTAGAAAGCAAGACATAGGCAGGGGTGGTGTGTGTATCACACACATGTTAGCTATCTGTATGTGCATGACATAGGTGAATTAAACTGTGGACTCCACAGTGTGTGTGTGTGTGTATGTATGTATGGCTGTCTGGTGCATGGAGTGAGGATGTATGCTACCATAGTGAACAGATAGGACTCCTAACCCCTCCAGGTGATGCAATCTACTACCCCATTGATGCCGTCGATCTTAGGCATTACTGACTACCTGTACATGTTCATTCTCTGTGTCGCATCATGTGGGTGCACAGTACTGTAATGGTGATTACCACATAGGCAGGGGTCCTCACCTCAACACTATCAAGTGTGTGTGTTATAGTATCATTGACCCTGTGAGTGTGGGCATGTTACTGTGTCTGAATATGTGTGTGTGTGTGTGTGTGTGTGTGTGTGTGTGTGTGTGTGTGTGTGTGTGTGTGTGTGTGTGTGTAGTTCTGTGTTCTCATCCTGTAATGTGAATGTGTATTACTGCTACACAGTGAGGCCTCATGCTATCAACTGGCCTCTACCCTTGACATCAGCTAGAACGCTGTGTAAACCGACCGCACCATGTAACTGTACCTGTGATGTTACCCGGTATGGATGTCATGTCTCTAGCCACTGTAGCTTAGTACACAGCTCACATGCTCCTGGATCAGTAGATGTGTAGACATCTTTGGAATGTCAGCCTTTCTAACAGTGAGGTTGAGGTTACGTATAGCATACTGGTATTGCCATACATGCATGTGAGTACTCCACATTTACACATGGGAAACTGCAAACACTGGTATTTAATGGCACATGCAATTAGACCTTAAGGAGGGAAGCAGGGCATCATTACCAACATGCTGTTACTGTTGTTACCAAGACATATACTGTGAACATAAAACAATGCATTCTAACCGCAAACACTGTTACTTAATGGCACATGTAATTAGACCTTAAGGAGGGAAGCAGGGCATCATTACCAACATGCTGTTACTGTTGTTACCAAGACATATACTGTGAACATAAAACAATGCATTCTAACCGCAAACACTGTTACTTAATGGCACATGTAATTAGACCTTAAGGAGGGAAGCAGGGCATCATTACCAACATGCTATTACTGTTGTTACCAAGACACATACTGTGAACATAAAACAATGCATTCTAAACCTGTACTACATGGTATGTCTGCTGTGTGCCAACAGTACACAACAAATGTAATATACACTTATCTCCCTATTCTGTTCACCCTGTGCATCAGACCATATGAGCATGTCCCTGCACTGATGGTGTGGATGACAGGGATGCGGCACAGGCATCATCATATGCACAGGGTGATAATGTTTGCCAGGGGCCTAGGCTGCACCAGTGGATGACAGCATGTGTGTGGGTTAGGGCCTGTGATCTAATTGGCCATGTGTGGTTGTTATGCATGTGACTGTTGCGGTACCCTACAGATGTTTCTGGTGTGTGCGTGTATATGTGCACACATTTCTGCCATGTGTCCGGCCTACACAGGGGTATTATTGACAGCTCCAGAATGTACAGACCAGGATTTACAGCTCACTGTGTCCGGCCACTGCCATGTGACCTGTGCCTGCCAGGGGTTGCACGGGCACTACCAGACAGAGGTACAGATTGGGTACTGTCCGATGACACATGTCCACTGGAACCGTGTCCCAACTGACACTGTCCAGGGCCACGTCCACGTGGCCTGCTGTGTCCTGTTGTGGACAGCGCAGCACCAGCTGCACTGCTGCTGCTACCGGCACTATGGGAGCGGGCATGTGAGGTAGCTTGTTCACGTAGACCTGCACTAGGTGGTGTAGCTGGCCTACGTCCACGTGGCCTATGCCTCACTCCTACCAGATGTTCCAGCACAGACAGCTCACACTCACGGATTGTCATGCCACGGTCAAGGATTCCAACCATGTCACCCAATCGTCTGTCCAAAACTTCAACAATCTGCTGTTGAGCATTTGCCAATGCCTGGATGTTGTCATTTAAAGAACAGATAGCAGCCCTCTGAAGCCTCTGCCCTTCTCTGTTCTGCAATTCAGCACATGCCTGTGCCACCATTACAGTCTGAAACATGCATCTGGTGACACCAGCTGCTGCGCTCTGTCCTGCAGGTGCATGTCGGCCAGAGGTCCTCCTACGAGCAGCACTGACCACATGCCTGTGTGGCACATCTGCAGTCATTTGACTGACACCATGGTGTGAAGACACACCTTCTGTAGCCACCACACGTTCCTGTTCCAAGCTAACACACACTAACTGTCCTTCCTGTATGGCCACTGGTGATGGGGTATGTGCTGGCATGAGAACTGCATGCAGGGAAGAAGGGGATATAGGTGGAATGGCAACCAATGGCACAGATTTAGCCCCTGACAACCCTGCCTGTAGCTCAAGCATATGTTCATCATCACTGCTAGAGTCTGTGGGGACACTAACATCAGATGGACCGCAGGAGGGTAACGTACCTACATCACCTGTGAAGGCAAAGACTCAAAATTACAATAGAGACACACACACAGACACAGACACAGATGCACAGACAGACACACAAACACACACACACACAGACACACACACACACACACACACACACACACACACACACACCATGCATGTGATTTGACAGAAGGCATGCAATGTGCATGTGATACAGCAGACGGCATGCAGCTCAGACATTAATAGTGGTAGTTATCATACATCCCTGGTTGCACACAACAGCAAGCATGTGTCATAGTAGAAGTCATGCATTTCACGCAATCATGGTAGTAAGCATGCATCCCTGTGATACACCATGTGAACCAGCACAGGTTAACAGTACACATGGCTGATGTGAGGCATATGTCCTTGACATTAACATGTAGTATGACATGTAATCTGCTGATGTGTGCATTGACATGCATACATGTTTGACACAATGGTGTCCTGACACATGTACAGCGGTGTAATGGTGTCACATTGCAGTGTTGTCTGTATGCCCTACAGATAGAATGCACTTTTAGCAGATGTGCATGACCATTGAAGGGTATTATGAGGCGTCTATATTGCTATACAGTGTGAAGTACAGACACAGTGCCATTGCATGGAATAATGAGGTGTCTCTATTGCTATACAGTGTGGAATACACACACAGTGCATAGCCATGACTGTGTGCATACACAATACATAAATACTTTGGATTGTGACCCATGTCGGTGTATACACACTAAACCATGATGTGTCATGTGTAACAGGTCACCAAAAGACATACGGATGACACCCCTGCACAACTGCTAACATTTCTTATCTGCCTGGCAACCATGTCCACACATGGCAGACTTGGCAATACACCATGTCCCACATGACATTTATGTACCACACACATGAGGTGCACAGCTGAGAGTGATGTCCAACAGCAGCAAGGGAAATGTACGATATCTGAGGCCTGATGTGGTGTCTGTGTATGTATGTGGATGCTGTACAGGTGACTACTGTCATGCTGTGACACAGTCATGATGTTCAACACATCTTATGTGGTCGAATTAAGTGACACCTCCACAAGCTGTGCACAGGCTTTTAGGATGTCCAGTGTTCCACATCTACTATATAACCATTCAACAAAGGCTATAGTTGGACTATGTGTAGACAATGTACAACAGGGTGTACACACATACACATCACATCTACTGTGTGTTGCTACATGTCTCTGACCATCCTCCATGGCCATGTGTGAACATGTGTTGGCCAAATGTTTGTGATGGCCATCTATCTCACATGTCTGTGTTGTCCCATATGACATACACCCATAGATGTCAGATACTCTACTGTCCACAGGTTTATGCAGACAGAGGGTTGTATGTTTGGTATGTGGGGTATGTTTTATGGCGTAGTGAGACAATGTTGCAGCCAGAACACTACATGTCATGGGCACATCAGATGGCACATCACAATGTGTGCACTCATTGCAGGGGCATATTCCACAATGGTGAATCCTGTGGGCTGGCCATACTCCAGCTCACTGTGTAGTACTGTTTGCCTACCCCACGTGTTGTTCTGATGTATAGTACATATTCCTACATTGAACAACACCTCCACCGTTGTATGCACAGCTGTCCACACATCTAGCAATGACAGTTTCCATGGTTTCATGTCGGTGTTTCATTTAGTTTGTATGTATTGCACATGGGTGGCCAGTGTGATTGATTAAAGATGCAACCTTTATATCATGACTGGACCATACATTATGTGTACATGTGTTAACTGGCCACATGGCGAATAGATCTGTGCATTAACATGCTGATACTGATAACTGTCTCACCTGCAATGGCCTGCTGTCTCTGCGGCACGCCAGAGGTACCTATATAGGGGTGACACAGCAGTATGATCATTAGCCATGACTGTATGACAGCTACAGGTTGCAATGTGCATGTTAACACATTCGCCAATACAATAGGATATACTATGGAGCATGCACATGTGTGCATACACAGGGTAGCATACTATAATATGCGGCATGTGTGTAAACATACCTTGCATATGATGTTACATTACATATGGTACAGTGACACATGCAACTAAATGGGATATAATAGTTATATGTGCAGTAGTGACTTACCAGGCAACTCCAGGCTTGGTGGTTGGGAGACACCCACCTCCACGATGGCAGATAGAGTTTCTGGATGCTGTTCTGATGGCATCCCCAGGCTGGCCAGTAGCTCCTCGGTACGTGTGAGTGGGGGCTGGGTTGGTGGCCCACCACCTGTTGTACCTTGTTCCCTGATGATTGCATTCGCACTCTGTTTCGCATGTCTGATCAAGTCCATGCAGTGTCTGCGCACCTGCTGGTAGGTGCTGTTGTGGCCACCCACATCATTAACCCTCCTGCAAAGTTCCTGCCACAGGTCATCACGCTGCTGAGCATGCTGTGGCACATGGCTGAACAATACCTCATAGTTATCCTGGAGGTAAGGTATGAGGGCCTCATCCTCCAAGTGGCTATATGCTGGCAGTCTTGATCAAGGCATATCTGGAAGACATAATGATGGAGACAGGTCACAGTATCTAAGAGATGCACAGAGATACAGCTGCACATACATGTGTATTACATTTAGTACATATGAACAGTTGTCTTTGCAGATCTTCATGACACTGACACCACTGACATGTTTGTGTCACACACATGTAACATCCGATGTGAACTGGATATTATCACCATATATATGTGTCACCTCATTACATTGCTCATATTCCATGTGAATGCTGTGTTGATGTGGCATGTCTGTTTGCCTGTACTGGTGTTCTTACCTATCAGCACATGCCTGGATGTGTCCACATTAATGCTGTTGACCTTGATGCTGTGTATATGTCACATATCAATACATGCACTGCCTTAACGGACATGAACTGTGACAATGCAGACATGCGCACGGAAATCTTTACATGCATGTGTTTTGCCATATACATCTACACGGCACTGTACAGCAGTTCAACATCCTGCCACGTATCACCTGTGTTGCACATGTGATACACATGGGACAGTGGCTAGCCGGATGGTATTGGCAGGGATGGTTATCAACTTTAGCATGTACGGCCAAGGTCATGTAGTAGTGTGTATGCCCTGGGCCATGTATGAGCATAGGGTGTAAGGTTTTCTAGCTGTATCCAACAGCCATGTTCCCGCCGCCAGGTGAATCAGTGCCACATAACTGATCCAGACAGTTAATGATACATCTACCATGCGGTCATCACACCATGTCTGACAGAGATCACACGTGCAGCTTTACTGGACAGGGTTGCATAGTATGGCAGGAGTATGTAACGTGTATGGCACAGGGATCTGTCTAGCATGTGGCGATCCTTGTACTAGGAAGGTGGCTGTCCATGACGTATGTTTTTCAGATCAGGATATGTACGTGTAGCATGTCCAGCATCATAGTGTTGGACATGTCTTTATGCAGAGTAGGCAGCATGCTGCATAGTGGAGATGAGGATTGTGAGGCTGGTGTCGCCCATCCAAGCATGGCCAATACCCCTTAAAGGTGATATGTGATCCAATATTGGTCACTTGAGTGATGAGTATGGCTGTACAATGACCTCCATGCTCATGGATGGCACCTTGTCATGACTAGGGTTGCCCCTTATGACTACCTAATAGGCCTGGTGACGTCACTAGCTCAGGGAGGTAAACTGCACAGCACCATCCCTTACACACAGTGTCCATTATGTTGACCGCTGCCTAGGTGGTAGTTCATGGGTACAGGGTTATTAACCTAGCGGTGACAATGCAATATGCAGCTGTCAGATTGTTCACATATGTCACGCACCTCACCCACAAAGCCCATTGTGTATGTTGTCCACAACACTGAGTCAGCTATTGCTCCTAGGTCATGGCCATTCACATACTTACATATGCAGATGCCTCCCATTTGTCTGTGTGGTATGGGCTACAATGAGGGGGGAGTACAAAACATTAACCCTGTTTTACTGTAGCTGCCACTGGTGTGATACGCACATGTCACTCAGACACCTTTTGTAGTGTTGGATCTGTCAACAGGCCACTGGCAGAACAGTCCTGTGACATACAAAGGTACATCTAGTATACTGAGTGTAGGTGGAACACAGTATGGGTGATGATGTCCTATGACCTGTCACAGGTATGACATGCAGTGTAAAATCATCCGTTCTGTAATCTACATCTGTACTGCTAACAACATATACGTTGATTAAGGTTCATGGACTTTCAGACCATACTCAGCAGGGTAATACTGCAGTGCCTCCCATTATGAGTGGTGTCTCCACTTTGTGGGTTGTAATAACTGTTGGTGTGCACCATTCAGTGTTTTCACAGACTGACATGAACCTATATTTTACATGATGTGTATGTGTAGAGCAAACTGTTTTGCCATATGTGTATGATACAACAAGGGATGTGGACAGGTTACATGCAGCCTGAGTGCACCTTGTACCATCATAGTTATGGTTACAGGGGCTCTGTAGTGTTCATGGATATGTGATTGTGAATCTGTTGGGGGGGGCAGTGAGTTTATGTTATCCGACACCCTATCTGTATTGCTTATTCATGCTCAGCACTTGTTCAGAACATGTAAGCACTTCTTGAGCTACTAATTACTATAGCACTCAATCCTACTCATTTCCTACAGGTAAACACTGTTTGTACTTACATTTCCAGCTTGCTTAGAGTAAAACAGCTGCTGTACACACTTAGCTCACATATTTAGTGAGAAATGGTTGAATATTCAGGCATGTCCAAGTGTCAATTCCCAGTGTTATCGCCTGTCTATATGATGAATATGGGCATCATGAGGCAATATAGAATTGTCTCATGTACACAGTCAATGCTCACCTCCTGACATACGACACTACAACCTGTGGGAGATGCACATATGTAGCCATGCTGGAGGTAATGCTCTCTCCAACCCAGCCTGAACCTGACAATCATGTGGGGATGTTAAACGTTTGCACCACACCACACTCATCACATAGTCTTACTAGATTTCCACCACCACAGGCCACACATAGTAAGACTACAACATTTGCAGAGCCTCTCAATACTACTCTGTGTAGACAACAGAGGACTACGAAGCAGAAATGCAGACAGCCCCCATCACCAAACCCAACACCAATTACTTATATCTCGCAGACTCATGTGTGCCCATCAACTACAGCCAATAGGGTGATATAACATACCTAACACACTAGTCATAGATGACTCTGTAGGCGGTCACACTGATGTCCCACACAGCAGGCTACACAAGGTGATAGTCACTTTCATATGGCTGTCGGGTAGCAGGATCCGCAACATAACCTATACACTCAGGTCACTCCTCAACAGGTACAGTATGACTGCCATTCTCCATGTTAGTGTGAATGCCTTGAGATGTAACTTCCTGGACTACATGTACAGAGACATGCAATAACTCTCTGACCTTGTAGCCCAGGCAGGTATCACCCTAGCTCTGAGAAGCATTCTGCATTTGTCCAGACTGATAACGCAGAACAACGACTGAATTATTCACTTCAACAGTTAGCTATGCTTCTGGTGTCATTCCAAGGGTATCCAGTATCTGTCTGCTATGAATGACATGGTCGACAGAACACGATGCTTTGGCACAGATGACCTACACCTGTCGACCCTGAGATTACAGATAATGTCTAAGGCTCTTGCTGCTCCTATAGTGCCTGTTTTAGACACGGTTCAAATAACATATTCACCATCAGAACAGGAACAGGCAAGCAAAACCTGAGGGTAATGTTACTCAATGCCTGACATCTTCATCTCAAACGCACTCACCCGAGGCACTCCTTATAATGGACCACTTCAATATCTCTGCAGTGACTGGGACCTGCTTCTAGGCTCCTGAGAGCACACCTGCACTAACAGGCTATTACGCAGACCACACCATTCAGTCATGTAACCAGGACCGGAACACCCACGGTGGATGTGTGTCCATATTTTACAAGGATGTACACACCTCCAGGCTGGTTGCTTAGCACAATGCATCAGAGGTAATCCAAGTGCAACTAACTGTGGCCATAACTGCTATACAAATTGTAGCTTGCTACGGATTCCACACCATACCCCACAGTTAACGGCCCTCACTTCTTGCTGTACTGGAAAGTAGGGTTCAAACAGGAACTACTGATGTGAGACTGACACTACTCCACACTTAACTGGGATACCTACTCATGTACCGACACATTAGGCCAACGCTTTCTGGGATTCATAACCTCCAATAGGCTGGATCAACCTATCCACACCACCACCAGGGCCAACAATACCCTAGACCTGGACATTACCAACATGTGTGACTGGTGTTCCACACCTGGGGTTATCCCCTCGTTGGTCAGATCCAAACGTATGCTAATCACCCTTGTTATCCACATCCCGGCACCACACCCTTCACGGAAAACACAGTACAATATTTCTACAAAGCCAACTTCAGGCTTCTTCTGACAGCAGTAGTAAACGTCATGACACCCATGCAGATGGACAATATAGTTACAAACGCTGAATCATACACAACTGCACTTCATTAGCACTTACATGACTGCATGGATCATGCTATCCCAAACAGAGCCATGACGGTACCCACCAGATAATGGACGCCACTCTGGGGGTCCACTGCCATGGACATAATGTACAACAGAAGGAGGAGACTGCTGCAAAGTGGAGTACAATCCCATGGGTGGGGTAGCTCCCTGGTCAGCCTCAGTAGAAATCTGAGATCCCTTATCACATCCTCCAAAGCTAGCTGCATAAACATTCCTGTGACTCATACCAAGGACTACCACAAAGCGTTATGGAGGTATGTCACTACTCTTGATGCCGATACCCACATCTGCTCTGACATACAGCAGTTAGGCACGAACATTACAGAACTGACTGATATTGGCAAAATCCAGGCAGATAGGTTCAGTGCTAATTTTACACCCCTCTCACACCCTAAAGGGCCCACATCTGTACAGGAACAATGCAGAGTCCCTGTGGTCACAACTACGCAGTTCAAAGCTGCACTCTCTAAAGCCTGGAACACAGACTCCATGTGACCGTCCAACATCCCAGGCTGCGATTTACACAAACCTCAGAATGACATGGCTCCCCACTTGGGCAACAAATTCACTAATAGCCTTGTATCAGGCATTGTAGCCCCTGAATGGCGCACAGTGACAGTTATCACACTCCACAAAGGTGGCGCCACAATGAACCAGAGGAACTATTGCCCTATACACCTGACTAGACTGTTCTGCAAGGCTATGGAGCACATCATCATGGAAGTCATTCACAGAGACATCGGTGGCCTCCAAACCTTTGATACCACCCAGTTTGGATTTGTTAGGGCCAGACCATGACTCCTACACCTGGTGGAGTCCTTTGAGACAGTTACCAAGGTAGTAGATGAGGGTAAGGAGGTCCACACAGCCTTCCTTGTCCTCTCATTTGCTTTCAGCACCGTTCCCCATTCTGGTATTGTCAACATACACATCCACCTGCACATCAACCCCTACGTCACGAGATGTTATGCAAAGTGGCTCATGGACAGGACCCACACAGTGAGGGTAGAATACCCTAGTTCCTACTGCAAATCAGTTACAATTGGCGTACTCCAGTCTTCGGTCATAGGGCCCCTCATGTTCGGTATATGCTTCTCTGAGGTACAGGCTAGCACAGAAGGACTTTCCCTGAATAGGTTTGCAGATGACTGCAAACTAGGGCCATGATTGATTCACCAGCTGATACAGACACCCTCCATAAGGGTGTCACTGTGACGGATACCTGGTGTTGATAACATGGCCTCAAGCTGCATGCCACAAGGTGCATAGACATCCCCTTTGGATTACACCAGTCACCCACTGACTATCACATAGGTGGTAGTCCCCTACATACATAAGACATTATAAGGGATCTTAGAACACAAGTAGATTAGCACCCACTCCTTTGATAACCATATTGCCAAGGTGGCATGGTTATCCTTTTACGTGGCCACCCTAATCTGTAATGGGTTTGTAGCTGGAACAAAGGCAGCCATTGTACCTCTCTACTCCTGACTTATGAAACACGTTCAAGGGTACAATACACCATTTGGGGTGTACCTTACGAAACAATGGCAACAGCTTTGAATACCACAACATTAACACACCAAGAGGATTACTGACCTCCTAAGGATGACATATGCAGCACAACTACAGAAACCCCAGCTGTACTCATTTGCATACTGCATACTCAGAGGTGATCTCTGCTGAACATACAAGGCCCATGTCCACAACAATATTGATGGATATGCTCCACATAAGCAACATAAGCAAAAGCCACTGAGAGCAACATGCTCTGGGATATGTACCCAAATGCAACGATGACTAGGACCTGCTGGAGGGATACATTCCTGAACCAGACACTCACCATGCTTTGGAACATGATTCCTATGTACATCAGGCAGGGACCCTCACTAGCACTCTTCAAGAGATACCTCGATGGGTGGATGGGAGACAGACATGTACACCAGGGATCACTGCAGTGGCTCTACTGTACACAGGTGCAGGAAACAAATGGCTCTGCTGTTCACAGGCACAGGACACTAACCTAGGGAGGTGCCGCAAGTGAAAACACTGTAGTTGGGCTTACGAATGGACTTTGCCAGACAGCATAGTACCTAACTATGAACCTATGAAGCTATTACATGTCCTTTGTGCATGGATAATTGAGTAGATCTTCCATTTCAATTATCTATCATGCTGTTACACTGTCTGGTGACTACAAGCCATATGTATCCTGTTATTGTGTATTGTACATGCCAATAGACATACCTGATGTTTGCATAATATAACAGTAATGCTATGTAAAATATTTGACATATCTACCTACAATACTGTACATTTCACGTTTTTGCAACAATATCCCACAATGCAAAGCATAGTTGCACAGCAGGACCACCTTAGACATGTTATTCTCAGTTATACGCCAATACATATGCCTACTGTTACAGTATATCAACATATACTCTCCCCTGTTATGGCACGTACTTGTTGGACAAACCCCCACTAACAGTGACTGGAGTGGAATTGTTGTGTTTAAAGCCCTTATGTAGCATCTCTTGTGGTGTATGAGGTGTTTACCTTGTGGCCCACAGCAGTACACACAATTTCTACAAGCGTTACTATGCTCAACAAGACATCACTACATAATACCTTTTCCCACTGTATGCATTGCGTACACTTTCATTAATACAGAACAGGCACTACATACACTAACATACTGAGTGTTCTACATACCTTCTTAGTGGTCCGGGTTTATGAAAATATCTGTCTTACTCCTTTCCTGTTTCAATGGTTTTATGGTATGTGCATACGGTTTGAATGTATGGCAAGCCATCCTTTTATACGTATATACCAGTAACATGTGGTATCCTGACACCAATTGGTGTTCCGGAGTAGATGATTACATGCACATCAGCTGTGCAGCTACTCCATTAGCCAATTACACGGCAACAGTGGGGTATAATTGAATACAACACTTGGGCGTTGTCCTTTTGCCCTACCTTAGAGGAAGACGGCCTGGATGTGTTTTTTGTGATGAATTGCAACTGCTATATGGAAAGACACAGATATTTTGACTTCATGTCCCCCGTGGATTGTGTGTGATGGCTAGAGGATGTAGTTCTACATGTGAGTGTAGCTGTTATCTCAACCGTCTGATACGAGACTATTGCAAACAAAACCTGTAACATCAGCGTCTGTTCCATTGTACAACAGCAACGATTTCACATAGCGCCATTACAGTGTGTCTCTCACAAAGTATGTTAAGGCTTCTGCAGATGTCATTGAGTGAGTGGATGTTTGTGATGTTATTACAGTCTGTATTGCAATTGTTTCGGGTGTGGGGGAGATGTAGGTGGGTGTACATAGCAGATAAAGGTTTGTGGGGACTGCATTTATACATATTCCATATGTGTGTGAGGACTCCTTCCCTAATTGAAGACCTATCATTTAGTAGACTAATACTATGGTTATTGCAGGCTTATTCATTAACTCATTGTTAATTGGTTCCTATATAGCATGCAGGTGATGCTGATCCTTCAGTCCCTCCAGTAATACATCGATATGTAATGAAATGTTGCTACATGAAAGCTGTCTCGTGTATTTCTGTCACAGATATTTGCACTCATTGCAGTTGTGTTGCTGACTGAACCTCTTTGGCTTGGGTTGCCACCTTTTCAAATGGCCATAGTGGGACATTTGCAGGACACACATCAGATTCTAGAGGCCGACACATACCCACAGTCAGTATATATAAGGATAGAACTTAAATTTTTTCCTAAATAAAACCTTATTCTTGTAGCAGTTTAGTTGCTTATTATGTTTCTTGTAACATTTAGGTATTTTAGATAAAGAAATAACTATTTTATGCAACTATTACATAAAATATGGGACATAATTATGTCCTACAATCTCAGGACATTTGCCCTTTTTAATATTTTTTGTCTGGACACAACTGCCCAAAGAGGGACTGTCCTTTTCAAAGTGGGACAGGTAGTAACCCTATGCCTAAGGCTGGCTATGACCACACCTACTGTAATAATCTACCTCTGAGTTAGCACGAACAGACACACAAAGCAAACACACACACACACACACACACACACACACACACACACACACACACACACACACACACATTACAGTCCCACAGAAACACACACCCCACTCAGAACACACACTTACACACACTACAGCAATCAGAAACACACTTAGACACAGTACCTACCTGGACCGCAGCACCAGCAGCAATAACTAAATGTCCCTTAACATTGTGATAATAGTACTCGCGGTTCTAGTGTTCTGGTACTGTGGTCTTTCGGTCTTTAAGCCTCGTGATTACGCATGTTGGTATGTAAAGCATTCGGTAGTTGGCAGTATCCTATTTATTTGTGCCTCCATGGTAGTGTACATGATGTTAACCTATCTATATATTTGCTGATATATGTATATCCGTATATATTGACATATATCTCTGTCACCCTTTCTATCTCTATTTTATATATATATATATATATATATATATATATAGAGAGAGAGAGAGAGAGAGAGTGAACACACCTTTCGTTGGGTACTTGGTGGTGTATACTATTTCTGGAACTCTGCCCTTTTGTGTTTTAACCTGTCACAATACGCACCTGCCATTGGTACATCTCAGGTAGCTTAGTGGTAGGTGATTGTGTACATGGTTGCGTGTTCTACTCCTGGCAGTGGTTGTTTTATCTCTCAGAGCAGGCACTATTAGTACAAGGGTGAATAATGCAGATTTCACCTGTTCTGGCCATCTTTGACCGTGATCTGTGCGATATTCAGCAAAGCTTAGACCTGTTTTGCACATATCCGTGTAGTCATGTTTAAACGACGCTTACCATCACTTGCCAGTGCATAAACCCGCTAACATGTGCTTAAACGTGCTCCAATGACCTGCATCCAACATCCATTATTCATTCCATCGGAATTACGTAACGGCCCTTGCAGGTCGTGGAACCGGGAACATGCACGACACAGTCAGTGGCTTTACCACTTGGGCATCTGGGATATGTACAAGTGTTATGGTGTTTTGTATGTGGACTGTACTATGGCTGTTCCTCCATACTGCAAACAAATGTGTAACAGTTAGTTTACATATGGATGATACCTATTAATGGTATGTCCAAGTGATGTTTAATGGATGTGCTCCAGCTATGGGAATCCATGTCACAGTGAGCCACACACTGTAAAGTGCTACACCTTGCCACAGCCATAACTGGAGAATGCTGGGGTGACGGATACCTGCCATGGGTACTCCCCATGCTTTGGAACTACATCCCTGATTACATTATATGGAGCCCCTCATTAACACACCAGGGAATCCTTGCAGAGTGGGTGGGGAACAGTGGTTACACACATGGATCCTGCAATTGCCTCTGCTCCACAGAGGGACAGTTAGTTAATCGATGGGGTGGCGACAGCAGACACATTTTGCCTAGGCTGATGAATGGCCTCTGACAATTAGGCATGTACCTACCGATGTACCTAGGAACCTATACATACAGTATCAACACATGCTGTTAGCTTTGTTTACTGTTCAGGTGTTGACTTACCTTGTTCCAATAGCTGTTGTGTGTGCAATTGTTGAGAGTTGCCTATGTAGGATTCACACAGTAGACCACCTATACATAACAATTTATAGGTGGTCGTGTGTGTGTGCCATCCATTTTACTGTGTGTGCAGGTGGAGAAGTGTGTCAGTCCATAGGGGCCTACACTGTCAGTGTATGTGCTATACATTCCCTATTTGCCAAGGCATGGGTATATTGGGCACGCCTCCATCTGCCTACTGGGGCTGGCACAGGGTGTTCATGGTCTGAATCCCTCTGTGCCTGTGATGCCCTTGGCAATTGCGGTGGGCTGTGAGGGCCTTCACCATTATGTCCCTGCTGCAGCTGTTTCCGCAGGATCATATTATGTAGCATGGCACATACTATGAAGATGTGGGCACATGTGCCCGGAGAGTACTGCAAGGCTCCACTAGATATGTCCAAGCAAAGGAACCATGATTTCAGCATCCCAAACACATGCTCTATGATGATTCTGGTTTGTGCGTGTGCCTCATTATGGCATTCTTGCATGGGTGTGTGTGCATTTCTGATGGGAGTCATCATCCATGGCTCCAGTGTATAGCCAGCATCCCCCCACAAGGTGGCCATATGGGATGTCCCCCCTGACAAATACCTGATACAGCTGTGAGGCATGTCAGATGTGGGAGTCATGGTAGCTTCCTGGGCTGCCAGCACACACATCCGTGATAATGCCCTGGGCATTGCACACAACCTGTCAGTTGATGGAGTGGTATCCCTTGCGGTTTATGGAGCGCCTACCATGCTCACTGGGTGGTGACTTGATATGTATGTGCGTGCAGTCTATTACACCCAGTACCTCTGGGTAGTCTGCCAGATGGTGGAAGAGACGCATATTGCTGGCCAACTCCTCCTGAGTTCAGGGGAAGTATATATGCTCATTGGCATGTGGTAACATGGCATCCAGGAACTGGTGGAGTACCCTGGATGCTGATGCCTGTGAGATCCCCATAATATCGCCAGATGGCCTTTGAAAGGTACCTGTGGCTAGTATTCTCAAGCTTACACATACCTTCATGTCCACTGGGATGGGTTCCCCTCTGTTGTTCCTGGATCTGAGGCGTGTCTGGCACAGCTCAACAATTTGCTGTATGATGTCCCTGTCCACCCTGTAATGCTCTACTATTTCCAGATCATGTAGCCCCTGGTAGGTTACCCTTGGTCTGAACACTCTTCTCCTCCTCCGGGGCCTGAGGCGGTTGTCAGCATCAACCTCCACACCACCTTCAGTCTCCAACACATGGTGATGAATCACAGCTATGGCAGCTCCCAACAAGTACATTGTAAAGGTTCCCTGTCTGTTTACACCGATGGTGCAGTGTTTGGGAATACATGAGTGTGTGTGAGGTGCCTTCACACTTTATACTATTGTGTTTTGAACACTGATGATGTCATAGGGTGTGTATGTACAATCAGAGCTGCAGGGTATCTTATGTGTTTTACCACAGGTACTGCTATTGTGGTGCCTTTGGTGTTGAATTATATTTAGCTGCCGTAGATCACCTCTTGCCCTTGCCTTCACTTTTCTTAACAATCCCCCTCCCATTGTCGGGCATTCATCCAGCAGCCTGCTTTCTTGTTTTGTACTTTTCCAAACCAGGACTGTGTTGCGAAATGTGTTCTATAGCCAATCTACTGCAGGTTTGCTTTGTTCTGCGGTGACAGTTCTCTTTTCTTTGCAATCTGACACCTCCCCTATCCTGTTCTGCAGGTTGCTACTAGCAGCCTTGTTAGCTGCCGTCAATGGCCCACTGTGAGTTAATAGGTGTTAATTACTCAGTTGTACTCCAATTACCCTACTGTGGCATTTCCTTATTGTCTTCCCGTAAACTTCCTGTTTGAGCTGTGGTGCGCGGCACGTGCATCCGCTTACCGGGTTTCGGACACGTTGTCATCCACGTACACATGTGCTTTTGGGCACCATGTGTGCTCTCAGCTAAGCAAAGCAATACCTACATCTACATCCCTATCCTGTGGCTTTGCTTAGCAACGGGCAACCCGTATTTGCATTGCTCCAATGTGCTTACAGCTACAGTAGCACACCCCACTGCTGATGTCATGTATACCTCCAGACCACTCCTCGGTGTTGTAGCGCTGCGCCGTATGGTACATCCTTAGGCCGGCGGGATGTTTGCGATTCAGTATTACTTGCCTCATTTGCATGGCATTGACTACTAATTCATAGTTACTGCGCTGAACACTGTCACAGACCCTTAGCAACCCTTGCAGCTTGGTTGTGGTGTAGCATACATACCATTGACTATTATGGTGAAATCATGATTTGTGTTACATTGCAATTTTATGACATCTGTATATATTTTCCTTGTGTTCCCATTTGCACACACATGCCCTGAGGTTGTACTTTGCGTTACTGTGGCCATGACATTGAATGTTATTTTTTATGTGTTGTGCATGTTTTTTTATGCCATTGGCTGTATATTTAGCCATTGGCATATGTTAACTTTGTAATATGTAAATTTGGTCCGCTTTCATGGCTCCGATGTTATGTTTAGAAAAATGTAAACCATTTCTTTTGGTTTACATTTCTGTATGCTTACGCTACGCCTGCACCACTTCATGAATCGCTATGTACCTTCATTTGCATGCTGCAGTACTGCACATGGGGTGATTAGCTTACATGAGCTGAGAACTGCGCAGATCTGGCATACGCTGGTATTGCATGTGGAATTGGATTGTACCTGAATCGGTCGGCGGCCATATTTGGCGTTATACCACCTATGCTGCACCTGTGCCTGGCGCAAGCTTCATGAATCCCAGGGTCTGTGATGTTTTATATTTTTTGCCATTCTTTCCACACTTTTTCTCTATTCTGCATTAGCATTCTATTGTTTTGGGTAGCCTTATTGCATTATTTGTTTTTAGTCTCTTCCTTCTAGGAGGTGCAAGGCTATTTAGAATATTTAGGAAAGTTGTATTGAATCCATTTATACCATCATCTAAGGGATGGATTTCAAGGATTTCCCAGTTAATAGATGATATGGAATTAATGAATATTTCTGTGTTAAATTTAGACAGGTTGTATGTTGTTTTATAAACACAGTGTTTAAGTGGATGTCTGGTTGTGCATACTGGGAGATGGTCAATGACAGATTTTGACATTTTACCTGTTGTGGTGAAATTGCTAGGATCTGATACTAGGATCCAGTTTAATAAGGAATTTGATTTCTTGCTACAATGTGTGGCGCTATTAATTAGTTGGGTGAAACTATATATGTTCATGCTAGATATAGGAGAATTACAGGTTAGTTCCAACCAATTGATGTTTAAATCACCTAGTAGTATTTCTTCTTGTGGAATTGTTATGGATATCCAGTGTAGGATGTTTACCAATTTAGCTGTATTGTCTCCAAGAGGATGTAATGCATATTTGTTTATATCTGTTTATTTTCGGGAAAGAAATAAGAAACTCTGCTGAACTGAATTTTGGAAATGGTTTGATGTAGGAGGAAAGGTGTTACTTGTTGTGAAATATTAAAGCAATACCTCTACTCTTCCTCTTTATATGGTCATTATGGATGATATTATAGCTGGGGTGGGTATAATTTTGGAGTAATTTATGTCAGTTTTAATTCAAGTTTTAGTTATAGCAAGAATATTGGGCTTGTGTTGGGTAATCTAGCCATGTAATTCCGTACTTTTATTTTTTATGCTTCTAATATTTTTGCTGGCAAAAATTAGATTACTTGGAGTTAGGGTTAAATGTTGTGGGGTTAGAGTACTCTCCCATAAGGATGGGAAAATTATTGATAGGTGTAGGAAAAAGTGTATGCTTCTGCAACTTTGATTTTCATCATTTTGAATTGGCAGACTCATATGTTAAGGTTTGCTTTGACTAATTGTGAAAGTATGAGGAATATTTTATCTGCAGTTTCCTGAGGAATATTTTATCTGCAGTTTCTTCTTATGAGGAAAAATCTGAACTTCTATTGTTCAAGTCACTACTCATTGTTTACAGAATGTGTATGACTCTGATTATACTTTATCAAGGGCTATAGCCACTGATATTGAGTTCCCAAAACCTCTCACTTGATGTGAAAAATGAGATTTTAAATTCTCCTTTGGATAGAGATTTACTTTTTGGCACCACTGCTACAGAGGTAATCAAAAAGTGTAATGGAAGGGGTAAGCTGATACATGGAGTCTCTAGGATTTTTCAGCCCTCCTTTTTCAAGTTTTTCATTGGATTTTCTAGCTCCTCTTCCAGTCTTGGTAAGAAACAAAATAAACACTCTCAACAAAATACAGGTGAACATATGTTTAAGAAGAAATGGCAGGAGGGTTACAAGAAGAAGTCTGGTGACTCCTAAAACCAAGGATGGTTCAGTAAGTCAGAATGACTGTTTAAGAGAATTTGTCCTCCCCTCCCACCTTGACAGCCCTCTTTTTTCCAGAAAGTCTCAAGTTCCACTTTTCTCTTAGGCAAAAGATAGTTTCAGACAAATGGGTACTGAAGATCATTCATTAAGTTTACAGATGGCAGTTGGAGGATATTTCTTCTTTCCATGGGGTAATTTCTCATCCTTCAGGCAACATTCTTTAGTTTCCAGCTGTCCTTTATCACATGCTGTCCCAAGAATGGACAGAATCATTTCCCCCTTCTCAGGTGGGAATGGAGTTTTAGTCAAGAATGGTTTTAGTGCCAAAGAAAGAAAATGCTTGGAAACCATTTCTGGATCTTTCTTTCCTAAACCTGTTTGTGATGGTGCCCAAATTCAAAATGATGTCACTTTACAACCTGTTACCTAGTCTTTCTCATTCAAGTTTCCTTGTAACCTTAGATTTAAAGCTCATCATCACATTCCTATTCATCCAGACTTCATGCATTTCTTGTTTTTCTTTTTTTTTTTTTTTTTTTGCATTTGAATAACATTATCAGTACTCTTTGTTACCCTTTAGACTACTTGCTGCACTAAGAGTGTTGGCAAGGTATCTAGCTCCAGTTATAGCTTATTGCAGGCTACAGAGCATTAAGCCACTACTAATTGTTTACCGTGTGTATATGACTCTGATGATACTCTTTCAATGGCTATGGCCACGGGTACTGTTTTGAGGAGATTTGCATGGCTACATTCTCAGAACCTCCCACAAGATAAGCAAAATGACATTTTAAATTATCCTTTGGATAGAGCTTTAGATTTTGGCCCCACTGGTGATCAAGAAGTGTGATGGCTAAGCTAGTAGAGAGAATCTCTAGGATTTTTCAGCCCTCCTTTTCCATGTTTTCCAGGAGATTTTCTAACTCCTTTTCCAATTTTGGCAAGAAACAAAATAAGAAGTCTCAACAAAATGCTGTTCTTACAGTTCTCATCTAGTACTTAGTTTACATTTTGATTTCCTATTTTTCTTCAAGTTCCTGTAAAATTGTGTCATTAAAGACCACCTTTTTGGCTTTTTCTTCATCATATTTAATGTATAATAATGTTCAATCCATATTATCAGTTTTAAATATTCTATATGTAGACTTCCCATTTTAATTATGTGTAACATATTATTCCTTTGCTGTCACCATTTTTGGAACAAATAATATGTTTAAATATATAATAAATAATAATATTAGTCTAGCTGTCAGCTCTTCCCTTTCCCATCTTAGTGTGTCCTCTGCATCCCCTGTCCTAACTCTTCCCATAACAACTGTTCCAGGCTTTCTGAATGTTTCCTCCCAACCTTCTGTCACTTGTTTCCATCTCCATCTTGTGCCTTCTGCATTTCCAAAACATATTCATCATCCCTGCATCTATCATCCTTCCTACCTCCTATTCTGCACATTATTTTATCAGTCATATTATACCACAAATTTAGTATTTTCATTTGTTAATCCCATACATAAGGCCATTTACTAAAAAGATGGGCATGTTTCCATATTTGGCTCCATTCAATGTGTGTCACACTCTGATGTATGTTTTCAGTGACCTTCTCTACCCAGTCAAGTCTAACTTTTTTTCTTACTCCTATGTTGTCTGATGTCCTTGTATTTTAAACTACCTCATCATTTTTTGCACTACCCCATTTATTCATTTGAGCCTTCATGTTATTTCATTCTTGCTTGGTGTGGGTATAGTCTGCATAAATTTGTATGACTGCATTATTCATTTTGAAATATTCATTTCTAACCTAATATTGACCTTGTAATTTGTGGTACAGTGGCCTTTTTCTTTTGTCCAGTGCTGTTCTTATTTATAATACCCAGCTCTACTAACTTCCTTCAGTTGTTTATGCTTGCTTCTTCCTATTCTTCCTGAACTTGACTGAGGATTATGTTTTTGATCTCTAGCTGGTCCCAACTGTTCTTATTTGTTTGTGCTTTCTATGTCATGTTGCCTAGCTATTTAGGACCTGTCTCCCAATTCTTTCTTAGTGTTTGCCAATTAGATTTTTTATAGCGGGCCAACATTATTCCTTCCCTTACAGTTCAACCTCCTAGCTCTCTTGATGCAATCTAATCCATTGTGCTAAGTTTAATGTCACAATGTGGGATAGGATACATAACAGCCCCAATCCTCCTTCTGATGGCAGTGTCAGCAGTTCTACCTTGTACACCTCTGTGTTTATGTGCCTCACCCATGTACATGTGTCATTGGTATATACCTTATAACATGCATAATATGAGGGAGAATCACAACCTTGGTAGCATTTATCTTACCCACATATTATATGTTCTAATACCCCCTTCTGTAATACTTTCTCTTTCTGTATAAATTCTCTAAAGTTCTTACAACTGTTCCTTCATATGTGTAACCTACTTCAAATTCAAGGTATGTGGGTTATTGTGTCTCCTTTATGTCTTTGATAGCATCTCCTCCCTCACCCTTTCCTACTGTTTTCAGTACTGCTTTATTTTAATTTAATTCCAGTCCTGACACTTTATGGAATATTTCAAATATATATAACACCTGGGGTAATATCTTGTCTACATTTTCTGCCATCAGCATGTAGTCATCAGTATATAGCTAGAACATGACCTTACCGCCTATGAGTTGCCTTTGTTTTAAGATCTTGTGTACTTGTATGGTCAACTCATCAAACAGAAAGAGCTCTGGAGACAATGGGAATGCCTGTCTGGTTCCTCTAAATATCCTCCCCTGTGTAGATACTCCGTTGTTTAGTACCACATCAAAACTGGGAGCACAATACTGCATTTTAGTTCATTTAGTGAACTCATCTCCCAGACATCTTTTTTGCAGTACTCTAAATAAAAACTCCTAGTTCATGGTATCAAACACATTTTAATGTCAAATAAGACTATTTCTGCTTTTTTTTACCATGTCTGATGGCTTTCCAAGAAGCTGATTGGGTTCCACCTGTTATCCATGCATTGCCTTCTTATAAATATTTTTGGCAAAACTTCATCTAACCTCTTCACTAGAATATTTGCTAGAATTTTTATGTCTAAATATAAGAGCAACACTTGTCTATAATCTCCCTACTCTTCTGTATTACAGTCATTCTAGCATATTTCATACCTCCTACTATTATTTGTCTGTTCCAGATCTATTTGTCGTGGCCTAGTAATACTCATGCTACTTCCTTCTTTCCCCATTAATAGAATTCTAGGGGAAACTCATCTGGGCCTGAAGCCTTGCTTCCGTTTATGTTCTGTATAGCTGTCTAAACCTTCTGTAGTATAATAGATTTATTTAATTTGTCATCATACTCCTACTTGCTTACTAATTTACTACTCCTTACTTTCTGAAGCCATTCTATTATCAGTTCCCCATCAGCTTTTGATATATTCCTTCAAAAAGGATCCGAAAGCTTCCCTAACTAGTTGAGATAAAGTTGACATGTTCTGTCATCATACTGTCCACATATTGTTCCATACACTTTTCTTTATATGCCCACGCAATATGTTTCACACTATTCTCCCCTTGCAACCATAAAGACTCACTTCTAGTTATGTTCTCTATCTCTTCTTGTGAAATTGTTAGATGCTGTAGCTTCCCCATTAAAAATGTGAATTTCTTTCATCAGAAGGTTTCTATAATTTTTGTCTCTAAGAATTAAATCCTTTTTAGTCTGCCTTCTTTATCTTGTACTTTATTCAATATTGTCCATTTATTTCTTCCTTCCTCTGCCTTCCTGAGTGCTATTTTTACCCCCTCGCACCATAGGATATGCATGTTTTCCTTTTGAGTTTCATTTATTTGCTATAAAGAAACATCTTTATTAAATTATCACTTATGACATAGGCGATTATGCATTTATATAAATGAAAACAAACCATATTGACATAATTTTAGTTACAAACATTATACATCACTTATAATCTATCTAGTCACCATGAGTCAAATATCACATAGCTTATTCAAATCCTGCCCTCTTTTAAACCTCATTCTTCATTTGCATGCATTGTTCCCACAATTTCTATTTTTTTCTACATAATTTGTTTCTACCCTTTTCTAAAGATCCCTTTTCCAGTCATCTTATCTCTATTACTATACTCACTTCTAGTACAGTTGGTTTAGACTTTGATTTCCATTTCCTAGTAATTGCGTTTTTGGCAGCCACCATAATTAAACTCAGCAAGGCCTTACTATTTCTAGGCAAGTCCGATTCTGTATCATAGCTCAAAAAAATAATTTTGTCAGTCATACCAATTTGCTTACCCACCCAGTATTTCTGACGGAATAGTCTGCAGGGAATTTTCAAAGTCTGCCAACTTATTACACCCCCAGAAAATATGTTCCCAATTACCGTTTTTTTCCCCATCATACCTCAAACATATGCTATCTACCTGAAGAAAAATTCTTCAGAGTCTACTAGGGGTAGAAAAATCCCTATGCAAATACTTCCAAGTAGAGATCCTAAATCTTTTAGACTTTGTTGCATATTTGGGAGATATACATATACCTCCCATTGTTTCTTTGTGGATTGCTTATTCAGTATCTCTTCTCAATCCTTTCTAACCTCCTCTGATTGATTTTTGGAGCTATCATACAATATTTTATATGCTGTACTAATTATTCAGTTTTTAACATCAGCTTCTGTTCTAGATTCTACTAAAAACCCTTTATTTTCTCTTTACCTATACTGTGATATCAATCCTTGATAAGGAAGGGAATATCTATCCATCTACTTTCACAAGACATACCTTCACACAACTTATTTTGCTGCTCCTCCAAGTACATTTTTGATGTGTCTGTTCTATTCTGTCTTTGATATAGTGCCATTGTTAAGACCACTGGGGCATGATCTGAATGATATCTGTCCAGTATGTCTGTCTGCTTCACTTTCACCTGGTCCCTCTTACCTTTACAGAAAAAGTCCAGTCTACTGCCTTATGCACCCTTTGTCCTTGAAAAAGTGAGTGATATCTTTCCCCCTTCATGTATCTATTAAATTATGCTTACTTATCTTTTCCTTCAGCCATTTATGGGCTATAATATTGTATTCATTTATATCCAATTTAGGTCTCAAACTAATATTGAAATCTCCACCACTACTCATATGCCTCCTTACTCCACTGTTTCTTTCCTGTTTTGAAAATAATCTTCAAAATTGTTGGCTTATCAGTATTTGAGGCATATAAATTGCCTATCAGAATTTTAGTATTCTGGATTGTCCCTCTCCATTTTCTGCCTCATCGTTGTTCTTATTTTATATAACTCAGTTTTAACTTTTAGACTCTTGTGGAATAAAATTGCCACTCCTTTTTTTTTCTCCAGTCTATAATCTGTCTCTGTTTTTCCCACCAGCAGCCTTATAATCTGTCACTAAATATATGTGAATTCCTGCAGTTGCAACTTATGTGCGTCCGTTATCGTCAGTGTTGTCTCCCATAATAAGACTATTTAAGCATTTGAACATTATAGCTTCCTCCTGTTCTCTTTACTTCCTTTACATGACCTATGTCTTCTTCCCCAATTAGATTTTTGTAACCTGACCTCTTGGGTTGACTCCTTCAGCCATTCACTACACTTATGACCAGCATGGGTCAATTCACCTGACTTATTTTACAATGGGAGCAAAGAAATGTGCAAACAAAATAATTTCATCAACCACTCCCCACCAGCTAAGAGTGTCCTCCCTCAAGTTCCTCCACTTGTGATATAGAAAAAAAAGCAATATAATGTATTTATTTGTTTGTTTGTTTTTTTACTGGGAAAGTCCATCTAGGCAAAAAAATCTAACCCTTTTCACTGAAAGACCAGGGAGAAAAGCTCCAAAAGAAACATATATTGAATACACAATTCTATTTTTTGTTACAGGAATAGGATATGTAACAAATAATTGGTTTCACAGTATGCTAGATAATAATAGACTTCACAGTATACAATTTGTACAACAAATTTTATGCATGATTATTATTTAGATTTGTTACGTTAGTGGTTGCCAAACAATTGTGAGTCTTGCAATGCATGGTAGATACAAATCTTATACAACAGATTTTGTACAAAGTTATTACTTAGAAGATTTGTTATATTAGCAGTATGCCAAACAATGTTGAGTTTTACAATGTATGGTAGCAAGAGTGTATCTGGTTTCTCTTAGTTTTGGTAGAGCAGGGCTGGTTTATACATGGAGTAGCATTTCTTAAATGGTTGCGATAAGATTAAGGGGTGGATTAGAAATGTTACACAGGAATTAAAAGTGTGAACATATGAAAATAAATATGTGTAGGAAGAGTAGGAGTAGTAATCTGGGATTTGTTGAAGACGTATGAAAAGGATTTTTATCCAGTTTTGTAAGCAACTGGATGGCAGGAGAGAGAGAGAGAGACGGCATGTAAAATTATCCCAGAGCAGTATATGTGCAAAGTCAGGTATTTCGTAGGTAGGCTTTCTTCTGTAATTTGAATAACTTCCTGTTTTGTATTAGACTGAGGCCAAGAGGAATACTGTTCCATATTTTGGGGAGACAGGAGGAATATGAGGAACCACCTGCAGAGTTTTTTATTTATTAACAGTTGATAGCAGCTGTTCATCTGAGGTCTAGGAGATGTATACTCTTTCAAAATGTTATAAAGACTTGGACATTTGTCAGGTTCATATAAAACCTGATGTGCATGACAAGTTCTGAATAATCTAGGAAATGTCTTAATTTAGGCCATTGGAGTTGATTTAGTGCTAAGCAGTGGTGTATTCTATATTGCTAATTTGTGATGAATTTTGGTGTTTTATTATAGAATTGTTTAAGTAGAGAGAGAGCTGTGAGCATTGGAAGTTGACTATTATGTGAGCTGTGTAGAGGAGAGCTGGGATGGGAAAGGATGAAGCAGTGTTTACTTTTCCTATATCTGTTAGAAGAGGTTTGACCCTGTAAAGAGCTCCAAGTTTTCAGTGAGTACTTTCTGCTTTATATGATGGTCAAGTTTTTAGTTTTTATCTATGCTAACCCTAAGTAACGGTATTGCTTACAATTTCTATTCTTGTGTTGTTGGATGAAGTGATTGTGAAGGATTTGTTCTGGTGTGATAGTTGCATTGAGACAAACAAGATCAGTCTGGGTTATGGGGAATTTAAGAACAGCTGTGAGTCATTAAGCAAAGTATCAACATAGGCGAGAGATTGTTGTGTGAGTTGTAATTTGTCTAGGTTTTTGGCAGAGAAGATGATTGCTGAGTCATCTGCATATTTGATGATGTTAGAATGTTTTGTTGCTAAATGTAGGCCATTTAAGAACTGTTGAACTGTTGTAGGCCTAATATAGAGCCTTTGTTTAACTGTGTCTGGGAGAAAGCTAGAGGTGCTGTTTTGTCACTTTACTGCTTGTTCTCTGCTTCAGAGGTAGCTTCTGAGCCAAGGGAGAGAGAGAGGTCATGTACTCCAAAAGCAGTTAGTCTGCTTCACAATTTTTGGTGTAACACCATATCTAATGCTTTAGATAGATCTAAGAATGAGCTGAAACTAGGTTTCCATCATTTCCTTGTTAGCTTACTGTAGTTCTAAAATTCAGGAGAACAGTTGTGGTGCTGTGATAAAGTTGGAATCCATATTAAGACAGGGATTGTAATGCATCTGCAGTAATATAATTAAGGTGTTGAATATATTCCTCAAGTATTTTAGACAGAGAAGATAGTATGGCTGTAGGTGTGTCACTGGATAGATCGGTGGACTTTCCACCTTAATGTAAAGGTATAATGTGAAACATTCGCTGCACAGCAAGGTGTTCTCCGGTTTGATTCTCAGCTGGGGTGCCTTCTCTGCGGAGTCTGCATGTCCTCCCTAAATTCATGTGGGTTTCCTCCGGGAGCTCCAGTTTCCTCCCATGTTACAAACACATGCATCTAGAGCATTTCTCCCTGGGTCTGTGCTGAAAATTATCTTCATTCCAAGTCGGGCTTCCCCAGTTTACAAATGTTAAATAAATAAATAAAAATAAAATAAATAAATTTAAGGACTAGATTATTAAGCTGGATATTGGGAATGTATGAACATCATGGCAATTTTCATATATTCAGCTGATAAGTTATCTGGTGCGGGAGTAGTGGGTTTTAGGGTTTTTAGTAAATTTATAATAGTGGAAATTAAAACTGGTTGTAAAGTCAGAGTAGAGTAGAGCATTATGATTTTGTGTCAGAGGAAGTGTACTGTTAAAGAAATTTGTTGGGTTAATGAGAGTACAGACTCAGGTAATGAAGTGTAAGTTGAACTGTGTTGGGTGTTTTACCTGGATTTAGTAGCTGGTTAAGGATAGCCCAGAAAAGTTTAGAATTAGTCTGATTAGTTGTCTGAAGGCTGGTAAAGTATTTTTTTGTCTAGTTTGATGGTATTTCTCAGATATGTATATGTTTGGTGGTTTTTGAAACAGAAGAGCACATGGCATTAACTTGTATTATATTATATTATATCATATCCTATCATATCATATCATATCATATCATATCATATCATATCATATCATATCATATTATATTATATTATATTATATTATATTATATTATATTATATTGTATTGTATCTGTAATTGCAAATTGTGTGTTTATCAAGTGTAAGTTTAACTTTAGCATGATGTATCCTGCCTAAAAGATAACAGATCATATTTTATAAATAATATATCACACATACTTGTCAACTGTATTAAGTTTGCATAAGTATCTAACTCTATGTTAAAACAACATCCATATTATTTGTAGTTTGCACAGTGTCTAAACCAACAATAGCAACATCAGAAAGACCAATGATAGCAACATCAATACTTTATATGAATTTGAACATCTCATAAGCTATGGATGTGGTGGCTTAATTTCCTAAGCCACACTTGTACTTGCAGTTAACTTATCCTACCGTGTGTTACTTTATGTGTAAAGAACTCATATATATGTTTAACACAACAATGCATTTTATGCTCGACTTGTTGGTAAAACCAGAGCTTTACAGGGGTTGTAAATGTGTACCTCCTGTGAGGGTACAATATATTATATTATATTATATTATATTATATTATATTATATTATATTATATTATATTATATTATATTATATTATATTATGTTATGTTATGTTATATTATATTATGTTATATTATATTATATTATATTATATTACATCTTAGTATATAATATCTGCTGCTGCTGCTGCAAAGGATCTGGTTAGCAAACATTAACCTAGTGTACCATGAACTGAAAATAAGAAATAATAATAAGTCAAACTTTATAAACATTGATGCAGATTCAATAAAGCCTGCATGGTCTGCCAAAACTGAGTGCACATCTTGGTGTGACACAGACACTGTAGTATACAGTTTTGTATTCAATAAGTGGCTCTACCTGGTGTGTACAGCCGTGCAAACACAGTAAACATAATGCCATGTTAATTACAACATAAGCAGCTGAATTGCATGCTATATATACTTATATATAAAAATAAAAATAAAAATTAAAAAAAAATAGTCCCCAATACACAAAAAAAATTCCATAAAATAAATAATATGATATCAAATATAAAATTAAAATAAAAAATATATATAAAATTATAATTATAATTATTAAAATAAAAACAAATATTAATATATAAATTATTATAATTATTAACAATTAATATAAAACTATAAATATAATAATTAACATATATTATTAATATATATATATATATAATAATATATATATACATTAATAACAATATGTTTAAAAATAATATATATAATATAATATATAATATAATAATAATATATAAATTATATATATATATATATATATATATATAAATATATATATATCATAATATATATATATATATATATATATATATATATATATATTTATTATATATATTAAAATATAATGGGCTTAATAATAATAAATTTAATAAGGCCAGGGTGTTACATAAATTCATTATTTTAAACTATAACAGATTCAATATAGATTTTAGTTACTAGTATTTGCATTAATTTTAAATTATATTTTTAGTATCTTGTTAAAACTAAAAACTATGTTAAGTATGGGGTGTACATTTCTAAATAAATAATTTTTTTCTTTTTATTTTTGATTATTTGTTCTGTTTCATTGCTAACATCTGATAAATGCAATTTTGTTTTGATTCAATAAAAATAAAAATAGTTTTACTAAAAAAACTTGTCAAGTAAACAAATAAGTTGTAATTATTTAAAATATCTATAATGTTAATGTTATTTACTATCACATTTGTTCCATTTAGTTATATTACTTTATTATTTGACTTGTTTACACATTTAATTACATTTGACACAAGCCTACCTTCACACATTACATTTGTCCTTTAGAACTTTACAACCTAAAATTGTATCCCTTTAGGAATTATTCACCCTGTATACAAAGAAATATTGTCCTATAAATCTTGTGTATTTTTATTTGTCTCTATAATTGTTCCTTTAATTTTTTATATTTTCACAAATATTCTTTTATCAAATTCCAATTTTTATTAACTATATATTTTACATAATATTTTGTGTTATTAAATGTTGTAATATACAATATATACAATGACTTACTCACCTGTATTATTCAATAAAGCCTTATAAAATTATAAAAGATCTTTAAAAATCCCTTAATAAAAACAATGAGCCTTATAAATTCATTTCATAATTCATTATAAAAACCCTTTATTAATATATTATATTCACCATCCTACCTTTTCTCCACACAAATTTTGCCAACTGTCACCTGCCCCACCTCCCTCCACATCTTTTTCTGGTTTGCGGGGTTACATGCATCATAATGTAAATACGAATTTGAGAAGGTGGACTTATATATTAAATAGTAACATAAATTTGTTTAATTGTTTAAATTTATTAACTATTAGTCTAAATAAAATATATTATAAATACTACTTAATTATAATTCTAAAAAAAATTATACTCCTTTCCAAATTATAATTAAGTCATCTAAAAAATTTCTGTTAAAATTTCCATATTATAATAATAATATAAAAATTAAATAAAATTTGGATATTATTAATAAATAACCAAATTAAATACATAAATTCGCCACATTATTAATAACCAATTAATTAAAAAAGAGTGCACATAAAAAAAATATAAAAAATTAACCAATTAATTATCCAATTATTTTTCAAAGCCATAAATATTCAAAAAAAAAAAATTATTTCTTTAAATAAACATACAATTAACCATAACATTATATGATTTTAATGTCTAACATTGACTTTGTTCTACCATCTAACCATTTCTAACCATTCTAACCCTTTAAAAAGTTTGATACTCATAAATGTTCAAAACATCTAATGTAGAATCCTTCTGTTCTTAAAACAACATTGCCTTGAGGTTGTTCCAAAAAACCATCTACAAGTCAACAATGCAAGCGGTTTTTATGTTTTCAATTTGCAAAATAAAATTTGAGATTAACAAGCAGCAGACATAGATAAAAAAAACAAAAAAATAAAAAAATTAAAATTAGTAAATAACAAACATAGTTTTTAGTTTAGTTTGTAGTTTTATGGAACAAAATTTAAATTTTTAATTTTCAAAATATAACAAAATATATAGAGAATCCCTAAAATATATAATGGATGCAACTAAAATTAAATGCAGCCCATAACAAAAAGCTTAAAAAATTTTATTAGGTGTTGATTTAAATTATAAGGATGAAAAATATTATATGGGTGTTGATATATTATATATATTATTATTATATTATATATATGTATATATATATATATATATATATATTATATATATATTATATATATATTTATTTTGACATATTTTTATTATATAATATTATTTTTTTATTATTTTATTATTTATTATTATTTATTATTATTTATTTATTTTTTATATATAACATATAATTATTGTAGTAAATTATTATATATAATTAATATATGTACAAAAGTTAGTTTAATAAATTAGTTTTTTTATTTTTTCAAACCAGTATATTTTTTTTATATATATATATTTTTTATATATATATATTTTTATTTATATTCATGAATTATTTTAAGGCCTTATTTTGTGTTTTACCTTTTGTTGTATTTAACAACAGTATTTAAAACAAATTAAACATTAAGTATATTTTTTTATTTTTTATATTTTTTTTTATTTATATTATATTTATTATTATATTTTTATTTTTACATATATATTTTTATACATATATATATATTGTTATTATATATATTTATTATATATATATTTTTATATATACCAATAATATTATTTGCAAATAATATTATAAAGTCAAAAAAACATTATAATTTATAAAGTATATTATAATTGTAAGGGATTTTTGTGCTGCCTCAAAAAATTTGTTAGTAATAATATAATATAATTTTTTAGGTTTTTAAAGTTTTTTAGAGTATTAATTTATATATTATATAAATAATAATAATCAATTAGGGTGTGGGCGTTATATATATAATAAGTTTTAGCATTCAGTAAGTTTGTTCTGAGAAGTTCATTTGTTTTCAGAAACCTAGGTCCTCGGTGTTTATTATTTGTTATTTCAATAAATCATTTGTTACGTCGTTTATTATGGACCTTTTTTTTTTTTTTTTTTTTTTTTTTGGCAGTTTTTTTGTACATCAATCTTTGGCTGGCTGCCCTTCTACACTACACTCTATTTTTAATTTCATTGTGAGACTGGTTATTAGTTTTTAGTGAATTGCATGCTAGTCAACCAATCCAAGATGGAGGAGCTATTCAACAAACTATAAAGCAGCCGTGTATACTCAGTGCTGTTTTTTCCTGTGAATTCCGAAACCTATTGGAATATACAGATACAGAAACTAAGCTACATGCAAAGAATGTTAGGGACTGTCGTTGCTCTTATTCATGTGTATGTGCAGCAGGCCTATGTCTGTGCAGCTGCTGCTAATAGACCAAGGCCAAGAAGGAGAAGGGTGTTTAGACCCTGTTTAACTTTTCATAATCTGCATGAGGTGGAAATTATACAGTACTACAGGGTGGATAGAGACACACTGCAGCAACTCGGCAACCTCTGTCACCCTCAACTGAGACCAAGGGCAAACTGAGGGGAACCAATACTAGTGGACACTAAGTTATGTGTAACACTTAGAATTTTAGCTACAGGAACCTTCAAGAAACCAACAGGGGACATGCTAGGAGTGTCAGAAGCATCAGCATCCAGCATCCTCCATCAATTCTTGAATACTATGCTCCAACATGCCAGTGAGTACATATATTTTCTTTGTACAGCTGAGGACAGAGCCAGTAGCACACTACCCTGCAGTCCTGGGTGCTATAGGCTGTATACATGTAAAAATAAAAGTGCCACTGAGGGAACAGAGAGGGGTATACATAAATAGAAAGGGTATCACTCTATTAACTGCCAGGTCATGAAAATACTAAGGGAGTCATTCTGAATGTGTGTGCTGAAAAAACAGGCAGGTACCATAATTTACATATCTGACAACAACTGTCAACTGTATGAGATGTTTACTAGGGGAAATATCTCACAGGGTCATTTACTGAGTGATGCAGGTTATGCACAGGAACCATGGCTGATGATGCCTATCAGCAATGCACGCACACACACACACACACACACACACACACACACACACACACACACACACACACACACACACACACACACACCAGCTGAAAAAAGCTATAATGAGGCACACACTCAAACAAGAAATAATATAGAGCATGTGTTTGGGTTGCTGAAGGTGCGGGTCCAGTGCCTAGATACATCTCGGGGGGGGGGCATCCTGCAGTACAATCCCTATACATATGCTAAAATATTCACTGTCTGTGCCATGCTCCACAACATTATCCTGAGAAAGCAGTTTCAGCAGGAACACTCAGGGGAAGCTCCACACATCCCAACTCCACTGGCAAGGTCACCACAGCCACACACAGGTGAGGTGCCAGAGCGGGAACCAGCAGCCACTTTGAGTTTAGGCAGATGTAAGTGTGAACACTATGGCATTGCACTGACTAAGAGGCAGCAGACGGCACATATGTTCATCACCTAAGGGGCTAACACTTTCATCCTACTAACATACATATAGTAACATTGATGCCAGGAAGCACTTGCAGCTGTTACTTACCCCTGTAATGGCTGTGCACTGCTAGTATCAGAGTCAACCCTGAGCTAAAACCCTTGCAAATGTTGGTTTTCCAAGGTAAGTGCTGAACCTGGAATAGAAAAATAAATGTACTACAATTTAATATATAACAAAGTAACACTGGTGCCCTATCACAGATGGTACAGCAATACACACACAGTCCTGACACCCACCTCACACATACACATTAATGCATATTTCTGTTAAATGCTCATCAGTACTGAAATAAAAATGTTTGCATTACCATGTGCAGATGACTCCACACTTTCTAGGGAGGATGGTCCAGGAAAAAGTTAAGCAAAATGTAAGGACATTATCATCCCAATAATAATGACACAGAGGGGTATTTTTTGGCCTTTATATGGCCATTAAAAATATATTTAACTGAAACATGGATGACACATCTACCCCAAGCCAAATATCAAACATAAAAAAAAATCTAACATGTGAACATGTCTTCTTTCATGGTTTCTGCAGGGGAGCATGCCCCCCTGTAACCCTCACACCCTCTGATGCTTAAATATTCCAACTCCGAGATTGCAGTACAGTGAAGAGAATGGTACATTTCCCATTCTGCACTCTACAGTGATCTCCATTCACAATATTCAATATTTCACAACTTTGATCATCTGGTCATCACTTATCAGAGGTTCGTTGTTGTGAAATTTCAATCCTTTGAAGTAGACCTATATATATATATATATATATATATATATATATATATGTATATACATATATATATTTTTTTTTTCCTAGTGACGTGAGCAAATTCAGTATATAACTGAAAAATCTGTCATACCTTATCAAGATTAGTTTTCTTCTTTGCAGATAAATCCAAAGTAATAGCAATCTTCTTCTGTGTTATCCACATACACAACGCAACTCATCTTCAGGTTCCCTAGCTACACAGCTCCCTTTTTATAGTGCAGATTCAGTCCTGTGAGCATGGTGAAGTTGAAAATGAGGTGTGAACTCATTCAAATTGCTGAATCCCAAATTCTTGGCTCCATGTTGTAGATGTAAACATAGTGCGGATGCTCCCTGAGTGTTTGTTGCTAGTGGACTGCAACTGTGAATGATTACTGTTAGGGAGAAGGAGAACACAACAGCAATTCAGACTCCCTTCCCCTCCAGTGGGTGTCTCAGCCAAGTTACACTTACAATGTGTAGAAGTAATTGTATCAAGGTTTTAAATATAACTAAGTAGAACACATTTCTCAGTTTCTCTTCAGTAATATCCAAACTACCTTGCATTTAGTGAAAACTGTATGTTATTGCCATTTAATATTCTTATACATTTTAAGGACAGTGATACAAAATGTTTTATATACTGCGTATTTTAGATTACTGCTCAGATAAGACAAGAATGAACACCTTACAAAGATAAGACAGAGCTGCATTTATGCAAAAAATAGTCATAAATGGTTGTATGATGACTCATTGCACTACATCTGAATTTAACACATGTACAATCAACTAGGAAGAGTACAAGTGTCATAGGTTCATAGGTTCATACTAGGCTATCTGCCCAAGGGCATTTATAAGCCTAGCCCAGAGTTTTTGTGGCTTTCGCCACCCCTTTAGTTTGAAGAAAACTATGCCCATTATTTTGCTGTGCCTCTGTCAAGCAGAGACACTGAGGTAATCCCTGGGGTATATCTGCGATCTCCAATCCATTGGTCAAGATTTCTCTTGAACATGGCCAGCGAGGTGCTCTGCCTCACATGTACCGGGATTTTGTTCCACAGCATAGGGAGTCTTTGGGTGATGAATCTGTCCCTCCAGCACATCCTATTAATAACCGTGTCAAGGTTTAAGTCTCCCGCCCTTGTAGTTCTGAGGGATCTAGATTTTTTGAGGTGAAGCATGTTCATCAAATCTGGGTTTGACATGGCCTTGTATGTCAGGCACAGGTCACCTCTGAGCAAGCGTGCGACTGAATAGAGCTGAAGTTCTTTCAGTCGGGCAGCATAAGGCATATTTTTGAGACCCTTTATCCTTTTGGTGAGGAACTTTTGGGGCCTTTCCAGCTGCTGCAGGTGTCGGGTCAGATACATTCCGAATGGGGCATTGTACTCAATCATTGGTCTGATGAGTGATGAGTACAGGGGGGCGATGACCTCCCTTGATCTAGATGTGAATCCCTTCATGATCAGGTGGGCAATGTAGAAGGTCTTCCTAACTACTTTAGCAACGTGAGTGTCAAGCGAAAGGTTACTGTCAACCTGAGTCCCCAGATCCCTGATAACTTCTTCTGTGCTCAGTGGATTGCCACCTATATGGTAGCTAGGGGTAATCTTGTTTTTCCCGAAGGGTATGACTATGCATTTCTTGGCGTTTAACTTTAGGCCATGGCTCTGGCACCAGTTATCCGTTTCTGTGAGACCCTTCTGAAGGATATCTGTGTCAGATGTGTTTTCGACTATGGCGCCCAGTTTGCAGTCATCTGCAAACTTTGTCAGCCATAACCCTCCTGTGTTTGCTTGTACTTCAGAAAAGTAGATGCCGAACAAGAGTGGGCCCAGGACTGAGCCCTGTGGGACCCCACTTGTGACAGGCTTTGAGTCTGACATGGCTCCAGCAACTCTGACCCTGTGGGTTCTGTCACTTAGCCAGTTTGCAACCCATCTTGTGATGTATGGGTTTACATTTAAGCTGATGAGTTTTTCAACGATACCTGAGTGGGGTATTGTGTCGAAAGCCTTTGCCAGGTCGAGGTAGGCTGTATGGACTGCCTTTCCCTCATCAATGGCCTTGGTGACTGTTTCGAAAAAGTCGACCAAGTTTAAAAGGCATGATCTGCCTTTGACAAAGCCAAACTGGGTTGGATCCCAAGTTTGCAAGTTCCCTATGTCTTTATTTATGAGTTCCATTATGATCCTCTCCATGGCTTTGCAGATCAGGCTTGTCAAGCTGATGGGACGGTAATTTCCAGGGTCGGTGGAGGCACCGCCTTTGTGAAGTGGGACCACAGTTGCCGTGCACCACTCCTTGGGTACGTATCCTGAGGTGAGGCTAAGATTAAACAGCTGTCCTAACTGCGGGTTTAATTCCTCATTGAGTTCGTGGAGCACACAGCCGGGGACACCATCCGGTCCCATGGATGCTGTATTTTTCGCCTTAGAGAGAGCAGTTCTCACCTGGGCGTTAGAGATGTTAAGGGGGCTACAATCCTCTGGTATAGATATCTCTCCTTTTGGGGGAGAGGGGGGGGGAGAAGTTTGCACTGAACCTGTCGGCCAGTATATTGGCAATGTCTGTAGGTTCAGTAATTTTCACATCATTTTGAACTAATTCTGAGCATATCTGGGAGTTTCCTCCCAGGTTTCTAACATAGCTAAAGAAGGCCTTATGATTGTCTTTTGAGTCCTTAGCGATTTTTCTCTCAAAATTTGCCTTGGATGATTTTATGAGAGCTCTTAGTTTTTTACTTATAATGATCAAAGGTGTCTTACCTTTTAAGGATTTTGCTCTATCTTGTAGTAGCTTCCTCCTTTTGTTGTAGAGCTTGTTTATGGCTGGGGTCCACCAGACTGGACGCTTGCCTTTGGTACAAAGAGTCTTTGTTTTGTTTGGGATTGCCTGATCCATGCAGTTCTGTAGGTGCTGGTAGAAGGCATTTGTAAGTGATTCAGCAGCTTGAGTAATGTTTACCGCCAGCTCGGGGGCCTTAAAAGAGACCACACTAGTCTTTAGAAGTGTGAAGTCGGCTTTTGAGAAGTTCTTCACTGTGGTCTTTTTTATCTCAGGTGGGGCGGATGAGGACCTCCAGTGAGATTAGTTTATGATCTGATCTCACCAGTGAGGGGTATACTTCCGGTGTTGAACATTGTGATCCCATGTTCGTGATGATGAGGTCAAGTATGTTTTCAGCTCTTGTGGGGATGGTGACTAGTTGTTCCATGGCATTTGAGTTTATGAACTCCAGGAACCTTTGGGCTAGAGTGTTTGGGCTTGAGTAGTGATCCCAGTCTATATTAGGGTAGTTGAAGTCACCTAGTATGATGGTGTTTGGAGATACATTTATCCCCTCCAGTGTTTTCAGGAAAGCTATGTGAGTTTCCTGAGTTTGAGAGGGTGGCCTGTAACATGCTACAAATTGCAGAGCAGTTTTGCCTATGGTTAATTGCACCTGGATGGTCTCCGATGCATCGTGCGTTGCCACCAACCTTGAGGTGTGGGTGTCCTTGATGAATATGGACACCCCCCCTCCTTTCTTGGTGCTGTCCGGATTTTGGGGCCGGAACGCATGGTATGAGGTAAAACCTGATAGTGATGGGGGTGCTCTCAGGAGCCTTGAACCAGGTTTCAGTCACAGCACAGACATCGATGTTCTCCATACTGAGAAGGGCCTCGAGTGCGTGCATCTTGAGGTTGAGACTTCTGGCATTGAGCAGCATTACCCTTAGTTTTTTTCCTTTCCATTTTTGTCATATGTCTCGTTAATACTGTGGATGATTTGGAACTTGCTTTTATGCAGAATGAATTTCATTCCTGCTCCAATGCTGTTTCTGTGGCAAAGAAGGATAAGCCACCCTTACTGTGTTTTGTAGGTTCATTGGTGTACGAGTTCATATCCAGACTTGTGTGGGAGTCTTTCATGTGTGCTAACATTTATTTTGTAATGTTGTTTACCTGATATTTTTTATTATATTACTAGTATTTGTGTGGTGCACGACTTCGCTCAATCTTGGGAAATGGATAAATATAAGAAATGTCATGTAATGTACCTAAGCAATAACCCACACCTGGGTGTGGGTAATGCTGGATCTACCCACAGCTGGTGTGGTGTCATCACGAGGTTGAAGCCAGAGTGGCCAGACAAAGACAACCGTGGATAAATCCATCATTACCCACACCCAGAAGTAGGTTATTGCTATTATACAATGACATTATTTAAGAAAAAAAATACTTACTTTTCTTAAATAATGGTATTGTATAATGCCTCCATGCTGCACTTCCACAGCTGTTCGGTATCCTGGAGCAGTTCTGATGTACTGCACATGTGTATGCTTACGCCGTACATCATAGCTGTGTGTAGTGGAAGCAACAGAGAAAGGAAGATCTCTGTTTCTTTTTTAAAGTTGTCTCGCTATGTTAAACGAGTTTAACATAGTGAGATATCTTTAAAAAAAGCAACGGAGAAAGGAAGATCTCCATTGCTTTTTTTTAAGATATCTCGCTATGTTAAACTCATTTAACATAGCGAGATTAGAGCAACGGAGCTCTTCCATTCTCCGTTGCTGCCTAATGCAAAAAAAATTAAAGACTTATGCTAATGGAAAAAGTCCGGGCGACCGGACCTTTTTCCATTACTATAAGTCGGATTTACAATGGGCATGCTGACCAGTCAGCATGCACATTTTGGAATATTAATGGGGGTCATTGTATAATTCTGTTATAACCAATACATAAACTACACCTTTGAATCACATATGTGTGTATAGCACATCTGCAAAACATGGTGATCCACACAGTATATACTATCTGTAGATCATGGTCCAAGTCCCACATTTGTCTTTTAAGGATAAAACCTAAGAAACACTGCTCACACAGATAAAACAAGTTTAGCTGTGCTTGTCATGTTTGCACCTCAGTTACCACCATGCAAACTGGACTAATGTCCCACACACATAGTAGACAAAACACCTGCAGACAGGATGCAGACATTCTTGATTTCAGTAAGGATGCATTGTTGCATTTTTTGTTTTCCGTAGTGCAAAACCAATAAGGAGCAATACATGATGGTTAGCAACCTTCACCAACACCTGGAGGTCTAGAACTCTTGCAGACAACAAGCAGACAGAAAATTTCAAAACAGATGCATTCTATCAAATATGTTGGGCACCGTGCATACATGATACATGGTATTGCACGGCAATTAAAATACAGAAGTTAGTAACGAGTATGAAAATATCCAACTTTTTAAACTATTTCTGTGGCAGCAGTGTAAGTATAGGGCTGCAATACAGATGATCCTGGATTCAAATACAGCAAATTCCAAATATTTTTAATGTTGTTCCATTTTACTTTATACTAAAATTCAGATGAAACAAATTATTACACACTCATGATTTTATTAAGGGTTGTCCACTCAATTATAATAAACACATAAAAAATAATTATAAATAATAAGTTTGTATAGCAGTAGAGCTCATATGAATTATTTGTGTGACTGAAGGTATACTATTACATTTCTGTAATGACAATTGTGTTTTGCAGCCTTGGATGGCCTTCAGACTTCAATAATACTCATACACACATAAACATATAAACCAGGACCCTGTCAGGTCACAGTCATACGTGGTTAACCTCTCAGTCTGTTATGTGTATTTATATATAATACATGAGTATGTCTGAGAAGCACTTATTCTGTGACAAGGATGAAAAAGTCAAAGCTGTGGAAGAAAATGTTTTGTTTCTTATGCATAGATATGAATCCCATATTGTAAAAAATGAATTTATCTGTTTGTAAAGCCACACAAAAATGTGTCAGGTCATAAAATTTATACCCCCAGTACATGTCTGCAAAGTCAAATCACCTAACGGTTACAGCAGTAAACAACCTTCAAACTAATGCCAAGTGTCAGATTAGCCTTCCAATTTAAAAAAATGCTTTTCTCTCTGTCCACATTGCAAAGATTACTTTGAGAAATCTGTACTTATAGTTTTAGTTGTTAAGAAGTATACTTAAATGTAAAAGTAGAGATAAAATACTTTATTATTGTGATAATGCATTGTGTGTCACATATGATGGTACTAACTATATCTTATTTTTTTCTCTTACCCCAACCATTATCTCCCATTTTCTAAATTTTTCTATGTGTTGTCAAAACATTTCCATGTCATCCAGGGGCGGCCCGTGCTATTGGACTGCGGAACGGCAGCCCCCCAGCTGTAAAAGAAAGAAAGTAAATTAATATAAAATAAAATAAAATACAAAGAAAGAAAAAAAAACTATCGCAAGTAGCGGACCTTCACACATGCACGTTAGCAGCATTTCCGATATCCAGACTGCTGCTGAACCAGTCTGGAGCATGCGTAGACTGTCTCAGCAGCAGTCTGGATTAAGAAGCATTCAAGTGCAGAGATCCCAGAAGCCTATGCAGTTTGCAACCTTCTCTATGGAGTCTGTATGCCCTCCCTGTTTTTGTGTCCTCCCATCTTACAAAGACGTGTCTGTCTGGAGTATTTCTCCCTGGGCCTCTGCTAAAAATTAGCTTTTGTTCCAAGTCAGACTTTCCTGGTTAACAAATGTTAAAAATGACATGCATTTGAATATCAGACTTCATATTCTTCAGAAAGTGCATGGTAACACAAAAGTTTTTATTCTAGCAATTTTCTAAGTGTATAAGATGGATATTTGAAATTTGTCCCTATTTTTGGGACTGTATTCCCCCATTATTGGCTTCATCCAGGTTTTGTGCTAAGGTTGAGAGCTATGGTAAGAACTGAATTCACTGAATATGTTTGGGGGCTATATTCCCCCATTACTGGCTTTGTCCGGGTGTTTTTTGCTACGAGGTTGCTACGAGGTTGAGAGCTATGGTGAGAACTGAATTCACTGAATGTTTGGGGGCTGTATTCACCATTATTGGCTTTGCTCAGGTGTTTTGTGCTAAGAGGTTGACAGCTGTGCTATGGTGAGAACTGAATTCACTAAATGGTAGCCATTTAAGTTTCTGTCTTCCTCTTTTACAAAACAGCTGATTTGGCATAGTGGTATGTTGCTCTGACTGTTTTGCACAGGGTCCTGGGTTTAAGGCTTGGCAGTGAAATGTATGGTGGTAACACAGCATTTTATTCTAGCAACTTTCCAACATTATGCAAGCAATATTTAAAATGTGTCCCTGGTTTTTGGGCTTTTGTCCCCCCACAATAAACTTTGGCTTTTTCCAGATTTCTTTGTGCTGCAAAGTTCAGCGATGCAACTGAGTGAGTAGATTTTACAAGGAGCTGAGAGCTGCACGGGAGCAAAAGTTTAGTGCTGCTTATGCTGAGTTTACTTGCATTGTTAATAGCACAACATGTAGTATACTTGCTTTTGATGCAGAAGGTTGTGGGTTCTACTCCCACAGTAGATAGATGCATTGCTGATACTGTACTGTGTTGCAAAAGGGGTGGATGTGAAGATACCTAGTAACTATGAACCTGTTATCAGTTTGCCATCCATTCCCTATTGCAATATTGCTAGCTTATCATTTTTTAGTGTAAGATAGGCAATTTATTCCTCAAGGGTAACGGGCACTTTATTTGTAGATGAAACAATGAAATACAAAGTTGTTTGCTAGCAGCAACCTCCTCATTAGTTACAGATCTCTTTAATGCGGAATTATTTAGATGACTTTTACTTCTTCTGAGATTGTGCATATGTACTGATACTGGTGGACTGTAGAAGTTTGAGTAGACTTTTATGATGGAAATGTTCTGAATTGGGCAGTTTTGTCATTACTGGTGCATGCATTTTGTTTCATTGTTTACTGGAAAAATTTCAAAACAATACATTTAACACACCCTCTAAAACTGTACTGTATTGTACAAGGAATATAATTTAATACAATCAGGAAGGTGCATGAAAGAGTATGTGTATGTTTCGTGTGCAAGGGGCCTGTGATTTGAAAACAACCCAAACCCAAAGTTAATCTGCTACTGGCAAAATGTATTTTCTTTGAATGTGGGTTTCAATGCTGTTTCAGTGATTGTGAGTTTTCAAGGGCAGAGAAGTTTTAATGCTAAGTCTGTTCTCATTGTGAGACTGCATTGCTTTGTTTAGCAGATATGACATCTGTTAGTAAAATGCAAAATAAAACTTTTAAATGAAGTCCAAATCATCGCAGAAGTAAAGCAGTAAGCACATTAGTGTTTATGGTAAATGGGGTGAAATAGCCAAGTAATGGTTCATTGGAATGGCTGTAGGGGGGGAGCTCCATTCGACCATGATTTTGTGAGGGGGGAAGGGCAGCAAACTCAAAGACAGCCCTGGCTGAACTATACCTCTCAACTGTCCATATTTTTGCAGAATGAATAGATTTTTGCTTCTTATTTTTTGTTTGTTTCTCATAAAATTTGTGGTTTTCTGTCAAATCATTTAGGAATGAAGTCACTAAATAATGACAGACACTGAGTTTCAGACTTCATAACCTTCAGAAAAATGCATGCTAAAGCAAGACCTGTTATTCGATCAACTGTCTGAGTTTATACAAGAGCAATTTTTAGTACTGTTTATATGTCCCCCCCATATATTTGGCCTTGTCCAGAGTTCCTGCATTAACAGGTTGAGAGGTACATGAAAATAAATTGCTTTATAGAATTAGGCATATCCAAACCTCTCAACTGTCCCCGATTTTGGCTCAAAATGTTGCTCTTCCCCTAATAATCCTCCGCAAAATGGCAATTTTGGAAGAAAACATGGAGGGTTTACAATTAATAAATAACTGTAATAATCAGTTATAGATTACTTTTATTTCAGAAATGCATGTAGATTCTTTTATTTTGTCAGCTGCTCAAGTTAGCAGTACTAATATTAAAAAGTGTCCCTTCTTTGACAGGTGCCCAGCTGTATTGTGTGGTTATTTTATATTTTTGAATCACATTTTTGGTCCATTTTTCATAAAATTGTGTTTTTTTTGGCAAATTAGTGGCAAATCATTAAAGACTGAAGTTAGAAAATAATGACAGACATTTCAGTTTCAGATTTCATACCCTAATGCAAGACCTACTATTCTATTATTTTTCTAAGTTTATAAGAGCAATATTTAAAAATTGGCCTTATTTTTGGGCCTTTGTCCCACTTCTATGTATGGCTTTGTTCAGATTTCTTGCTCTGAGGTTGAGAGGTATGACAAATGTGGCAGAGCCATCACAGTCAGCCAGAGACATTTCAAATTGTGACATACTTGTTGCACCCCACTCCCCCATGTAGTGACTCTGGATGTGTACAAGCAAGGCAAGGAGAAGTTATGCAGTGTAAATGTGCAGACTATCCCCCCATCCAAGGTAGACACAAGTACTACAATGGCTTTTCATCTGTCCTTGATTTTGCAGAATGTTCTGTTTTTTCTGTCATATTTTTATACTGTTGATTTATGCCTTTTATTATTCAGAAAGTGCCTGTTGCTCTGTGTTTAAGTAGCAGTGCTTTAATGACCATCTGGTAAGCTTGTCTGAGATTGTAATATGCAAGTAAGTTTTAATAAGCATACTGTTAAAGAATTGCCAACATTGAAAGCCTTTCTGTTGTTGCCATGCAGATAATACTTACATAACTAGATAACATTTAATCCTTGGGTATTGAAATGCATATGACAGTATTTGTAATAAAGGACAGGATTACATTATTTTAAGAGCTCATTACAGGCTTTACCTGCAAACTAAACAGAATGCCAATCTATCATGTGTGGTCCATATCCTGTGCAGTAATCCTTTAAGCAATGTATGTTGAGCTTGATTCCTCTTTGCTTTTCATTTTTTACTTTAATCATGTTTTCCCCATGAAACAAGTAGATAGTTGTTGTCAGGCAGTAGGTCTTTTTTGGATAAGAAACATTTTTACAAGTGGGGGTATCACAGAGATTGCTACTTTCAGCATGTTACTTGGTACTTTAATAAAGCTGAATATAAATTGTAATTAGAACTGGAGTACAAGGAGAAGTGGTTTGAGTTGAGTGATGCTTGTTTTTTTTATACTTGATTTTGACTAGAATTCCAGTAATGTATTTAAAAAGTAATTTATTTTTTCATGCCTCACAACCTTTTTGTTTCCATCTAGATATTAAGTAAGCTGTCATGCAGACAATGGATTGAAATATGTTTTTTCTTCTACACTTCATTTTGTCTTGATTGGACTCTCATAATGATGGTTTGACACCCAAGGCAGAGTATTTAATTAAAGTTACAGTTTTTGTGGTGTTGAGCATAGCTCCTCCCCTTTCTAGTTGGCCACATCCAGTCCCATTGACCCCACCCATTCAGCCATCTCCTGCAGTCCCCCTTTGATTTGAAGTCACCAGCCACCACTGATGTCATCCATCTCTGACAAATCACAAAATGCTTTACAGCCCAGGGAGGTAGGCCAATCCCCATGGCTCAGAACAACCCCATTCCACTGGTTCCTGCACCGACACCCAGCACATCTGGGTCCCAACCTGGCAGTACTGCCTCTACTGCCATTGCACTACCTGGGCCCTCCACATCAGGTAGCACTACCCCAGCAACTGGTGCTGTGGTACCCTCTGGGAGTACTGGCAAAAGTGGAGATTTTATCACCTGCCAGGAGTTGCCATGCTTGGTGCATAGGGTCATGCACAGCACCATTCGTGCACACCTATGCCAGATGGAGAGGATGCTCACTTTTTTGGTTAATAGGAGAAGATGTCAAGCCTCCAGCCAGTGGAGTAAGGGAATAGTGATGATAGTCCTGTGGGTGAGGACTAAATTCTCACTGTCCCCGTGTTTGATGGGTATGGGCATCTGTTGTCCCCTCCCTAACCCCAATAATGGTGTTCCCCAGCCTGTCATGTCCCTCACCTTCCCTATGTCTTGTCTTGTTTGTCCTGTTTGTTTGCATCTGCTTCCTCACCTACCCTACTTACCTGACTCTGAAATACCTAAGTCCCTTACCCAACATTCCTCTCTTATTGGGGTGGGAGGATGACATAATGATTAAGGTATTTACCTTAAAAACGTAAGGTGCAGGGTTTGATTCTCACATGGGCTAACTGGCTAGGCTTCAAATGGCCCAAAAGGGAAGTTAGCCTCGTACTAACCTATGAACCTATGAAAAAATAAAAACATGGGCACCTGTCCCTCAAAAAAAAAAAAAAAATATATATATATATATATATATATATATATATATATATATATATATATATATATATATATCATCCCATACATAGCCATCTACTTTGCACGCATGTCTTCCTGACATACTTGATTTGGTCCAATTAGCTATACAACTTGATTTTGTTGTTGTCACTCCTCTTTATTGAGGTGACAGTCCAAATTCAGTACATATTTTTATTTTACATTGTTGAAGAAGTGAATAGCTATGGTTCTTTCCTACCTCCCTCCTGCAAATTTCTGTATGGCTTTCCCTTTGTTCTCTCCCTTGCTTGACACCCATTTCAGCACTTTCCTATCTACTCCATTTTAACACCTTTAATCTGGTCAAAAATAGAATCACACACCACATATAGTTAGAAAAAGAAACAATGAGACTTTTCACTTTTTTGTCCTCTGTCTTTGCATGTAGTTTGGCATTGCGCACCAATACTAAGCAATGGTGAACAGCTCTTCAATTTTGCTGTTACCGAAAAAGCAATGCTGGTTAAACACATCGCTCTAAGATAAAACACAGTGAATGTAGAATAAAGAATTATTTCATTGCATTATAAATACACATTTAAAACTATTAGATACTCCTGGATTGGAACCCTATACCATCTGTGCTACTAAAAATAAATAAAAAATATGTCAAGGCATTTACACCTACTGCCACAGAGTCGGCTAAGCAGCAGATGTGTATCTTAGAGTCAGTACTATCCACACTGCTGACTACTTTTAATCTCAGCTTAACGTGTTTGCATGGAAGTAAGAAAAACAATAGAATTCTCATAATTTTATCAGTGAAGCACAGGCCCGCATTTGCTTGCTGCTTAACTATGCACAAATGGGGAAAGCAGTATAAATGTGTAATCTTGCATTGGCAAACACTTTGACATCTATCGCACAGACACATTGCTCGGCAGTGTGCTATGGAAAGTGCACATTAGCATGTATTACTTATGTTTACTTCCCATTTAGTCTTGATTCCATGAAAGCACATGTAAAAACATAAATAAAGGGAAGGCACTTTTTAAGGAAAGAACACATATTTACAGTGTAGCCATCTGTTACCTGCACCCATGCACTTGAAACTTGGTTTCTCAGTACTTGTTCACAAATATATCGACTACACAGCAGAAATAAATAAAAACATGCTTTCTTCTGAGGCTGTCTATTTTCATTCTATCCTCAACTGTTGGTTTCAGATTTGAACCTCAGATCTGACTCGGCCATTACTAAAGCTCATGGTAACCAAAAAGCTTTCGAACTTCTCCCTTATCCATAATGCATCAACCCCTAAGATAGGTTTATAGGTTCATAGGTGTGTACTAGACCAATGGCCCTGGAGCCTTTACAAGCCTAGCCCATAGAATTTCCCATCCACTCATCAAGATTTCTCTTGAAAAGGGCCAGTGAGGTGCTCTGCTTGACATGTATGGGAAGTCTATTCCAGAGCATGGGCAGTCTCTGGGTTATGAACCTGTCCCTCCAGCACGTTCTGTTGATTGTAGTAATGAGGTTCAGGTCCCTGGAGCATATGGTGTGGAGGGTTTGGGATTTCTTTAGGTGTAACATTTCTAACAGGGCTGGGTCAGACATGGCTTTGTAAGTCAAGCAGAAATCACCTCTTAATAGATGATATGAGACAGAGAAAAGCTGGAGTTTTTGGAGTCTGTCCATATAGGGCATGTATTTAAGGTCTAGGTTCCTCTTTGTGAGGTATTTTTGTGGCCTTTACAGCTGTTGCAGGTGTTTAGTGAGGTACATGGCAAATGGGGCATTATACTCGATGATTGATCTAATGAGGGAAGAGTAGAGAGAGATGATGACCTCTTTCTTCCTGAATGCAAAACCCTGGGTAATGAGATGTGCCACATAGAACAACTTTCTGTTCACAGTGGCAATGTGGTGGTCGAAGGAGAGATTGCTGTCAACCTGTGTCCCCAGTTCTCTTATAAAGCCTTCAGTGTTCAGTGGGCTAGCATCAATGTGGTAATTAATGGGAACTGAGTTTTTCCCAAAGGGAATGACAATGCATTTTTTGGTATTAAGCTTAAGGCCATGGTTATGACAACAGTCGTTGGTCTCAATGAGGCCTTTCTGTAGGATGTCTGCATCACTTGGGGAGTTAATAATGGCTCCCAGCTTGCAATTGGCAATGAACTTGGTCAGACAGAGTCCCTCCTTGTTGTCCTGGACTTCTGAGAAGTAGATGCCAAACAGGAGAGGACCCAGGACCGATCCATGTGGGACTCTTCTCGTGACTGGTCGGCAGTCTGACTTGGAGTCTGCTACTTTCACACTATGGATTCTATCTGTGAGCCAATTTGCAACCCACCTAGTGATAGAGGGGATGATGCCTAGTTTGGTGAGTCTATCAATAATTCCTGAGTGGGGAATGGTATCAAAGGCCTTGGCTGGATCGAGGTTGACTGTATGAATTGCCTTGCCCTCATCCTCGGTTCTGGTGACTGACTCAAAGAAGTCAACCAGGTTAAGCAGGCATGATCTCTCCTTCACAAAACCAAATTGTGTGGGATCCAGAGTTTGGAGATTCCCCTATATCCTTGTTAATTACATCCATGATAATGGACTCCATAGCCTTAGATATCAGACTTGTCAGGCTAATGGGGCGATAATTCCCAAGGTCTGTAGTCGCTCCCCATTTATGGAGAGGGATGACTGTAGCAGTGAACCATTCTGTAGGGACAAAGTCTGAGGTGAGGCTGTGAGTGAACAGGGCACACAGGTGTGGTGCCAGTTCACTTTGTAGCTCATGTAGAACACAGCCAGGGATATTGTTGGGTCCCATGGAAGCTGTATTCTTGGCCTCGGACAATACGGCTTTAACCTGAGCTGCAGTAATGCTGGGTACCTGGCATTCTTCCGGTATTGTCATTGGTCCTTTGGGAGGGGTAAAGTTGGCACTAAATCTGTCGGCCAGTATGTTGGCAATAAATGTTGGCTCAGTATAGGAGGTAGCATTGTGCAGTAACTCAGAGCAAATCTGGGTATTGCCATGGAGATTCTTGATGAAACTGTGGAAGGCTTTGTGGTTGTTTTTAGTGTATGCTGCAATTTGGGTCTATATTGAATTCTCGAAAGCCAACAATGTCGAATCTGACATGGCTTGCCCCACTGCCTACACCATTTAATTTTTTTTTTTTTTTTTTTTTTTATTGGAACATTCAGTGTTTTAACAGTTCAATCACTAATGGTCGACCTTTAGTGATTTGAACTGTTAAACATTCGATGTTCCAATATAGACCCCTGCAATTCTGCCTAGCTAGCTTTAGAGGTTTTGATGAGGGATCTCAACATTTTGTTGAGGCTAATAAGGCAGTTTTTCCAGTCTTAAGACTTCACCTTTTTCTGCAACAGTTTCTTCCTTCTGTTGTAGAGTTTGTTAATGGCAGGGGACCACCAGATTGGCTTCCTCTTTTTTGGAGGAGAGCGTCTTGATTCTGTTGTGTATGGCTAGTTCCATGAATTTATGTATGCATTCATACAGTGCATTGATGTATGATTTGGCGGTCATGCATCTATTTTCCATTTGCATGGGTGCTGTGAAGTTAGCCACCTCTGTTTTTAGGAGCCCAAAATCAGCTTTGGGGAAGTTTTTCATCATGGTTACCTTTGCTGGTGGTGTGGGTGAGATGTGGATTTCCATGGTAATTAGTTTGTGGTCTGATCTAACCAGGGAGTAATTTATTATTGGTGTTGATTAACGGTTGCCCATGTTAGTAATAACCAGGTCAAGGATGTTGCTTCCTCTAGTGGGGGGAAGGATTAGCTGGTCCAGCGCACTGGAATTAATGAATTCCAGGAGGTGTTGGGCAACTGTATTGGTGCATGAGTAATTTTCCCAGTTGATGGAGGAGTAGTTGAAGTCACCCAGTATGTGAGTGTTGGGTTGAACCCTAATAATTTCCATGGAGCTTAGGAACATGGAGTGAGAGTCTTAGGATGTGATTGGGGACCTATAGCAGGCTATGACCTGAATCACCGTCTTACTCACTGTTAGTTGTACCTGAAGTATCTCCAGTGCGTTATGCTGGGTACTAGTCTGGAGGTGTGCATATATTTTATGAATATGGAGATGCCATCACCTTTGGAGCTTTGTTACATGTTCTGGGGCCGAAAGGTGTGGAATGAGTTATAGCCTGGTAGTGCAGGGGTGCATTCTGCTTCTTTAAACCAGGTCTCTGTTACAGCACAAATGTCAATGTTCTCCATTTTGAGGAGAGTTTCGAGCGAGTGCATCTTGAGATTTAGACTTCTAGCACTGAGCAGCATGACCCTCAGACTGCATTTATTCTTAGCTGTTACAGTGGTAATTTGGTCTTTGGAACACCACCTAAAAAAGGCACTATATGGGGTGGCAAGAGCCTTAGCCAGTATCTGGAAACCTAGTGCTGAAAGATGCAGGCCATCTCTGGTAAAGCATCAAGGTCTGTCAATCATGTCAATCATGTCATCCCAAGCAGACAGGTACTGGATCCCCTTAGAATGACAGCAAAAACTTAGACAATTGTTGAAGTCAGTCATTTTCTGCTTGTACTGCGGTATCATTCTGGGTGATTGTAGGATGCTACTCAGGGCTATGGTCATATCTGCCTGGGCCACATAATCAGAGAACTCCTCCATGTCTCTTTTCATGTAGTCCAGGGAGGTGCATCTCAGGTCATTCACCCCCACATGGACAATGACAGAGTCATACTTGTACTTGTTGTGGAGTGACCTAAGTGCATGTGTTATGTGTAGGATTCTGGCACCTGACAGACAGCTGACTGTTACCTTCTCCATATTCAACCTAGTGAGTGGGACATCAATGTTTCTCACTATCAAGTCACCTATGATTATTGTATTGGGCAAGCTGTTTTGCCTTAGGGGCTTAGGTTGAGGGGCACACTGTGTAGGTGAGCTATGTGTCTTGTGATTCGTGCTGTGTTTTGGTGATCGAGTGCATTTCTGATTTGGAGGTCTCTGCTGTTTGGGTAGATTTCTTTTGAGAACCTTTGTGAAGGTGGGTGTGTGGTTTGTGTTTTTATGTGAGAGCTGTGATGGTGGGAGATCTGGAGGGCAATATGTTCCATGTGGTGTGGTGCAGATGTTGACGTTCTCCTCTTGACCAGCTATTCTGGTCTCGGCTGGAGAGTGTATGTCTTCCAATTTGGATATATAAGTGCATCTCACACAAGTCTGAGTGTTGGGAGGTAAGAGGAGTGGGTTGTCTGTGTACATGAGGCAGTTGCTACACTGCCTCAGAATGCCCAAGTTCACCAGGTTAATAGGAGAAAGCACAGGGAACTGACATTTAGCCATGCCAGGAGGGATGGTCATTATTAATAAGTACTGGAGCTGTTTCCATATAGGATGTTTAGCGCTGTTAGCACTTATGTGTGCTACAATAATTGCTACAATAAGCCAGATGAAGTGCTAGCTAAGCTAGTTAAATGCAAGAGAGAAGAGAACTATCAAGATCTAAGGAAAAATTGAAGAGCAGACTTTCTGGCACCGGTAATAGTTTACCCTAGCTTAGTGGCACTGCATGGTGCGCAAACCTGTGCAAACATGGGCTTTTAAAACAGAAAGTTGAAAGGGAGCTAGAAACCACTCCTCTTGTGGTAGATAGGCTACTTAGTGCTTAGCACTCCCACTGATAAGCTGAGAGTCTTCCCTCTAACACAGAAAGGTCTGGAGAACTAAGAAATTACAATACAGTCCTGAATGCAAATCTGTATCTGGACTACTCTAGTAACAGGAAAGGCTGGAAAATAAGCTAGAACTTTTTTTTTAAATATAACAGCAGCAAATGAGCAAACTGATTTAATGAGATTAACCAATTAACCAATAAAAAGCTCAATACTTAGCCATGTTCCAGCAGTCTTCAATCATGCAAGCTCTAGCTGCACACTCCTGCCAATAGGGTGCAGGGGAACCTTCTCCAAAAAAGATGGCATGGATTAGTACTCAAGTTATACAAACAAAGCTAGATTCAGCAGGTCTGGATCTAGTCTATGCTACAGCAAACAAGGTGCACCAATTTCAGAAAGAAACAGTTCAAATAAGCAGGCACAATAAGCCTTTACACACCTCACTGTTTGCTGCTTTTCAGAAAAGAACATGGTCAGCCATAGCTCTTGAATTTCATTAAGATCTCTCTCTTTCTCTCTCGATATATATACATATATATATGTATATATATATATATATATATATATATATATATATATATATATATATATATATATATATTTTATATATGTGTGTGTGTGTGTGTGTGTGTGTGTGTGTGTGTGTGTGTGTGTGTGTGTGTATCTATATATATATATATATATATATATATATATATATATCTATGTATCTATATATTTATGTATCTATATATATATATATATATATATATATATATATATATATATATATATATATATATATATATATATATATATATATGTATATATATACATATATTATTCTCTTACTCTCTTACATTATTGCAATTCTTATTTACCATTGTTGTTAGTCTCTTTTCTCTTTTTCTGTCTGTAATACATGCTAGTATATTTCTAATACCATTATACCATTGCTGGCATTCTTTTTTTCTTTTTTCTTCCTATACCCTGTATATGCTGTATATGTATATCTATCTATGTATATATATATATATATATATATATATATATATATATATATATATATATATATCCAAATGCCACAACCTGGCTTTCATATGAGTGAGCAGACAACAACGAAATGACAGATCACCGACCGCTCGGATCACCGATGGAAAAAGATGGTAAGGAAGTGCTTGGCCAGCATATCGACCTTTGCCCCTTACTTCCATGGAAGTGTGATCTCGGAGTTTGTATATTTAGTTAGGTGGGGTACGCGTGTGGGGAGTGGGTGCAGCCCCCCACATAGGGGCGTGTTGGGAGCAAAGCCCCCCATGTGTATTTGTTTTGTTTGCTGATGTTGTTCTGTGTTTGACGGGTTGGTCATCGGGTTACTCACCATCCATTTCCTGTCAATGTTTCGACCGGTCAGTGTTCTGTCATTTCAGTGTTGTCTACTCACTCATATGAAGTCGCTGATGTGGTGTTTCGGTAATGTGTAGGGGACCCATATATATGGGATCATAGGAAGTTACTAGGCTATTAGCCCTGCTGCCCTAAAAGCCTAGCCAAGAATTTAGTCCATGTTCCAACAAGTCAGCACTCTATGCCACTGTCCAGCAGGGAGACAGGTGGAATCCTATGGGTGTATGTTCTGTTCCCCATCCAGTTATGCAGGTTGCACTTAAAAAGGGTTAATGAGGTAATCTGCTTTACATGGAGAGGGAGTCTATTCCACAAAAAGCGGGAGTCTCTGGGATACAAATCTGTCCTGCCAAGCATTCCTATTGATGTCACAGACCAGGTTGAGATCACACGTGCAGGTTACTCAAATGGAGCTTGACTTGCAGATATGCAGCAGTCCCATCAGGGCGGAGTCTGAGATTGCTTTGTATGCCAGTCAGAGGTCACGTCTGAGGAGTCTATAGGAAACTGAATAGAGGGACAGGGCTTTTAGCCTATCTGTGTAGGGTAGATGTTTGAGGCCCTTGATGCTCTCGGTGGGGAACCTCTATGGTCTCTCCAGCTGCTGCATGTGCTTTGGAAGATATGTACTGAAAGGAGCATTGTACTCAATAATGGGTCTTATAAGGGAAGAATATAGGGATGCTATGACCACCTTGTCCCTGGATGAGATACCTGTACTAATGAGGTGGGCCATGTAGAAATCTTTCTGTACAACGGTGCCAATATGGTGGCCAAAAGTCAGTTTGTTATCAACCTGGCTGCCCAAGTCCCTCACGACTGATTGCATGCTTAGGACATAATTATCAATGTGATAATTTATGGGGATGTCACTCTCTCCAAAAGGGATGATGCTGCATTTTTTGGCATTCAGTTTGAGGCCATGCTTCTGGCACTAGTCATTTGTTTGGGTGAGACCCTCTTGGAGGATGTCCACTTTACTAGGGAAATGATGACTGCATAGCCCACTAGATTTGGCCTGCACCTCTGAGAAGTATAACCCAAACAACAGAAGCTCCAAGACCAATCCCTGGGGTACACCACTTGTTACGGGTCCATTACCTGAGGTGGCTTCCCCTATGTTGACTAGGTAGGTTCTATCAGTGAGCCAGTTTGCTACCCAGCTGATAACATATGTTCTGATACCTAGTTGAGAGAGTTTATCTATTATACCTGAGTGTAGAATAGTATCTAAGGCTTTGGTCAGATCAAGATGGGTGATGTGCACTGTCTTCCTCTCGTCTATGACCTTGGTCACTGTCTCAAAGAAGTCAACCAAATTTAACAGGCATGACCTCCTCTTGAAAAACCAATCAGTGTGGGATTAAGTGTCTGGAGGTTGCCAATGTCCTTGTTAATGAGGTCCATGATAATCCACTCCATGGCCTTGCAGATCAGGCTAATTAGGTAGATGGGTCTGTAATTTTCTGGATCAGTGGATGCTCTACCTTTGTGCAAAGGGATGACAGTGGCTGTCCTCCACTCGGCTGGGATGAAGCCAGTACTCAGGCTTTGGTTGAATAGGGTGCCTAACGGTGCTGCACACACACATATATAAAACACACACACACACACACACACACACACACACACACATATATATATATATATATATATATATATATATATATATATATATATATATATATATATATATATAAAAAGTTTTTCTTCTGTCTTACTGATTTTTTCCTTTAGTCACCAGCATGTCTGAGAAAGGACCTTTTTAATTTTAAAAGTGTGTGAAATGTGGGCACATATTGCCTCTTTCAGATGCTCATACTCTTTGTGTCTATTTTTTAGGCCTGTAACATCTTCAGGAGGATTGTTCCATTTGCAAGAATTTCAGTCCTAGGGCCCTTGTGGCTAGGAAAAATAAGACTGTTCTCAAAGGTTTATTACCATCTTCTTTTGGTGAAGCTATCGGTGGGCCTCAAGTCCCACAAAATTAAAGCTAAGGTGTCCATATCAAAGTTTCCTAAGCCTCAACTTCATCTTTGGAGGCATCAAAAAAGAGCTCAAAATTGGATCTGAGAAGATCTCAAAGCTCCTCCCCTTCAAATGTGAAGAAGAAGAAACTAGTGGATCCTATGTCCTTGGATCTGGCAAGGAAACCCACAGATCCAACTACTTCATATCCAATAATTCCTCAAAGGTCCAGGCATTCTCCTTCTTATGATTCTGTGCCTTCCAGGGTTCCTCCCAGTTTTTTGAAAGGCGATGGTCCAAGTAACATTCCCTTGCCTCATCTCCTTTGACCAGGAGTTTGACTGAGGTAGATGTCAGCAGAATGATGAGGAAGTTTCCCTCAGCACAGATTCAGATGACTGTTTTACTGGCTCCTACCCCCACTGGTCAGGAAGCCCATCCATGCACTACACCACCTCTTCTTACTCCTTCTCTAATCCCTCTGGTTGCTTCAGAGTTCCTGGAACCAAACCTTGCAGTCTGCTTGGCTTGAATCTGAAGAAAACATTATCTTCAGATCTGAAGCTAACTCTCAGTGCACTGGCTCCGACATTGTTAGATCTGGATGACTGTCAGAGCTGAAGCTTCCTTTTTGGGTCCTAGGCATTGGAGTCGACTTTGAAGGTTTCAGAGCCATCTCTGTGCTTTGATGCTTTGGCATTACATAGCTCGGCTCTGACGTCCTCCTTGTGGAGATTGCTTTTGGGGTGGGAGGAGACGGTGGTACAGAAACCTGTCTTCTCAGTGATAAGGTCTTCCTTCTCTCTGGAGCAGTCTGCCTTCAAGGTAGTGAAGAGAGTATTTTCTGCTCTGACATGACTGACAGATCCAATCCACTTGGATCTTCAATCTAGTTACCAGGTGTCACTGCACTTGATGCCACATCATTCTGTGCCACAGGGACAGCCAGCTTGAGACTCCCAGACTGCCTATCAGGGTTATACAATCTCTTCTGATAACTTCTCCTGATCACCCCACCGAGGAAGCACCTAGAAAGATAAAGTGCAGTGGAAAGTCCAAGGCACTTGCACTCTCCACAATAGTCAGTCACTAAGGATAATTATTTTGATGAGGGTGAAAGGTCCCCACTATCACCTCTAGGAGTATGCCCATCTACCTCCTGTGTTACTTCACCCATCAACAAGCTCATTAATTTGGTCTCTCAGCAGGAGTGGAAGGAACCTGACTCAGTTGAGCCAATCCCTAAGAGGCCAGATCATATTCTGGCTCCACCTGTCGGGAAGGAATTTTGGAGTAAGGGGGTGCCCATGGATGCCATGGTCATGGTAGCAGCCACTAAGAATGAGCTTGCTGAACAAAGTTCCTCTGTTTATCCCCCTAACAGGGAGTCTAGGGTGATGGACAGGTTTGGGATGTGTATATATGCTAAAGCAACCTTCCCTGTTAGGTTGCTGAACTACTTAGCTGATTTTACTAGGTTACAAAGGGACTTGATCAAGAAACTTTCAAAATCCCTTTTAGGGCCATTACTGCTTAAGCCTAGTTGTCTGTGGCCTCCCAGTTGGCTACATACAATCCATTTTGAATTCATCCATGAGGCTTATTTTGCATACCTCAAAAGCAGTAGTTTCAGGCATATCCATTCAGAGGTGTGTCTGGATGTGCTTATGTGATTTTGTGGAGCCTTTTAAGTCCTATTTCATCAGTGCTTCCTTTGATGGCACTTCATTGTTTGGCTCAAAAGGGAAGGACGCATTATCCAGGTGTGAGAAGGATGGAAAGACCCTCTCTGCAGTGGGCGTACATTTTTCAACTCCTCAATGAACCTTTTTTTTGATTCAATGGGGTGGTTAGAAAATGTGGTTCAGGAAGTCCCCGGGTTCTTTCCAGGACACACTTGGAGCAAGTTCCCCTAGGGGCAGAGGGGGGAACTCTAATGGACAGTGGTGCCCCAGTGACAGAGGAGCCCCACAAAACCAGGGGTCCAGAGATTCTGTCTCTGATAGACCCTACCAGCTATCCTGAAAGAAGGCCCAAGTGTCCACCTCTACACAAGAGAACCTGGCTATATATGACAAGAGATACTTGGGTGCAGAGTACTGTTTCCTGAGGGTATATCATTCCCTTTTCCTTTCCACCTCCAACTGTAAGCAAAATTTCTGATGTTCCACCCAGTCAGAGGAAAGTAGCAGCGCAAGAAATACAAAAGTTGCTAGAAAAAAAGAGTCATCCAAGAGGTCCCACTAGACCAGATAGAATCTGGAACTTACTCAAGATTCTCTTTAGTGCCAAAGAGAACAGGGGACTGGAGATCAATTTTGGATCTCATCATTTTGAACAAGTCAGTTTGACATACAAAGTTTCAGATGGTCAGGGTTCAGTCCATTCTACCCTTCCTGGGCAAGGACAACTGATTGTGCTTGATAGTCCTTCAAGATGAGTACTATCACATAAAGATGAACAGACAACCCAGAAGGAATTTCCACTTCCAGCAGGGAGTCAGTCACTACCTATTCAGAGCACTGCCCTTTGGCCTCACCACAGCCCCCAAGGTGTTTACCAAATGCATGGGAGTGGTGGTAGCTCATCTGAGACTGCAGGGATTCCCTGAGTTTCCATATCAAGACGGCTGGCTCATTACCACCCCAACTAGGCATCTATTAACAAGGGCAAGGGATCGGGTACTTCAGATTTGTTCTCATCTGTGGATAACTATAAATTACAAGTCTCAGCTATAACTATCTAAAACATTAGAATTCATAGGAGCAGTCTTTAACACAATATCAGTGACAGCTTCTCTTCCTCTGTCAAGAGCACAGACTATCTGATTCTATGTCAGTAGAATAATACACAGTACCAGCATTTCAGCCTGGTTGATCCTTCAAAAAATGGGGCCAATGTCAGCTGCCATAATCTTAGTTCCTCTGGCAAGATTTCATATGAGAAATCTTCAATGGATGCAATGGCGGCTGGTGACTTCATATCAAAGGGGGGCTGCAGGAGATAGCTGAATGGGTGGGGCCAATAGAAAGGGGTGGGGACAACTAGAAAGGAGTGGGGCTATGCTAAAAAACGCAAAAACTGGGACGTTAAATAGGCTGCCCTGGGTGCCAAACCATCATTATGAGAGTTCAATCAAGACAAAATGAATTGTAGAAGAAAAAAAATATTTCAGTGCATTGGCTACATGACAGCTTACTTAATATCTATATGGAAACAAAAAGGTTGTGAGGCATGAAAAAATAAATTACTTTTTAAATACATTACTGGAATGCCAGTCAAAATCAAGTATCAAAAACAAGCACCACTCAACTCAAACCACTTCTCCTTGCACTGCAGTTCTAATTATAATTTATATTCAGCTTAATAAAAGTACCAAGTAACATGCTAAAAGTAGCAAACTCTGTGATACCCCCACTTGTAAAAGTGTTTCTTATCCAAAAAAGACCTGCTGCTTGACAATAACTATCTTCTTGCTTCATGGGGAAAACATGATCAAAGTAAAAAATTAACAGCAAACAAGAAACAAACTCAAGATAAATTGCTTAAAGGATTACTGCACAGCTTATGGGCCACACATGATAAATTGACATTCTGTTTAGTTTACGGGTAAAGCCTGGAAAGATGATTGCAAGTCTCCAACAAATGAAATGAATTTCTGAAAATACTGTAATTCTGTCCTTTATTACAAATACTGTCATATGCATTTCAATACCTAAGGCTTATACACTATCTAGTTATGTAAATATTCTCTGTTTGGCAACAACAAAAAGGCTTTCAATGTTGGTAATTCTTTAACAGTATGCTTATTAAAGCTTACTTGTATCTTACAGTCTCAGACAAGCTTACCTGATGGTCATTAAAGCATTGGTACTTAAACACAGAGCAACAGGCACTGTAACAACATGCATTTTCTGAATAAGAAGAAGCATAAATCAACAGTATAAAAATATGACAGAAAACCAGAACATTCTGCAAAATTGAGGACAGATGAAAAGCCACTGTAGTACTTGTGTCTACCTTGGATGGGGGGATACTCTGCACACTTACACTACATAACTGCCCCTTGCTTTGCTTGGACACATCCAGAGTCACTATGTAGGGGAGTGGGCTGCAACAAATATTTCACAATTTGAAATGTCTCCGGCTGACAGTGATGGCCTTGACACATTTGTTATACCTCTCAGCCTCAGAGCAAGAAATCTGGACAAAGCCATAAACATAAGTGGGACAAAGGCCCCAAAATAAGGACAAGTTTTAAATATTGCTCTTAAAAAACTTAGAAAGATAATAGAATAGTTGGTCTTGCAATAGTATGAATTTTCTGAAGGGTATAAAATCTGAAACTCAACTTTCTGTCATTATTTTCTAACTTCAATCTTTAATGGTTTGCCACTAATTTGCCAGAAAACCACAATTTTATAAAAACAGACCAGAAGTGTGATGCAAAAATATTAAATAGCCACACAATACAGCTGGGAATCTGTCAAAGCTGACAAAATAAGATAATCTACATGCATTTCTGAAATTAAAAGTAATATATAACTCTGAGCATTACAATTATTTATTAATTGTAAACCCTCCACGTTTTCTTCCAAATTTGCCATTTTGTGGAGGGATTATTAGTGGAAGAGTAACATTTTGAGACAAAGTTGGGGACACTTGAGAGGTTTAGATATACCTAATTCTATAAAGCAATTTATGTGTGCGTACCTCTCAACCTCTTAATGCAGGAAATCTGGACAAGGCCAAATATATTGGGGGAACATAAAAACAGTACTGAAAATTGCTCTTGTATAAACTTAGACAGTTGCCAGAATAACAGGTCTTGCTTTAGCATGCATTTTTCTGAAGGGTATGAAGTCTGAAACTAAATTTATGTCATTATTTACTGACTTCATTCCTAAATTATTTGCCAGAAAACCACTAATTTTATGAGGATCAAACCAAAAATAAGAAGCAAAACTCTAGTCATTCTGCAAAAATCTGGACAGTTAAGAGGTATAGTTCAGTTGGGGCTATATGAGTTTGACACCCTTCCCCCCTCGCAAAATCATGGTTGAATGGGGCCTCCTCCCTGCAGCTATTCCAATGTCCCATTACTTGGCTATTTCACCCCATTTAGCATAAGCACTGTAATGTGCATACTGCTTTACTTCTATGATGATATGGATTTCATTTAAAAGTTTTATTTTACATTTCGCAGCACAAACACTAATAGACATCTGCTAAACAAAGCAATGCATTCTCACAATGAAAATAGACAGCATTAAAGCTTCTCTGCCTTTGAAACTCACATTCATTTAAACAGCATTGAAACCCACATTCAGATAAAATACAACTGGCCAGTGGCAGATAAAGATTAACTCTGGGCTGTTTTCAAATCATAGGCCCCTTGCACACGAAACATACATGTGTTCTTTGATACACCTTCCTGATTGTATTAAATGATATTCCTTGTATAATGCAATACAGTTGTTAGAGTTTTTTTTTAATTTATTGTTTTAAACATTTTTCAGTAAACAATGAAAAAAATGCATGCACCAGTAATGACAAAACTGCCCAATTCAGAGCATTTCCATCATAAAAGTCAACTCAAACTTCTACAATCTACCAGTATCAGTAAATATGCACAATCTCTGTAGAAGTAAATATCATCTAAATAATTCCACATTAAAGAGATCTGTAACTAATGAAAAGGTTGCTTCTAGCAAACAACTTTATATTTCATTGTTTCATGTACAAATACAGTGCGTGTTGCCCTTGAGGAATAAATTTCCTATGTTACATTGAAAAATGATAAGCTAGTAATATTGCAATAGGGAATGGATGTCAAACTGATAACAGGTTCATTGTCATTAGGTATCTGCACCAAAGAGGACATTTTCAGGACTGCAGCATCTACCACCATTTACAAGTACAACACAGTACAGTGTCAGCATGCCTCTATATATTTTGGGAGTAGAACCCACAGCCTTCAGCATCAAAATCAAGTAAACTACCTGTTGTGCTATTAACAATGCAAGTATACTTGGTATAAGCAGCACTAAACTTTTCTTCAAGCTCTCAGCTCCTTGTAAAATCCACTTAACACTCAACTGTATCTTTCAACTTTGAAGCACAAGAAATCTGGAAAAAGCCAAAATTTATTGCGGTGGGACAAAAGCCCAAAAACTAGGGACACATTTTAAACATTGCTTGTATAATCTTGGAAAGTTGCTAGAACAAAATGCTGTGTTACCACCATGCATTTCACTTCCAAGTCTTGAACCCAGGACCCTGTGCACTACAGTCAGAGCAGCATACCACTAAGCCAAATCAGCTCTTTTGGAAAGATAGGTAGATTGAAATGTAAATGGCTATCCTTTAGTGAATTCAGTTCTCACCATAGCTCTCAACCTCTTAGCACAAAACACCTAGACAAAGTCAATAATGGGGGAATATAGCCCCAAAACATATTCAGTGAATTCAATTCTCGCCATTGCTCTCAACCTCTTAGCACAAAAGACCTGGACAAAGCCAATAATGGGAGAATACAGCCCCAAAAATATAAAACATATTATAAACAGAAAATTGCTAGAATAAAATGTTTTGTGTTACCATGTACTTTCTGAAGAATATGAAGTCTGAAATTCAAATGCCTTTCATTATTTAGTGAATTCAAAATCGCAGATATTATGAGGAGCAGAACAGAAGAAAAATATAAGGCAAAATTTCACAAGAACAAAAATATGTGGCAAAAATTACACAAGTGATGGTGGGTAGGGAATTCAAGTTCTTGCTACCTGACCCCAAGGTGCAGGGTTTGAGTCTAGCCACCAGGTATATTTCCTGAGTTCTCTCTAGCCACCAGGTATATCTAACACACACACACACACACACACAAGGAGACAGTATAATTCAGGCCTCTGGTTACTGCAAGAAAGGCCTTACATATTTGGAATTTCTCTGCTCTTCCTAATTCATCCACTGTCTGTTCCATACTCTTTTGAGTCCAGACACCATCCTAAACTCTATTACAACCACTGAAAAAAACATTTTAGTGTCCCTGTAAACATTACATAAAAATGACATAAAATATCTAGTACTTCTTCCCTCCAGTTGTCATCAGTACCTTCTCTGCCTCCTTCCGCAAATCTCAGTTTCCATCTTCTTCCTCACTACCTTACTTATCGAATAGATATCCTCTTTCTACCTTGTTCTGTTTTTTAAATAATTTCAGTACTATTGTTACTACACTCTTTTGAATGTAGTGGTAGAGTTAATAATTTTAAATGTCCAATGATCTTTGTGGATATTTTTGAAAAGCACAGGAGAGCAGAAAAAAAGATGAATATGAACAAGTACTAATGTAGACATTAATAGAGTTTTAGGAAAATGGGTAGTTAAAGACACTTAAGTATTAATAAATCTGATTGTGACTAGATTGTGATGAGAAGAAAAGGGATTCTTTGACATTCCTTGTTTTTCACTTACAAAACAAACTTTTACTGCATTCTAAGCAGTCCTAGGAGAAATGTTTACATAATCATGTTCAGCTAAAACAACCTGTTCAGAAGACATTATCTAAAGAACTATTTATGCAAGAACTGTTGATTTCTTACTCGACTATATGTCCTGCAATATAAATTCTACATCTCAGGAGATGTATAATATGTTAAAGGAACACAGATATAACACATTGCGTCTACTGTCAAAAATTCCAAAGCATATGTGACAAAATCTGTGTGCAACTAATTCAGCCTGTGCATATTTCCTCCCTTTCTACAGACTGTTTTTGAATCTGTCATTCTCAAGGATTTCTGCTTTGGTTTTAGAACAAATGAAATCCATGTTATTTTATTTCTTCCAAGCTATGACAATATTAAAGAGCAGCCCACAAAAACAGTCTTCAATCAGCCATGATTAGCAGAAAATAAAGTTACCCTTTGCACAACAAAATAAACACCTGTGTTGTCTATCTGAACAGAATTAAATCATTCCCTATTAACAAGAACACACACGGGCACACACATAAGCACACAACACACGCGCACACACACACACACACGCACACACACACACACACACACACACACACACACACACACACACACACACACACACACACACACACCCTACCTGAGTCAGCTTCAAAGTCCTAAGGAGTCCCTTCGTTACATTTCTTGCAGCAAAATGCTAGCACAACTTCAAAATCTGTCCCTTCATTCCATTCCTTATAGCAAAACAATAAGCTCAGTATACATTCCTGCAGCAGTTTTCAAAAAAGCCCCACGAGAGCAAAGTCCTTCCCCTACCCATGAGAGCAAGCTACCCAGCCTGCAGATGTTGCAGTCCGATCCAGTCTATGCAGTTGTAACTGCATAGACGTCTGGAATCTCTGCTGCTGAATGCTGTCTTCTTAATCCAGACTGTTTCACCAGCAGTCTGGGTTCCTGTGCACATGCTCTGGACTAGTTCACCAGCAGTCCAGATTCCGGGAATGCTGCAAACACGCAAGAGATACCTCTGGTGGTAGATTCACTCAGATCAAGTTGTACAAGGCTGTCCTTTCATTCTCCCTCATCCCAAGGCCATAGTGACTACAGATGCTTCCCAGATTGGGTGGGGATGCACTTTCTGGAGAGAATAGTCCAATGCACTTGGTCCCCTAAAGAGGCTAACTTACATATCAATGTCCTAGAGATGACAACAGTGCTCTTAGCATTGCAGGCTTTCTAGGACCATCTCCTTTTAGGCACAATTGCAATTCAAGCAGAAAATATGTCTGTAGTTTGGTACATCAGTAAACAAGGAGGGACCAGATCTTACCCCTTGTGTCGAGAAACACTCAAACTGCTTTCTGAAAGTGGCAGAAAAGATTTTCTGTCAGTGGCATCAGCCTTGCTGCAATCTTTTTGCTTTTCCCCTAAACAACCAAAGCAGCAGCTATTATGCCCTAATGCCCCCTCATGGGGACTCACCAGTGGATGCTTTCTTCATGATTGCCACACTCCCAGTCTACTTTATACTTATCTACCAATTCTATTGATTCTGAAATTTCTTCAGAAAGCTGCCATGTTGAAGAGCAAAGTCATGCTCATTGCACCTTTCTGGCCTGGGCAGATTTGGTTCCTCTTCTTATGGCCTCATCTACTTTGCCAGCATTGGCTTCTGGATCTGATTCCAGATCTCCTATCGCATCTGACACAAATGGTTCACCCAGACATCTCAAAGCTCAAGCTAACAGCATGGTTTCTCCAATTCTGTTAATAGCCAGACAACTGATACTCTCTTTTCATGTCCATCCTATGCTTTTATAAAACCGCCCATAAACCATCTACAAGAAGGCTTTATACAAGTAAGTAGAAAACGTGTTTACTGGGCACAACAAAAACATAGTGATCCTTTTTCAGCTTCAGTTCATAACATACTTGAATTTTTGGCATTAATCTTTAATGAGGTGGTTAGCTCCTCTACCACCAAAGTTCAATTAGCAGCAATATCTAAGTTTCATATTGGATTTGAAAGTTCTTCTGTGGCATCTTCTAAACTTTGTAAAGTATTCATGAGAGGCACTTTTCTATTGAGACCCACATATAAAGATTCTTCATCGTGGGATTTGAACTTGATACTGCAGGCCTTGATTCATTCCCCATTTGAACCAGCAGGTAAATGTGATCTTAATTTCCTGTTCTAGAAAACTATCTAGTGGCCATTACCTCTGCCAGATGAATTTCAGAAATTCAAGCATTGTCATTGAAATCTCCTTACTTGAGGTTAGAGTCACATTACTTATCAATGGGTCTTTCCTTCACAGGGAGGCATCAGAATCCATTAATTTGCCAGTATTCTTTCCTAAATTTGCAAAGAGGAATATATATTGCATTTATTAGATGTTCACAGATAATTACATTTTTACTTATATAAGTCAAAAGAAATCAGGAAGACAGATCAATTGTTCATTTCCTTTGTAGATTTGAAATTGGGCAAACCAGTTACAAATGTACATTTAGCCAGATGGCTGACAGATTGCATTTCTTTTATCTATAACAAGTTGAGTTTAACCTTACTTAAACCTATAAGAGTCCATTTAACTAGGTCTATGGCAACTTCTTCAGTGATTCTATCCAGGGCTTCCCCGGACGACATATGTGCAGCTGCAACCAGGGACAATCCTCATACCATTATCACTCATTACAAACTGGATCTGGTCTCAAGAGGTAAAGCAGCCTTTGGCTTAACTGTGCTTAGTAATATCCTTCAAGTCCACCTGGGATTTTAGGTAGCTGGGGACTCTGTCACAACAGCTGAAAATAGAATGAAAATAGACAACATCAGATAAAGAAGTTATGTACTCAAAACAATGTACCATATGTGTTGTTCAGTTTCATTCTTGCTCAGCTTCCTGCCTCCACCTTTTTTTCACAACAGACTTCTGAAATAATGAGATATTATAAGGACACTACTGTCCTTTATGTTAATATTCAGATATAGTTCCTTCTGTAGGATTTATATGGATGTATTTGTCTATATGCATGCACATTAGCAGATATCACTTTATGTAAATCAGCAAACAAGATCTGTGGTATGTTAGGTGTTGGTGCATTATGGGTAAGGGAGAGGTTTGAGAGCTTTCTGGTAACCATGAGGTTTAGTAACTGCCAAGTTGGATCAGAGGTTCGGATCTGAACCCAACAGTTGAGGAAGAATGAAAATGGACAACACAGATGGAATGTTATGGTGAGTGCATAACTTCTTTTTATATATCATGGACATCTTTATACTGGCAATATAAATTCACATTTCACAGTACTTGTAGTAATATGGACAGCTGTTTTCATATAGTTTCCAAAGCTGTCTTTTTAAGGTATACCTGCATGTTGGAAACACAACAGCAAATGCTACACTTTGCACAATCATCAATCTGGTAACATGCAGATCTTTAGTATCTTGATAGTTGTACATGGCTAGCTACCCATTTCAGACAGACTTTCCAAAATCTTCTCTCAAATATCCAGTGATGATGTCATCCACAATAAATTGCCCAGTAGCCTTGTAAACATACAACTTGTGCTGTGGTGTGTGCATTAAGTGCTGAGTTCTCTAGTCTCAGCGCTTAGGTAGGGGTTCTAATCTATCTGCATCAACTGATGTGTGTGTCTGTGAGTGCATGTGTCTGTCTAGTCAGATGAGCATAACTATGCATCCTGCAGTCATCACTGCAATACTGTGGAGTACCAATATTTTGACAGTTGTACATGCCTACACATCCATTTCATTCAGACTTTCCAATATCTTCTCTCAAATATCCAGTGATGATGTCATCCATTATAAATTGTCCTGCAGTCTTGCAAAAGTCAGACTTGAGCCATGGTGCTTGTGTTAAATACTGAGTTCTCTAGCCTTTATACGTAGATAGGTAGGGCTTCTGTTCTCACTGCGGTCAACTAGTGTGTGTGTGTGTGTGTGTGTGTGTGTGTGTGTGTGTGTGTGTGTGTGTGTTTGTTCACTTGGTTGACATTAGAGACAGCATTTAACACCAGCATGAGGGACACTGCTATTACCATCTTCTCCTCAGCAGACACTGCTGATGTCATCACTTCTAATGTGTTGTCTGACACTCACCAAGTCAGATTTGTGTGTAGCACTTGTGTTAAATGTTGAGGCTTTTAGTCAGTGTACTTAGACAGGTAGGGGTTCCATTATCATTGCAGACAACTGGTGTGTGTGTGTGTGTGTGTGTGTGTGTGTGTGTGTGTGTGTGTGTGTGTGTGTGTGTGTGTGTGTGTGCGTGTGTGTGTGTGTTCATCTGGTTGACATTAGAGAGAACATTTTACACCAGCATGTGGGACACTGCTATCACCTTACCATCTTCTCCTCACCAGACACTGCTGATGTCACTACCTATAAAGTGTTGTCTGACACTCTTCAAGTCAGACCTGTACTGTGGCACTTGCATTACATACTAAGGTCTCTAGTCAGTGTACTTAGGTAGGGGTTCTGTTCTCACTATGGTCAACTGGTGTGTGTGTGTGTGTGTGTGTGTGTGTGTGTGTGTGTGTGTGTGTGTGTGTGTGTGTGTGTGTGTGTGTGTGTGTGTGTGTGTGTGCATGCACTCATTTGATTTACATTAGACAGATTATTTTACAACAGTATTTGGGATACTATTATTACCATCTTCTTCTTCCCAGACTCTGCTGATGGTACCAGGGTACCTATCTCTCAAGCATGTTCTGTTAATATCACAGGCTAGGTTAAGTTCCCTAGAGTGAGTGACTCTTTTACAATTAGATTTGCAGATGTGCAGGATTTCCATCAGGGCAGGGTCAGAGACTGCCCTGCATGCCAGGCACATGTCACTTCGTAGCACCCTGTATGATATAGAGAACGGTGACAGAGCTTTCAGTCTATCCATGTACATAATGGCATGGTTTGGAGGCCCTGTGTTGTCTTTGTGAGACTCCCTTGTGGTGTCTCACACTGCCGCAGGTGTCTGGCGAGGTACATACAAAAGGGGGCATTATACTCTATTAGTGGTCTAATGAGGATCAAGTACAGTGGTGTTATAACATCCTCAGACCTGGATGTGATGCCCTTAATTATGATGTGCACAACATAGAAGGCTTTCCTTACCAATGTGGAAACTTGGTTGTCAAAGTTCAGATTGCTTCCTACCTGTGTTCCCAGGTCTCACACAACTGGGTTTCAGCTTGGGGGATGGGGGAGTTGTCAATACTGTAAATAGCAGGAAGTTTCACCTTACCAAAGGCAGGAACTTTTTTGCATTTACTTTTAGTCCATGGCTTTGGCACCAGTCATTTGTCTGTCTTAGCTCCTCCTGTAATATGTTAATGTCACTGGGGGATTCAGTTATTGCACCCAATTTGCAATCATCAGCAAACTTGGTAAGCCAAAGACCATTTACTTTACCCAGGAATTCCAAGAAATAGATTCTGAACAGTAAAGGGCCCGGTACAGATCCTTGTGATATGCCACAGGTGACAGCTCTACTGGTAGAGGTTGAGTAACCAACTTTGACACTATGTGCTCTGTTGGTGAGACAGCTGGCTACATAAATGTTTAACTTTAAAACAAATCAGTGAGCATGTTTGTTGTAGTCTATTAATTCTTTAGATACAAAATCTTGATGTTATTATGCATTTTAACCCCATGTAAACTGTAGAATGAGTATATTGATTCCCTAAGCCAGTTTCAATCTTCTTGTGAGCTAATTGTACCTTTTATTACTTTGTGTGCAGTGCTTAGATATACTGATGACATATCTATACTTGGTATGCTCTGTGTGTTAGTTAATCTAGGATTGTAGATAAGAACCCCCTTTGTATATTAACACAGCATTATTTTATATAAATAGACAGGAACAGTTGTCCATCATTGACTAAACATATGTTTAAACCTTTAACTGGACTGTCTTTTCCTTTGGAAAGAGGACTTTATTTATTTTTGTTAAGTTGTGCTAAATTAGCTGTGATCAGGATGTGACAATTCTTTATTTTACATAAACCTTTATGGTTTCTACATTCTTGCACACTTTTTATGAGCCCATTTATAAGAAATGCATATCCTCTCTGAAAAAAAAACAAACTACATGTAAAAAATGATGTGCTCATTCTGAGCCTAGATTTACACTGTATGAACATAACTTGATAGTTTTTTTCTTTTTCTGAGCAGTTCATCAGTTCCGATATAGTCCACTAGAGTACTTGTTTATTACTGTACATCCAGCGAGTCCCTCTCTTTCCAGTTCTGAGGTGTATTACCTTGACTGAACTGTGAGGATGCACCACTGTAATCAAGCTTCTGTGGACCGCCTTTGGTGTGCCACCAATATTCATATAGTTTATTTGAGTCCAATGTCTTTCCTTCTCTCTGCTGTTGCTTATGTAGTTTTCCTCCTCCTCATCTAATGAGTTGATGTACACTGGCAGTGCGCTCTGTGTCTTCTATGTTGTTGTTTCTTAGGGATTTGACTGACCCACTTAGCTATGTCTGAGGTTCCAACATATTTTGGTTATTTTCTCCCTTTTGCATTTTTTTTTCTAGTACGAGCAAATGTCCCTGATACCCTTTACTTCTGTTGTATTCTGCAGTCTCTGCATCTTTCCTGGGTCACTTTTCTTTATTTGTTTATGATTTCTGTAGTTCTTTCCTCCTGCCTAGCCTTTTTGCTTGTGGATTGGTTGTTTGGTATCTTTTTTCTTCCGGATATATTTGTTTCCATTCCATTTTGTTAAACATCATAATATGTTTGAGTCTGTTCCATTGTTTTCTCTCTTTTTTTCTTTGTCTTCTTTATAAAACTACCAAACATCTGCTATGCCAGTATATTTTGCCCATGCTGAAACCATTAGTGTGACTGGATAAAAAAACAGTCTCTGAAAAAGCTATTTCTGTTACTTTTCTCTTCAGAAAATCTGTTTCCTTGTGACTCTGATATATCTGCAAACAATCCACCATGAAGCTAATGCAACTTTGTTGCTACAAAAGACCCCCTTTTTTCCTACTGTGTTGAATAATTCACTCTCTTTTTGGAAATGAATTGAGGACCATAAGCAAGTGCATGGGAATGTTTATCTATTTTCCTCCTTCTAACCAGATGAATCCACTCTGCTCAAAAAATATCATTTGGTGGTATTTTCATATCATCCCTGAATGTGTTTTCTACAAATGCTGACATCTCTCGACTTTTTATGTTCTATGAAGTGCCAAGAATTTGCACGATAGATTTTCCAAATCATCCATGTTCATTTGTTACATATACACCTTCTTCTCCAACTCTTGTTGATTGCATAATTCTACTGTTATTTCATTTTTCCTCAGTTTATTTCCTACCACAGGAACAGTTATCTGATTTTGTATACTTTGAAGTACATCCAAAGCATGCAGTACAGTCAAATGGCAGGGCTCCATTTTGTGCACAGAGAAAGGTGTTTATACAGCAGTATTAGCTTCTTCAGAATTTGCCTCCTTAAACTAAGTAACTTGTTTTCCAGTTGCTGCTGTTCTCCAGCAATTTCTTCCTTCAGTTTATACTGCCTGGTTTACTTTGCTGATTCATAGGTTCATAGGTTCATAGGAGATTACTAAGCTAACAGCTTAAAGGCCCTTACAATCCTAGCCAATATATCCATATTTGACCCAATATATGACTATTAGGGGCTAGAGGATGCCATGTATTTGTGCCTCTGCATTGAGTATCTTACAGATTGCCCCTGTCCATAAGGGACATAGGCACTACTGCAGGTGTGAATTTATGATTCACAATTCATTGATCCAAACTGTATTTGAACAGGGCCATGGAGTGGCTATACTTAATGTGAATAGGAAGCTTGTTCCAAAGAAGGGGCAAACTCTGAGACACACATGTGTCTCTCCAGCATGTTTTGTTTAAGTTGCTGACTAAGTTTAGATCCCTACATCAGGTGGCCCTCATGCTACTTGGCTTGTGGGTATGCAGCAGCTCCATTAAGGCTGGATTTTTGAGTGCCTTGTAGGTCAGGCATAGATCAGCCCTTAATAGTTGGTAGGAGACAGAGTAAAGGGGTAGGGATTTTAGTCTAATCCCATAGTTCATGTTGTTTAAACCCTGCATTTTCTTTGTGAGTAAACTCTGAGTTTGCTTCAGCTGCTGTAAGTGCCTAGTCAAGTACATAGCAAATGGTGCACTGTACTAGATTATTGATCTAATGAGGGCTGAGTACAGCTGGACTATAATTACCTTAGATCTGGATGCCATACCTTTAGTTATAAGTTTTGCCAGATAAAAGGAGTTCCTCACCACTGTGAACACATGACATGCAAAGTTTAGACTACTATATGTCTGCATACCTAGATCTTTCACTTCTGTGATCACTCTAAGAGGCATGCTATTAATGTTGTAATTTACAGGGGTATTTGACTTTTCAAAGGGTATGATATGCATTTTTTGGCATTTAGTTTTAGGTCATTGTTCTGGCATCAATCATTTGTCTGATCTAGACCCTCCTGAAGGATATCTACATCATTTGAAGATTCAGTGATTGCCCCCAGCTTACAGTCATGAGCAAACTTTGTCATCCAAAGGCCTTCCACATTTGCCTTGACTTTAGAGAACAATATTCTGAACAGGAGTCATCCTAGTACTGAGTCCTGTAGCACACTACTAGTAACTGGCCTCTTGCTGGATCTGGATTCATCCACTTTAAGCTCATGTGTCCTGTCCATGAGCCAGTTGGCTATCCATCCGATAACAGTTTTGTGATTTTATTTATAATACTCAAGTGGGGAACTGTGTCAAATGCCTTGGACAAGTCGAGGTAGGCAGTATGTACTGTTTTACCCTCATCCATGACCTTAGTGAATTTTTCAAAGAAATCCACCCAGTTTAGTCAAACTTATGCATCTGTAATTTCCCTTTGTGCAGAGGGCTGACTGTTGCTGTCCTCCACTCTATTCTGTATCGGGAGGCTATGGTTAAAGAGAGATCCTAATGGGCCTGATAAGTTCTGATTCAAGCTGTTTAACTGGCAACTGGTATACTGTCAGGCCCCATTGAAGCCATGTTTTTAGCTTTAGACAACACAGTGGTAACCTGTTCTTTGGTGATAGTTGGCAGTGGAGTAGTGAAGGGTAATTTTTGGGGGAGAGCTGGGGGTGATGAGGGGATGAAATTTGAGCCGAATTTCTCAGCCAGCAGATTTGCTATGTGTTCTGGCTGAGTATAGGTGATGCTTTCTACAACTTATTCTGTACATTGTTGGGTCTTGCACTTAAGATTGCAGACATAACTGAAAAATGCCTTATGGCTATCCTTAGCTTTGTAAGCTATTTTTACCTCAACATCTTTACTCAGTGGCTTGATTAGTACCCTGATTTACTTGTTTAGACTAATGAGGGATTTATTTCTCTGTTGTGCAGATTCCTTCTTCCATCTCAACAGGATTTTCTTTTTTTCTTTTGTTGTGCAACCTATTAATACAAAGGGTCCACCAAGGTGGCTCATTTTTGCAATTTGACCTGCATTTATTTCAGTTTGGTACTGCTATTTTTATGCAGTTATTTATATGGTCATACAGGGCTTTTGGTATGCCTTTGCATAGGTTTCTGTGCTTTCTGGACTTGGGGAACTTAGAAACTAACTATGCCATCCCTTAATAGGTGGTAATGTACCTTAGAGACGTTCTTAAAGTTTTTGGGTTTAGGTTAGGCGATTAGTTTTACCTTTATTTCAAAGGATACTGCTCTGTGATCTGATCTTACCAGTGAGGATATAATACTAGGAGGTACAGAACTCTTCCATAGTTGTGAGTACCATATCTAGGTTATTTGATCCCTTAGTGGGAGTGCAGACCAGCTGTTCTAGGGCATTTGAATTTACAAAGTCAAGAAATATTTGGGCCTGCATGTTAGTGGTTGTGTATGCCTCCCAATTAATAGAAGAGTAGTTAAAATCACACATGAGTATTGTATTGGGCTGGATGGCCAGTGATTCTAGTAACTTCAGGTATGATATATGGGTTTCCCTGGTTCATAATGGGGGACCTGTAGTAATATTGTAATGGATTTTTCCCATGGTTAGTTGGACATGGAGTAGCTCAAGCTTGTCATATTGAGCCTTGAGGTGCTTATCCTTTATGTAGCTAGATACTCCTCCACCTTTAGCACTTTCATGCTCAGTGGGTGGTCAGAATATATGAAAGTCAATATAGACATGCACTGCTGGAGTGCTTTCCATGGCTTTTAACCATGTTTCAGTAACTGCACAGATATCAGCATTCTCCAGGTTGAGGAATGCTTCCAGGTAGTGCAGTTTCTTGTTGAGGATCCTAGCACTGAGCAATAATATCTTTAGGTTCTCCTGAGTGGCTTTTGTTATATTGGAAGGTTTGTCTATTTGGCAATGCCTAAACAAGGCACTATAGGGGTGGATAATGTTTTGGCCAATATCCTAAAGCCTAGAGGTGACAAGTGAAGACCACCCTTGGCAAAGCAGCGTGGTTCATGGGTTCATAGGTTCATAGGTATGTACTAGGCTATTGGCCCAAGGGCCTATGTAAGCCTAGCCAACAAAGTTCCCTGGATTACACCACACAAGAAAGTTATTTTCCTGTGCCACTGTTGTGCAGAGACACAGAAGTGATCCCCAGGGTGTATTTCCTATTTCCCATCCACTCATCAAGATTTTTCTTGAAGAGTGCTAATGAAGAACTTTGCTTGACATAGATGGGTAGCCTGTTCCAGAGTATGGGAAGTCTCTGGGACAGGAATCTATCCCTCCAGCATGTCCTGTTTATTGTGGTAACAAGGTTTAGGTCCCTAGAGCATGTAGCTCGGAGGGATTGGGATTTCTTTAGGTGTAGAATGTCCAGCAGCTCTGGGTTTGACATAGCTTTATATGTTAGGCAGAGATCACCTCAGCATAGGTGATATGTTACGGAGTAAAGCTGGAGTTTTTTGAGACAGTCAGTGTAGGCCATTTGTTTGAGGCCAGTAATCCTCTTTGTGAGGTACTTCTGTGGCCTTTTCAGCTGCTGCAGATATCTTGTGAGGTACATTCCAAAAGGGGCATTGTACTCTATAATGGGTCTAATGAGTGTCGAGTAGAGGGGAACAATGACCTCTTTTTTCCTGGATGAGAACCCTTTTATGATGAGGTGTGAGGCATAGAAGGACTTCCTGACTACTCTGGCGATGTGGCTATCAAAGGAGAAACTACTGTCCACCTGAGTCCCAAGGTCTCTTATCACACATTCGGTGATAAGTAGATTGCTGCCTATGTGGTAGTTCATGGGTACAGAGTTTTTACCAAAGGGGATGACACTGCACTTTTTGGCATTGAACTTGAGGTCATGGCTCTGACACCAGGCATCTGTCTCAGCGAGGCCTTTCTGTAGGATGTCCACATCATTTGGGGGCTTGACTATGGCTCCTAGTATGCAGTCATCTGCAAACTTCATTAGCCAGAGGCCTCCTGTGTTAGCCTGCACTTCAGAGAAGTAGATACCAAACAGGAGAGGTCCCAGGACTGAACCCTGTGGTACTCTACTTGTCACTGGTTTGAGGTCAGATTTGGAGTCTGCAACTTTTACAGTATGGGTTCTGTCAGTGAGCCAGTTGGCAACCCATCTTGTGATGTAGGGATTAAAACTTAGTTTAGTGAGGTTAGCTATAATTCCAGAATGGGGGATGGTGTTGAAAGCCTTGGCGAGGTCAAGATAGGCTGTGTGATCCACCTTATCCTCATCTACGGCTTTGGTGACTGCCTCAAAGAAGTCAATCAGGTTCAGGAGGCATGATCTGCCATTCACAAACCCGAACTGGGTGGGATCCAGAGTTTGGAGGTTACCAAGGTCTTTGTTTACGAGTTCCATGATGATACGTTCCATGGCCATGCAGACCAGGCTCATCAGGCTAATAGGGCGATAGTTCCCAGGATCAGTGGTGGCTCCCCCTTTGTAGAGTGGGATAACTGTTGCTGTGCACCATTCAGTGGGCACAAAGCCTGATGTGAGACTATTATTGAACATGGTGCTTTGGTGGGGAGCCAGTTCATTCTGAGGTTCATGTAAACCGCAGTTGGGATTTTGTCCGGTCCCACGGATGCTGTGTATTTGGCTTTAGAGAGTGCAGCTTTTACCTGCATAGTTGTGATTACAGGGACTCTGCATTCTTCCTGTATCGATATGGGCCTTTTAGGGGGTGGGGGAGGGTAAATTTAGCACTGAACCTATCTGCCAGGATGTTGGCAATATCAGTTGGTTCTGTAATTTTCGTGTTATTGTGCTGTAACTCAGAGCAGATCTGGTTGTTGCCATCGAGATTCTTGACATAGCTATATAATGCTTTGTGGTTGTCCTTAGAATTAGTGGTGATTTTGTTTTCATAGTTAGCTTTGGAGGATCTTATAAGGAATCTCAGCTTCTTACTGAGGCTGACCAGGGAGCTCCTCCACTCATGTGATTTTACTCTCTTTTGCAACAGTTTCTTCCTTCTGTTGTACAGTTTGTTTATGGCAGGGGACCACCAGACTGGCTTTCTTTTTTTGGAGGGTAACGTCTTGGTTCTGTTTGGGGTAGCACAATCCATGCACTCGTGTAAGTGCTTATAGACTGCATTTGTGTAGGATTCAGCAGTTGTAACTGTATTGTCCATCTGCATGGGTGTCATGAAGTTCACCACTTTTGTCTTAAGAAGCATGAAGTTGGCTTTGGAGAATTTTTTTACAGTGGTTTCCTTAATGGGGGGTGGGGGCGGGATGTGGATATCAAGGGTGATTAGCTTATGGTCGGATTGGACCAACGAGGAGTTGACTTCAGATGTGGAAAACTGGTTACCCCTGTTGGTAATGGCTAGGTCTAGGATATTGTTGCTCCTGGTGGGGGTGTGGATAAGTTGATCCAGGGCATTGGCATTTATGAATTCCAGAAAGCGTTGAGCTAAGGAGTTGGTACACGAGTAGATATTCCAGTTAATGGGTGGGGTAGTTGAAGTCGCCCATTATTAGGGTGTTTGGTTGAACCCTAATATTTTCCAGTACATCAAGAAAAGAAGAGTGGGAATCCTGTGGCATGGTGGGGGATCTGTAGCAAGCTACAATTTGGATTGCAGTTTTGCCCAGACTTAGTTGCACTTGGATAACCTCAGATGCATTATGCTGAGCAACTAGCCTGGAGGTGTGGATATCCTTAATTAATATGGACACACCTCTGTTGTTGGCATTTCTTTCCAGGTTACATGGCTGAAACATGTGGCATGAGTTATAGCCTGGTAGTGCAGGGGTGCTTTCTGGATCCTTGAACCAGGTCTCAGTCACTGCACAGATATCGATATTCTCCATTTTAAGGAGTGCCTCGAGTGAGTGCATTTTGAGATTTACACTGCTAGCATTAAGTAGCATCACCCTCAGTTTTTGCTTGCCTGTTCCTGTTACAATGGTGAATTTGTCATTTAAACCTTGCCTAAAAAAGGCATTATAGGGGCGGCAAGAGCCTTAGCCAGTATCCGGAATCCCAGGGGCAACAGGTGCAGGCCATCTCTGGCAAAGCATCATGGTCTGTTGACCATGTCATCCCAAGTAGACAGATACTGGATCCTCTTAGAATGACACCAGAAGCTTGGCCAATTGTTGAAGTCAATCATTTTGTCCTTGTATTGCGGTATCATTCTGGGTGATGGCAGAATGCTACTCAGATCTAGGGTCATACCTGCCTGGGCTACAAGATCGGAGAGCTCTTCCATGTCTCTTTTCATGTAGTCCAGGGAGGTATGTCTCAGGTCATTCACACCAACACGGACAATGACAGAGTCATATTTGTACTTGTTGTGAAGTGACCTGAATGCGTGGGTTATGTGTCAGATCCTGGCACCTGACAGGCAGCTGACAGTTACTTTCTCCTTGTTTAGCCTGGTGAGTGGGACATCAGTGTGCCTGACTATAGAGTCACCTATGACTAGTGTGTTGGGTACGTTGTTTTGCCTTATTGTTGGCTGTGGTTGAGTGGCACACTGAGTCTGTGGGCTATGTGTCATTTGGGTTGTGTTGGGGGATGGAGGTTGCTTGCATTTCTGCTTTGGAAGTCTCTGTTGCTTAGACAGATTATTATTGAGAGCCTCCGCAAATATTTTTGTGTTACTATGTGTGGGTTTTGGTGGTGTAGACTTAGTGAGACTATGTGATGAGTGTGGTGTGGTGCAAATATTTACCTTCTCCTCTTGACTGTCAAGTCCAGTCTTGGTTGGAGAGAGCTTTACCTCCATTTTGGCTAGATAAGTGCATCTCTCACAGGATGTAGTGCTGTGTGGTAGGAGGAGAGGGTTGTCTGTGTACATGAGGACATTTCTACATTGCCTCAAGATGCCCAGATTTATCAGACAGACAGGTTTGAACACTGAGAGCTGACCCTTGTACATGTCTGAATAAAAACTATTTTCCTCTAGATAAGTGAGGAAAGTGAGTACAATAGCTGTTTTTTCTAAGCAAGTGAGAAAAGTAAGTACAAAAACTGTTTTCCTCTAGGTCTATCAACAATGTCCTCCCAGGCTGTTAAGTATTAAACCCCTTTAGAATGACACCAGTATCTAAGCTAGTTGTTAAAGTCGATCATTTTCTGCTGGTATTGTGGTATCCTTTGAGATGATAGAATGCTGCTCAATGCTAGTCTCATACCTGTCTGTGACACATATTCTGAGAGCTCAATCATGTGTGTGCTAGAGTGTAAGACATAAAAGTGCTTGCTAGATTGTAAAAATGGGCTACTTTATCTAACAGCTAGCTAATTAATGAATTCAGAGCAAGTAAAGCAGAGTAACAGACAATGAGAGGCAAAATGCACTTTTTTTTCAAAATAAGCACAATGAAAGGCAAATAAATAATTCAAGATATCAACAGTGTAGAAAGGGAGGAGCTTATAAAGCTCTATTTTCAGTAAGGGTGGTCAACTTAAAATCACAAGGTTTAAAAAGCATATTGAGGAAAAGAAGGGTGGGTAGGAAAAAGTAACTAGCAGAGAATCACCAGCAGTGCTATACAGGCTTGGAGTCTTCCCAGAAGAGTGAAAGACCTAGAAATTCATGGTGTATTTAAGTATAACTCAAGAAACAATTTAATGAATGGAAAAACAAACAAACAAAAACTGCGGTGGTGGTGCTGCGGTAGCATTGTTGCCTCACAGTAAGACGTTGTCTTGTTCAATTCTCAGCTAAAGCGTCTTCTGTGTGGAGACATGCGTGAATGGGCGTACCTTCATTGAAGGTTGTGCATCAGGGCTGGCAACTCGGTATGTAAAAATCTACTGCTAATCATTAGCGGACCAGAGTTCCACTGTGGCGACCCCTAACCAGGAAAAGACGAAAGATACAACAACAAAAACAAACAAAAAAATGTGAAATGTGCAGCTTAGATCATTTAAGTGGCTATCTCTCACATTGAACAAGAACACCAGGCCAAGCAGATTTCTTGAAACAGAAAACAAAATGGAGCAGGTAAAACAGAAAGCAGCTCTATCAGTTTAAGCAACTCACAGACAAAAAATATAGGTTTACTACCCCTGCCCCCCCAAGCACGGAATCATCAGCAGTGCTATGCAGGCTTGGAGTCTTCTCAGAAAAGACAAAGACCCAGAAATCTACTGTGTATTCAAGTATCAATCAAGAAACAATTTAACCAATGAAAAAAACACACATGAAATGTGCAGCCTAGATAATTTAAGTGTCTATCTCTCACATAGAACAAAAACACCAGGCCAAGCAGATTTTTTAAAAAAGAAAACAAAATGGAACAGGTAAAATAGAAAGCAGTTCTATCAGTTTAAGGAACTCACAGACAAAAATATAGGTTTACTTTCCTCACCCTATCATGGAATCATCAGCAGTGCTATGCAGGCTTGGAGTCTTCTCAGAAAAGACAAAGATACAGAAATCTACTGTGTATTCAAGTATCAATCAGAAAGCAATTTAACCAATGAAAAAAAAACACATGAGATGTGCAACCTAGATAATTTAAGTGTCTGTCTCTCACATAGAACAAAAACACCAGACCAGATTTCTTAAAACAGAAAACAAAATGGAGCAAGTAAAACAGAAAGCAGCTCTATCAGTTTAAGCAACTCATAGAAAAAAATATATAGGTTTACTTTCCTCACCCAGCAGGGAATCACCAGCAGTGCTATGCAGGCTTGGAAATTCTCAGATTCACTGTGCTAGTGGGGAGAGAGAGAAAACAAACTAAGCTGCCATTTTCTCCTGGGCTATGCCATGCCCCCACTGCTATGATTTTCAAAATGGCTACCACACTAGGCCAGAAAAAAGCTTTACCAAATAATTACTAACAGAGAAAATTAAGCGTAAGTCAGGTAAAAAAAAATAGTTTAAAAACAGCATAACAGCAAAATGACTTTAAGCATAATAATACATTTTTGTGAAGTCTAGAAAGACTTCTATCCTTGGTCTAGTTCATCTTCCTCAAGGCCTTTGACTTGATCCTGTCGAGAAGATGAAAGGTATGCAGCAAAAATATGGAAGACAAATTATTATTCCACAGAGGTCTATCCAGGGTTCAATTCTACTTGGTCTGACATACATAATGGAATAGACAACATGCTCAGTCTTTTTGCTGATAATAAAAATACAGGTGACTCAATGGAAGATGGATGAAGCTGGTGTCTAATGAAAGATAGGAAAATGATCAACTAGGCAAAATGTTAGTAGCTGTGGCTCAATGCATCAAATGCAATTCACGAGGTATTAGTATTATACCACATCAAATCAGTGTGAAGTATGACTGATGACTATGGAGCAAAAAAAGATCTCTGACTGTTAACCACACCTGGAATGGACCAAAAAGGGCAGAGGAAGAGAGCAGGAGTAGCTGTAAATAGAATGAATGCTGAGTCTAGCCTTAGGAAGACAGACTCTAAAAGTGAGGAGGTAATGCTCTTATGCCATCAGGCCATGATCAGGCTACATCTTGAGTACTGTGTGCATTCGTGGAGTCATACAAGGAGAGAGACATCAGTCTGCTCAGAAGAATTGAGAAGGGTGCATGAGATAGAAAGGAAACAAAATGAATAGAGACCAGAACAGCTGGAGTGCTTCTCACTTCAGACAAAAAAGACAAGGACTGATAGACTATTGACTTCAAAGGATCCTGAGAAAGTTTTTAGGGGACAGTCTGAACAAAAAGACAGATGGGTTAAGGACAGTGCTTGGGTAGCAGACTTTGGGAAGCATCTCTCCCTGAATCAGTAAATGTACTTCTTCAGACTTATGTCATCCATTAGAATGAATTACCAGAATGGGTGATTTAAAGGAAATCTGCAAAGGCATTCAAGAGGACATAAAACAGATGGAGTAAGGGCAAAAGTGACAGGATGGATGCAATGTGTGCAAAATGTTAAATTGCTTGTAGATTAGACAGGGTTACTGTCTTGCTTTGAGTAAATGCAATGTAATTTACAAGCCTACAGACTCTACCAGCAAACAAGTCACTACTGAACACATATTTTTCAACAGAGCAATTGAGGTTCATATTTTCTGTACTCTACTGATTTTATATGAGAAGCGCAATGCCTAATGTCAAACTGCAATCCTAATCAACATATATACATATAAGTTTCTTCATATTTGTCAATAAGGACCTGTTTGAATGGGATCCACCATGAGTTTTGAATCATACACTCTAAGAGCAAACTAGATGAGTCAAACTTGTTCAAATAAATACCCACCAAAATTGAGGGTGGCATCTCTTTTAAAGCTTTTCTTTTCATTTCTTTCTATTTATTTATTTAGTCAGTTGGTTATTTTTTCATAGGTGGGGTTACCCCCCCCCCCATACTCATCTTAACCATATGGACTGACTCTACAGTTGCATAATAGCTGAGAAATGAGGAATTCCTGGTAAAGTGAATGCAAAAAAATACAAATTGTACAAAAGAGTTCTCACAGCAGAGCAGATGCAGGTATTATCATTTTGTGAGATTTTTGGGGGAGATGGGACCATGAAAACCTCATTCTTGGACTTACCATTTTGCAGACTGGTAAATCTCCCTTTCAAATACATCATTGTAGTGCTTGCTGCTGATTTCCCACTCCTTCAGCTCATCTGTAACAGTTCAAGAGTTGTTTTTGCAATGCTGGTTTTGAAATACACAACAATAATAGATCAGAACTTTATACAGAGACTGTGTCTCTCTACTCCGTCTACCAGTCAGCCAGGAAGGATGATTGAAGAGTAAAATAAGTAACTTTTCTGCCCTATATCATGATCACATGACTGCCAAGTGCAGATGTCATTTGAAAGACAGACTGCTGTGTCCCATCAGCTCATGTTGCTGCCATGTACCATGGGTGCTCAATGCAGTGCAGTTACATTACCATGTCATTCATTTTCTTCTATTATGCCTACATCACAGAACAACTTCTTCCCCACTGAATTTTTATTCCTGACTTGCTCACATTAACGTGGTCTCCTACAATATGGTGACCAGTATTTCTGTCGCATCTATATCATAACATTGACAGTTTAGGTTGTCGAATCCAAAAACATCGACACCTAATCTTCGAAAGCTTACAATAGCAAATGGCCACATAATCAAATTCTTTCCTCGGGAAAGAATTTGAGTGTCCGTCCATAAACAAAATAAACACACCCAAATAGAGTGGGGGACTTTGCCCCCCACACCCCCCTAACTAAATATACCAACTCCGAGATCGCTCTACATTGGGGAAAGGGCAAATCCCAATAACGGCCATGAGAATTCTTTCCTGAGGAAATAATTTGATAATGTGGCTGTTCACTATTGTTAGCTATTGATGCTTAAGTATCAATGTAAAAGCATTCGACAACCTAAGCTGTCGACAATACAATAGGAACCCTCTGTCTCAATACAATGAGTCTTATAACACAGTCATTATGCTAATGAGGTAACTTAGGGTTAACATCTCTGAATCACTGCCATAATGCATTACACTGTCACAGACAGGCAATGCTACCACATGCATCCCTGTTAAACTGCATTGCAGAGGTTCCACCCCTACCTACTCCAGCAGTGTGAGTCAGAAGCTAGGGAGAGAATGCCAGCATTTTACAGTAAAAACTGCAAATAAATTTTGTCTTTTTTATTTTTGGACATTTTCTGTTAGTTGATGACATTTACTAACAGTGTCAGACTATACTAAATATTATTTGCTTTCTTGTACAGCAAGCAGCCGGCAGCAAAAAAAAAAAAAAAATAGAAGTGTGGAGATAAAATTCTACAGACAGCCCTGTCCATGTAGATGTGAAAGGCTGTTCTCATAGCAGATTGTACATATTATGTACATATTTGTCATGTGCACTTGAAATTGTACTTGTCATAGATATGTGGATTAATGTGTTGTATTTATACTCTCTCTGTTTCACCTGTTCCTTCCACAGGTTCAACTGTGCTATCAGGTCTGCAGTGGCAGGAACCATCTAGGTCTTCTCAAGCTGAAGAGCCTGGAACTGGGTCACCAATGATCACCAGGACTGCTCTTAGCAAGGCAATAAAGGTCACCCTGCTGAAGGTAACATGGAGAGCTTGCTGGTAGCCATCTATCACGAGGGTGGGGGCAGAGGTTTCTGTTTTCATACTATCCTCTAGGGTTCCCCTTAGTCACTTGCATCAGGTGTAGCAGTTAGTTGTGTCTGACGTGTGGTAGCTGAACTTCTGCAATAGGACCACAGAATACTTCCTAGTGCATCTGATAGTTGTATGTGGCAAGCCAGCCCTGGCCATTCAGCTGCCAGGGATATACCATGACCATGACATCAGCCATGGAGGTGGCTGACATCAAGATAGGGTCTGCTCTGGGCTACTCAGACAGGTCCATCATAGCCCACATTATCTCCCATCATGGCATTCCATATCTTGTTTGCAATCCAGTACTCCCATCAGCAGATGTCTTCCCTCTGTATGTCTATTTTTTTATTCTCTTGCTGATGACTGCTGGTGGCCAAGCCACAGGCATTAATACACACGTCTGCACCCCTCCATTGTTTTCTGTTTTCTTGTGTCAGTACCACCCTTGCCTGGTTCTTTCTACATTGTATGTTTGTCTACCCCTACTTTTTTCCATGCTTGCTTCCCAATACCAGCTCCACTGATAGTAAATGAGAATTTCTTGAAAAGTACTTTTTAGCTGCAGCTTAGAAGATGATATCTACTTTTCAAATGATTTTTGTGTTTCACAAAACTATTTTTAATCGGTAGGATAAGAGATGTGGAAGCAGCACTGATTCAAAATATTTGCTATGTGCTACAGGTGTGCCTAACCTAGTCTCTGATGATACAGAAGCCATGTAGGGCAGATAGCCCCATACAGATGTATTTATCTGGAATGCTTGACCCATGCATTTCTAGAAATCACTACTGAGAACTACTTAGCACAGTTACATGACCTCCTATTAGGCAATTAAATCAGGAACATTTACTCATTATCCTGAGTGCAATAGAGAGAAATTATAGCTTTATAAATGTAATATAAACCAGTGAAAACACCCCATACTATTTTGGACCACAGTACAAAGTTTATGGGTTTTTTTATTGCCTACAGTCATTTGATTTTACTTATTTTTCAGCCTTTTAGAAAGCAACAAAACAAAAGAAAAAAGAAAAAAAAGGCACCATTAAATGTGTGCTCATGATCCAGATCAGCAGTACTGCACATAATGAACAGATGAATTATGTCTTGTCTTGTTACAGTAGTATCTATGTCTAACAACTCTAGCCATAAAACAGATTACCTTTTCCTGTTAACTGTAAAAACAGATTGTGTTTTCCCTTAGTGCAGTGTCAGATTCATATCCTGAGATGGCAGTTTTTTTTATTAAACTCAGTTTTGCTTGATGGGAGCCTTCTTGTACTGGCTGAAAGCCCTGGAGGAAGAATACTAAGCATCTGTTTCTAATAAACCTTTGGCTTTGTTGTGCTAAAAGCACTAAACTACCATATTTAGCATTGCAGATGCACTTAAAATAATCTTTCAGTGTTTTGAGGGCCATGCACTGCATGCCATTTTGTCCTTTATGTATTTCTTGTCAGTACCAATTAAGTTCCCATTGCTATGATAATACATACAATAGCATAATTCAAAGCATATGTACTTTTCAAAACAGTTCTCGCACTAATAGCTGTGCATTACTGTTTCCTAAGAGTTGACACTGAACATTTAGACATTTTGGGGTTTTACACATACAATCTGATTATTATTTTATTTGACTTAATCATTTTATTATGATTTTATTGTTTGCAGTATTCTTTTGGGCAACAATATTTCACCTTCAGAATTGTATAAGAAATTAGACTTATCTAACAAAATAAAAACAAACACAATAAAATTGTATTGCATAATGACTACAATGTTGTGCTTTAAGTCACACAGGTAAAATTGCATCCCATCAGTGTTAACATAACTTTCTCTTCTTTCCTGCATTTTTCTTCCTGAAAAAGCAACTTCAAATTCTTTCTCCGTCTCTCTCTCTCACTCTTTCTTTATATATATATATATATATATATATATATATATATATATGTATATAAATCTCAATACACACACATACACACATATACACACATAATAGGGATGCATACACACCCAAACCTTCACACTCCACCAAACCACCAAAGACCTATAAAGGGGAAATGGGTATGTTAAAATAATATGTATAAGATGAAGCATGGATATTTTTTGATTACCATCTTGGCACATCATCTGTGTCATTTGTCATTAAACTGAGCTCCATTTTCACCAAGAGAAAAAAATGAAACTTGAAATCTGTGTGATTTAAAAACACCCTGAAGTCCCCAAGGAAAAATATGCACATTGTCAATGTGCTAGAAACTGAGCACTTCATTAAAATGAATAAAAATAAAAACAGTAAAATAAATAAATAAAATAAAGCACAAACTGAAAATAACCTGGTGGAAAATAGCATTACTGGCACATAGGCCCCAAACATAAAAATGCATACAATAAATGTTATAACAAAACTAGAAACCTAAAAAGCATTAACTTGATCATACCTACATTATTGTACCAATACCTCAAAACTACCTGAAAAGAATAAAAAAATAAAATTATTTGAGAAGTATAATAAAAGGTAAGCTTTGAGACATGAGACAGCTAATACATAAAAAGTTGCATAAACTGTGTAACTTCAGTTCTACAGACAAACTACACAGTTAACAGAACAGAGGAGAATGAATGGAAACTAATTCAAACTAAATTTTGTTTGTTTGTGTCTTTCGGCTTTTCCCGGTTAGGGGGTCGCTACAGCGGAACTCCGGTCCGCTAATGATTGGTAGTGGATTTTTATGTACCGGGTTACCAGCCCTGATGCACAACCTTCAACGAAGGCACACCCCATTCATGTAAGACTCCACACAGAAGACACTTTAGCTGAGAATCGAACGGGACGTCTTGCTATGAGGCGAAAAAGCTACCGCAGCACCACCACCGTGCAGAAAAAGCAAGATAAATGGAATACATGGATATTTAGTTTGTGTGTTTCATGAAACATCCTGCAGTTGAGGGATAACTCTTTCCCCTGGATTCACTATGCCCTGCATGGTGTGCAGAATCAGTGCAGGATCAGGGCAGGAGCTCTAGCAGGCAATATGTCTGCAGTGCGATCCAGGAACAGCCTGCAGGGGCGTGCACAAGAGCTCCTGCACTAATCCTGCACGGACGATGCCGTTGTATTTGCAGGTGAAATCCATGCAAATGAGGTGATTTTTGCAATCCAAGAAGCTTGCAGCCATCTGTGCAGGACTAGTGCAATCAGCAGAAATGTACTCGGTTAGTAACTGAGTACATTTCTGCAAAATCCAAAACAGAGCTGTGACAGCACCAAATAAAGGCTGAATATCATTCAGGAAGCATGCCAATGGACAAGTATAAGGCCATTGGCATTGCAAACAAATCAAAAAATAAAAAAATCAACTTTTATTTTTTTATCGCCAATCACGGCTGTTTAAGCATAGAGCAGCGGCTCGCAAACGGGATCGGGGGGGAAATAATAAAATAAACCTAAAATAAACATTCTAACTAAAATCAGTATTGTGCCATGCAAGTCACTGGCAGGGAGAAGACAATCTAGCCAGTGAGTAGTGGTTGCTGAGGGGGGAGGCTCAGTGTGAGACATGTAACTATGCATTAGCAGGCAATCCTATGCAAATGAGGGAAAGGATAGTGGATCCCAGTTTTCCCCAGCATGTGAGTCAGGTCCCAACAGTGTAAGAGTAGGAATAGCCTGGTGCAAGCCTATGAGTTAGGTGACATCATGGGGGTGTGTGTCAGGCATACTGTAAGCAGATTGGAGACCTGTGGCTTGGGTTTGCTCCTAGCTTAGCAGAGTTTAGCTAGGGGGTGTGTTTAAACCTGCATAGCACTCTTTATAAAGCCTAAGCAGGTGTGTGCACCGCTCACCGGGATTTACAGGAAGAAAAAGAGGGGAAACCTGGAAATAGCAGCAGTGTGCACATTTGAGCACTCTATTTGTGTGGCACACACACGGGCTTAAACAGGAAGGCAATGGGAAGGGAAAACAGCAGTAGGAAGGTAATCAAGGAGAACTAGCTTAGCTGGCAGGTGAATTATATCAGAATCAGCCAATTACACAGGCAGCAGACCAGCCCAGCCCAGAACACTACTATAAACTAAGCAAACACCTTCCCCTCTGGTTTTCCCACACTCTACACCACTGGTATAAACAAGCAGGGAACTTTTAACACTCACAACAGCAAAATGAAAGGTGCTGCAATAGCTATTATACAACTTGTGGAAGAGGCTGAGGGTGGTGAAGATGTGAATGCTGCTGACCAACCCACAGTGAGGAGACGGAGAAGAGCGTACAGACCCAGGGTAACCTACCAGGGGCTACATGAGCTGGAGATAGTGGAATGCTATAGGGTGGACTGGGACCTCCTACAGCAAATTGTTGACCTGTGCCGGCCACGCCTGACACAGAGAACTTACAGAGGGGAACCCATCCCAGTGGATACCAAGGTATGTGCAGGCCTAAGAGTACTAGCTACAGGTACCTTCCAAAGGCCAACTGTGCATATGATGGGGATTTCACAGGCATCAGCATCCAGGGTACTCCACCAGTTCCTAGATGTCATGTCTGCACATGTCGGTGAGCACGTGTATTTCCTCAACACCCATGAGGCATTGGCCAGCAATATGCAGCTCTTCCACCAAATAGCGGAATACCCTGAGGTAGTGGGTGCAATAGACTGCATGCACATACGCATTAAAGCACCACCCGGTGAGCGGGGTAGGGTCTACATCAACTACAAGGACTTCCCCTCCATCAACTGCCAGGTTGTGTGCAATGCCCAGGGCATAATATTGAATGTGTGTGCTGGCTGCCCTGGAAGCTATCACGATTCCCACATCTGGCATCTGACACAGCTGTACCAGAGATTTGCCAATGGGGACATCACATACGGTCACCTAGTGGGGAATGCAGGATATGCACTGAAGCCGTGGCTGATGACACCCATCAGAAATGCACACACACCTGAACAAGAACTCCATAATGAGGCACACGGGCAAACAAGAATCATAATAGAGTGTGTGTTTGGGATGCTCAAGTCACGGTTCCGGTGCCTGGACACATCCAGTGGAGCCTTGCAGTACTCACCAGCTACATGTTCCAAAATTGTCCTTGTATGTGCCATGCAACACAATATGATCCTGTGGAAACAGCTGCAGCAGGAACGGCATGGGGCAGGGCCACACAGCCCCCCACCATTGCCAAGGCCTGCACAGGCACAGAGTGAACTCGGAGGAGGACAACCTGAGCCTGCCCCAGTAGGCAGAAGGAGGTGTGCCCAGTATGCTCTGTCCTTGGCAAAGAGGCAACTCATAGCACATACACTGACATGGGAGGGACCCAGGGAATAACACCTCTCTATGACTCTCACATACAGTAAAAGGGATGCCATACATTACACTACCTGTGCCTAACCATGTGTCGGGAGTGTACTATGTGCATCTGACATGGGCAGCCCTGCAGCACCACCCTCAATACTGGGACATACACAAGGTAAGTGACTCACACATGCCAGTCGGGGGGGGGGGGTCACATACCCAACAACAGTCACAGCCAGCAGGACAGGTGTAGACAAACACAAACAAAGGCTGTGCTATGGCCTCCCCACCAGGCCTACACAGACAGACTACAGCAGGTCAGGCAGTGGGATGTCAGTTCTGAAGGCTAAGAAGTCAGTAACTAATATGTAGGTAATTAAAAGCTAAGATCTGTAGTACACTGGTATGCCACTAGCCAGCATGATAGGTAATATTACAGACTGAAATGGAGTACCCGAAATACCAATACAGTCCTAGAAAATGTGTACAAGTGTCAGGTGTGCCCCCCCATCCTACATAGAAATATAGTAACAGACAGGTGTGCCCCCCAATCCTGTTTAGAAATGTAGAAATAGTCAGGTGTGCCCCCATCCTATGTAGAAATATAGTAGCAGTCAGGTGTGCCCCCCAATCCTGTGTAGAAATGTAGAAATAGTCAGGTGTGCCTCTCCCATCCTACATAGAAATATAGCAACAGTCAAGTGTGCCCCCCCAATCCTGTGTAGAAACGTAGAAATAGTCAGGTGTGCCCCCCATCCTACGTAGAAATATAGTAACAGTCAGGTGTGTCCCCCAATCCTGTGTAGACATGTAGAAATAGTCAGGTGTGTCCCCCCATCCTATGCAGAAATGTAGTAACAGTCCATGTCAAATGATCAACAGAGATCCTGCAGAGACAGCATGCTACCTGTAGGTGTACAACACAAAGGTCAGCAATGCAGTACAAACTACCTGGAGCCAATCCAGACATGCAATATAGACAGCCATACTGGGAATGCTCACATACTTAGAGTAATGAAGGCAATGTCTGCAAACACCAGTGGACCAGACATATCTGGCAGCCGCAGATGTTAGTGCAGACACTCCTCAGTATGCACCACACATGCTTTGCACACACAGTGGATAGGAATACAGACATATATGTAAGGACAACACACTATAATAAGCCAAAGGTAGACATATATAGATGTGTGGAAGAGGGTGACTGTGACAAGGAGCCATCCAGGGCTCTCCCACTCAGCGCACAGCCAAAGGGCCACAACGACACGAGGGTCTGATGTCACACACTGCAGATACTAGCCACTAGTATCTGTCAGCATTACAGAGTATGTGGTGCACGTGCCAGCTGTGCAACATGACTGTTCAAGGAAGTAGTCATCTAGCAGCTGTATACACGGACCTGTGGAATATGACCCAGGTTGTGCCCACATGTGGCATGTCAACCCCGAGATGAATGGGTTATGGCCCATGCACACACACTGCCCTCCTCATAGTCCCACTATGACAAGCCTGCTGAGGTCATCTGCTGTGAAATATACCTTAGGTGAGTTGTATCCCTGTAATCTCTGTGGTGTGTCCCATAACTGCACACTGCTGTAGTATGATATACTAGTTAGGTAGGAGTTCAAACCCCAGCCTTGACATGTATGTGTGTGTCTGTCTGAGTAGAGAGCAATGCTTTTTAGGGTGGTCACACTCTCTACATTTGCAATGCATTACTTTGGTAAGGCTGCCGATGTCATCCACCTAGAAATACATCCCTGGAAAGGTTGAATCCCAGTAATCACTGTGGCACGTCCCATAACTGCGTACTGCTGTAGTTTAATAAAGTAGTTATGTAGGAGTTCAATACCCAGACATAGCAAGTTTGTTTGTGTAGAGAGCAATGCTTTTAGGGTAGTCACACCCACTACAATTTAAATGCACTACTTTGGCAAAGGTGCTAATGTCATCCACCAAGAAATACACCTCTGGGAAGAAAGCAGCCCAGTAATCTCTGTAGCGCATCCTGTAATTGCATACTCCTGTAGTGTGATAAATTAGGTTGGTAGCTATTCTACTCCCAGGCATGGCAAGTGTGTTTGTCTGACCCTGTCTGTATAGAGAGCAATGCTTTTAGGGTAGTCACACTCCATACAATTTGTATGCTCTAGTTTGGCAAAGCTTCTGATGTCATCTACTTAGAAATACATCTCTGGGAAGGACATAGCCCAGTAATCTCCATAGTATATCCTGTAACTGCATACTGCTATAGTGTGATGAATTAGGTCGATAGCTGTTCTACTCCCAAACATGGCAAGTGTCTGTGTAGAGTGCAATGCTTTTTAGGGTGGTTACACTCCCTACAATTGAAATGATTTACTTTGGTAAGGCTGCTGATGTCATCCGCCTAGAAATACATCCCTGGAAAGGCTGCATCCCAGTAATCTCTGTGGTTTATCCCATAACTGCATACTGCCATAGTGTAACTAAAATAGTTAGGTAGGAGTTCAATTCCCAGACTTTGCAACTGTGTGTGTCGGTCTGTCTGTGCTGAGAGCAATGCTTTTTAGGGAAGTCACACTCCCTACAATTCAAATACTCATCTTTGCCAAGGCTGCTGATGTCATCCAGCTAGAAATACACATCTGGGAAGTTGCAATCCAATAATCGTAGCATGTCCTGTAACTACATACTGCTGTAGTGTGATGTAGACCTCTGTGAGGGGTTATATACCCATGCGTGTTGGTTGTGTATGTTTTGTGTGTGCTTCACTGTCTGAGTGGGGAGCAATGCATTTTAGGCTAGTCACACTCAGTACATATCCAATGGCCTACGTTGGCAGTCCTGCTGATGCCATACAATGTGAAATACACCTTCAGGGAAGGAGTACTCCAGTAATCTCCATGGCGTGTATTATAACTGCGTAATGCTGTAGTGTACTAAACTAGGTAGGTAGGGGTTAAACTCCCAGACATTGTGTGTGTGTGTAACTTGTAACCTGTGTGGAGGTGGGTGTGAGTCTGTGACACCTGGGCCCAATGTGGGGTGGGTTTTGCAAACGTCTTTTATGGTGACCGTATATCACAATACCCACCATACAGGGATACCAGATGTGAAATAGCTGAGAGGTTGGGGTGCAATTCCATACCCATACACATGACATCATGGCCAGGCAATCACAGTTAGTAACCCCAGTATTACCCAGAGCACACTCTCAACCCATGTCACATACACACACACACACACACACACACACACACACACACACACACACACACACACACACACACACACACACACACACATGCCGAGGCAACAGCCAATATGTGTGTAGTACACCCCATATTGGTGACTGATAGTAACTATGGAGTGATTGCAGTGGCCTACAGAGGGTATGGCACCCTGTCCATCTGTCCAATAGGCACATACATACAGACAGTGCACCTTCCTCATGTTCCCCTCTGGACACCTGCAACACCTGTGGTGCCATCACATGTGACCCACAAAGGGCATACCATGCCTGAAAACATGCCCTGTGTGGACAGATGCCACCAACACCAGGGAATGCTGGTAGTATGCTATCAGTGTAGGTGCAGGGTTAACCTGCTGTCCATTACCAGTTCCTGCCACAGGTGGCCAAAAGTGGCACATCTGATGATAATCTGTATACACAACATGGGCCTGACACCCCAGGTACAATTCCGCATGTCACTGTACATGCATGTGAGAGGTGTGCACATCCCAGACACCATCCATGTCATGGACTAGGGAACACATACATGGCAGGCGATGCACAGCATTGGCAACACACAATAGCCAGCCAGGTGGCTGGATGGTGGATACAATACCTACCTGTTTGGGCAAATGCAGAAACCACAGGCCTGAGCCACAATGCAGACCATTGTCATGTGGCCTGATGCCAAGGTATACCCATCACCTAGCCTTGTATAGCTGTCTGCCACAGTCAACCACCACATACCCATGCAGAAATGCACCCATGCATGTCACCCTGTGTGTTTGTGTGTGTGTGTTTGTGTTGTATTATGCATATGATCACATCCACACTCACTATAACCCCCAGTGGCATACTGATGCATGCTGTCTTATGTCAGGCACCTCCCCATACCCTTTGCCCATACAACCTCCATATAACCCATGTGGTGTATGTTATACCTGCACAGTGATGTGTTGTAGCAATCCCACTGCTGATGAGTTTTAATCCTGGCCCTGCCAAGTGTGTCAATGTGCATGTGTCCTTGTGAGAGTGTGGCTGTGTTGAAGGTGGCACCTGTTCATGCGGACAGGCACTTGTATGTCACCTACCGTATAGCTACCATATCCCTGTTGCAGATGTCACTCACCATCACATATATATTCTGAGGGCTCCACAACAAGTAACCCATGTGGTGCATCCAATAACTGCACAGAACTGTGATAGCACTACATAGTCATCAGGGGTTTGATACCTTGTGCTGGTAGGTGTGTGACACAAACATGCTTAGGTTTTACACTCCCACCCCTCCCAGACTTGTCTTAGCCTCTGTCTGCCTCTCCCACTCCATCTCTGGTGGATGTGGAGACCTACACCTGCTTTGCTTAGGCAGCAGCATGTGTATTTTAAGTGATGCTCAGGATCAGCTGATGGCCTCTGCACAAATTGCAGCCCTCCCCTAGCTGATTGCATGTTGAACAGCTATGGTAACATTCCCATAGCCAGTTGCATGGAAATACACTCCATTATCTACGAACATCATGTTGGTGCTGGCCCTTTTTCATTCACTTTGAGCAGGAACTAGATCTGTTGTTTGGCAAACAGCATCTCAGATGGATTGGAGAGTTACTTCTAACAACATACACTGTGGAAACAAGGCAACACACAGAAGGGGGGTGTGCCTGACTTGACTACAGACTGTAAGTGCTGCTATACTGCATTTGGAGTAATGTTGGTTTACAGTGTGTGTGTGAATATAGCTGTCCTACATGTCTCAATACCTGCCATGTCAGTTCTATGTTTATGAGGAATCCCCATCTGCAGGGTCATCTGCAGACTGGGCAGTGTGTTGTGCCTTTGATTCCATGTGTTACCCACGGAGCATCTATCTGTGGACTGCAGAAGGTAGTGTGAGGATTGCAGTCTGTAGATGGTGAAAGCCGTGATAGTTACTGACTTCATATCCCTCATAGGATATATGTTGCAACAAACCCTGTTACAACAGTAAATGTAAGAGATTATCATAGCAACTTGTCAATATTGGCCCTGTGTATATGCTTCCAGCCCCAACTCTGTCAACCTTTGCACATATGTTGTGCATGAAGAGATGCATATGCGCTGTACACCATAATTAGTGTCATCATATCTGATAACAAGCCAGTGAGATATCAGACTGCTACACATGTTATGCACAGTGGGGGTTATATTTGATGACATAACCTGGACATATTGTGGTTGTTTGTACAGTACTGAGGTCTGTGTACTTATGGTGAATGTTGACAGTGTGTGTATTGTTAATATGCACCTTGGCCTGTGTATAGACTGTGGTAGTTGTCTTCATCCTAGGTCCCATCCTATCTGATGTTACATGCTGCTCCACTGTATGTTAACATATTGGCTTACATGTTTGTAGGGCCATACACACACATGTCCCATACCACAATCAGCCATCAGACCAAACTGTGTAGTTACCCAGTATATGTAGGGTTAGTGTGTGAGTGGCACATATGAGGATGGTGTTGAACAGATAGTCCATATACTGTAATATTATGCTAGCTTGCCATATGTGGCTATAGCTCTGTTCTCATTGGTTGTGGTTATGCACTTTCACACAGGTGTATCTTACCCTGTGCTGTGACATGCCTGTATAGCCTGCTATATATGCAGGTACATGTGCATTCCCCCATAGGAGATGTAGGCTAGTGTTGAGCCAGTTTGCCTGTAGCCTGCACAGTGCATTGTTACATGCCTAATAGCTTAGTGTACTTACCCATTGAGATGTCATGTGGAGATACTTGCCAGATGTACTGCTGCTGGGCCTCCCTTAACAGTCATGTATGTCAGACAGAGCAGTGGGATGCTGTATAGATGTATGTCAATATCTAGCGGGTAGTATGTGGCCATGACAATCCTTTGCCAGTGGGTATTACATGTTAGGCCAAACAGGTGTGTGTGAATGCATAACCTATGGTGGCATTTGTATACCAGTTGTTATGTGTTATACTCATCTACATGGCTGTTAACATCCATGTTGTCAGGCATGGTGCACATGTTTTGCACTAAGGGGTTCTGTGTATACCTCTGGAATGCACAGAGTGTGTCAGAATGTGCACACATATTGGCCAATATCTCTGCTGAAGTCAACAGGGGCAATACATGCTAGCAGCGATACTTTACTATGATGTCCTTAGATGTCTGTCTGTAGCCAGTGGCTCACATGTGGAAAGCAGATGTGACCCCTCCCCCACACACACCATGTCTGTGAAGACAAACCCAACTACAGTAGTAATAGTATACAGAACTGTAATAGTACACAAATAAAGGTTTTCCATTCCTGCAAACTTGTGTGTGTTTTTTTTTTTTCTTATGACTTCTCTGTGGGTATATGTTGCAGGCAATGATTGTCATTTCTATGTTTGGCCCATACAGTGTCCAGTTGTTCAGCTGTGAACTGTAGGCATAGTGTCTGTTCCATATTTTGTGCACCTCCTACATATGTATGTTACTATACATATCTCTGCATGTGAATGTGTAGTCACATGTATATCTATATATATGTAAATATAAATATATATGTATATCAATATCTGCATATATGTGTCTGTGTATATGTGTACTGGGGATGTTGATAGCTTCCACATTTTAAATTTTCCTTGGAAGCCAGACTGTACTGCATGATATGTTACCAATAGCAGCCTAAATCATACAGGTGGGATGTAGTACTGTTAACATCTTGTGCCCATGTCATGTCAGGTCCTGGTTATGGGATCTGCAACACTTGGTAGTGTATTGCAGGGTGGACGTGTTTGGCTGGGAGGGGTATGCCTATTCGTACAAGACGTATATTGTTTGGGGCCTCTCAACCCCATTAACAGTGCATGTGGACATATTTTTTTTGTTAATCTACCATTGCTATCTACAGATGTATGGCCACACATTTCCACATCACACGATGGGTTGCCAACTGGCTTACTGACAGAACACACACTGTACAATTAGCTGACTCCAATACCAGCTACAAACAAGTGATAAGTGGAGTACCTCAGGGTTCAATCCTGGGACCACTCATGTTTGTTATCTACTTCTCTGAAGTACATACAAACACTATGGGACCCTGTCTAACAAAGTTCACAGATGACTGCAAACTGGGAGCCACTGTTGAAACCCTAAATGATGTGGGTATTCTACTAAAGGGTATTACAGAAACCGATGCTTGGTGCCAGAGCCATGGGCTCAAGCTTACTGTCCAGAAATCTGTGGTTATCCCCTTTGGGAAATACCATGTACCCATGAATTATCACATAGGTGGCAGTACACTAAACACCAAAGGTGTGATGACAGACTTAGGGACACAGGTGACCAGTGGTGTCACATTCAATAACCACATTGCCACAACAGTGAAGTGATCCTTCTATGTTATACACCTCATCACGGATGGCTTTTCATCCAGGAAAACAGAGAAAGTTGTCCCACTGTACTCATCCCTCATTACACACATTATAGAGTACAACGCCCCATTTGGTATGTACCTCACATGACATCTGCAGCAGCTGCAAAGGCCACAGAAATACATCACTAAAAGTACCACAGGCCTAAAACACATGCCCTATGCTGACTGTCTCATAAACCTCCAGCTATACTCAGTGGCATATCGTATACTCAGAGACAATCTCTGCTTAACATACAAGGCCATGTCAAACCCTGGGTATTGACATCTGTAATAATTGTATGTAATGCCATGTACAATACATGCATCTATGTGCTGGCATTACAGTAGCAAGGGGTGTGAGTGTCATGTCTGGGACACACAAATATATGAGACCTGCACAGCACTGTTATCCATATGAATGCATTACATGCAAGGGTAGTAACCCAGGGTACATGCTGTCACACTGGCATTTAGTGTAACATGGTAGTACTACTTTTGATAGTGCTGTCCCAGGCAAGGGTAGAGTGCTAAAAGTACTACTGACAACAAGCACACCTGCAGGCAAAGCTGGACTCTGAGGTCTCAGTGTCGTGTTCCTGATGTGTGGGCTGTGTCACTGTGTATATCCCCTACTACATAATGATCAGACATGTGGAATGCCACTGTAGATTACTGTCTGTACAGAACATGTTAGTGAGGGTGTACAACATTTAGTACTGGCATACATATTGTTGTCAAACATCCATCTGTCTACACATTCATCCTACTGCATAGCTACTTGCCAAGCTGATGTCTGTGAGTCCCTCTACAGATGTGTAGTTGGTAGGTATCCAGCTGGGATACATACTGACAACCTATGCTTGATTGACACTGACATGTCTGCCCAGCTGTGTACTAACTGGCACATACAGGAGACAACAACCTGTACGGACCACCTGCCATGGGTACCTACACTACACTACAACATTCAACAGAACATGCTTGGGTACAAGTCTCCAACACAGGCACTAAGCATGTGTTGTAATACATGTTGCATACATTTCAACTGGATCACCTCAGTGGCCATGTGCAGAAGGCACCCAGAGGATTGGCTGATGCATGTCACTCTCACCCTGACATTCACCAAAGTGGTGTCTGTTGATAGATTGCATGCTGGCACATGGCAGGTAGCATAATACCAATGTACAAACAACCCCTACACAACCCATCTACCCATGGACAATAACCATGGACACAGCTATGACTAACTACAGCAATGCACCACAGTACTCTAACATGTGTATGTGTGCATTACTGAGAATAGCAGTGTCTGTGTGTTAGTACACATGACAGCCTTCACAACAACCTCGACACTCATTGCTATAGTCAGAACTTGCTGCTGCTGTGTTGGACATGACATGTACCCTGTTACACTCCTCACCTAATGGCTACACGAGCCATGCATTACCCATACAACAGTGTTGTACAAATGGGTTGATAGCCATGTGAAACCCATTGAGGTCTGGCAAGTGTGTGTATGTGTGCATGTCTGCATATCTGTGGGGTACACCATTCTGAGACCAGATACTCCTATTACACTACACATTGCCACACAGTAGTACAGATAGTGTTGTTGCCTCCCATAGGTGAGGTATGGCAATGCAACACACTACTATGCCTGCGGCATGTGCATCAGATGCATATCCCTGTAGTACCACTGTTGTGATATACAATGAGTTGTATTGCAGTCATGGGCAATGTGTGATAGTCAGTATGTCAGAGTGTCATCATGGGTTCCAGTGCGTACAATAACCACTGGGGGATGTGGGTGCTGTGTACACTGCTAATACACCATGGTATACCCAGTATATGCCCCATGTACCACTTTATAGTAACCACTGTCACCATCAACCATAGAGGTAACTGAAACCACAATACAGCCTAGTTACACATGTTCTGTGTGCAGGCTACCTGTGATACATTGGACACACGGACTAGTTAGCACCAATAGGCCCAGGTCTCTCGGATGTGTGGCTGCCTTTTATGTATCTGTCAATTTGTGTATGATGGTATGTCACACTATGTATTATCCATATACGACCATTACATCCACCATTACCATACTGTACATGTCTGTGGATGTTCTGCATGTAACATGTAACCTGGTACACACCTCCCCCTAAATGTTGTGTGGTGTGTGCATTGAAAGCTACACAGTTCAGTAGCACTACATACCTAGGTAGGGGTCTAGTCACATTGTTGCCATGTAAATGTGTGCGTGCATGTGGATGGGTCTACATATGGTAGCAGATTATACATGTCCCAGCAGGTCACCTGTCTATGTGGCACAGGCAATAACTGTTAGACAAGCCAGTGACATGTGTGCAGCTGTACTCTGGATAAGTCACAGCCATGGTGTCACCACAGTGCCATAACCCTTGTGGAATATGACTGCAGACCATCCTCCCACTGACACATGTACACCTACAACACACATGGATAACATTATGGAGGTCACAATCAACCAGTGTTACTAACAGCTGAAATGCATCATAGCTGGATGGCTACACTACCTGACATGTATGCATTACACATTACTCCTGACAACATGTTACACTGCAGTACATTGCAGCACTGTATTACAGTCACCGTGTGCATCAGAACCATATTAGCCTGTTCCTACATTGATGTTATGGATGACAGGGATGTGGCACAGGCATCATCATATGCACAGGGTGTGTTGCTGGTTTGCCAGAGGCCGAGGTTGGTCCATACATTTGACACCATGTGTGTGGGTGAAGGGTTTAATTATTTGGATTGGGCGTGGTGATGTAGTGAGTGTCGGTATGGGGTTGGGAGTGGTGATATAGTGCATGTCAGTATGGGGTTGCCCTACATGTGTTTGTATAGTGTGTGGGTATGCATGCACACAGTTCTGCCATGTGGCTGCCCATACAGGTGTTTTTGGACAGCTGAAGACCATACCTGGCCGGGTATGAAGTTCTCCACCTCTGACCATGGACACACTGACTGTGCTTCCAGAGGTTCCATGGGCACGTGCAGGTACAGGCCATGAGGTGCTGCTCTCCCCTGATGATGACAGATATCTGCTGGAACCATGTCCTGCCTGGGGCTGGCCAGGGCCATGTGCATGACGCCTGCTTTGATGTGGTGTGGACAGCACCCCCAGTGATGTGCTGGGGCTACTACTTCCAGTACAGGAGTGGCTTGGCATCCTAGCACATCCACGTCGACTGCCAGATGTTGTTGTTTCTGGCCTATATCTACGTGGCTGTCATACCACTCCCACCAGGTTTTCAAGCACAGGCATTCCACAGTCAAGGAGGCCCACCATCTCACCCTACCATCTATCCATGATCTCTTTCTGTTCATAGAGGGCAGCAGTAAGTTCAAAGATGTTGTCACTTACAGAAGAGTAGGCAGCCCTCTGCAGCCTCAGGCCACATCTTTTGTACATTTCTATACATGCCTGTGCCTCCATGACAGCCTGAAACATGTGCCTTGTGGTACCAGTTGTGGTGCCTCTGCCAGGGGTATGAAGACCAGCAGCCCTACCACGAGCACTCTGGTGTATCCTCCTATGTACTGGCCTGCCGGACATCCAGCTATGCCTGCTGTGGACAGACACAGCTGGCATGGTCACCACACTACCCTGTGCACTGCCACTAACTGCCAACTGTCCCTTAGCTATGGCCACTGGTGATGGGGTATGTATAGGCACTGCTGCAGCTGTGTGCAGGGTTGGGGTGGCTAAGAGGAGGATGTCGAATGTTGGTGCTGTGTTGACCCCTGACAAACCCCACCTTGGCCTCAATCATGGTCTCATCATCATCAGTGTCTGTGTGCACACCAATATCAGGTTGTCTGCAGTAGGGATCCTGACCCACCTCACCACCTGTGATGGATAAAAAGAAACACACTTTAAGACCTGTCCAGCATTACATAACAACACACACACACACACACGCACACACACACACACACACACACACACACACACACACACACCCACACTCCACTTTAACACCTACCTATCTGTGATGCTACAGACACTCCCACGTGTATTCCCTTAAGTTGCCCATCATGCATCATGCCTGGTGACATACACTCATTAATGCCACTCATTAATATCTTATTCCTCTAAATGCCTACAAAAGTGACCACAACACAAGACCTGTTACTCCATTTACTCCATGACCTGAATGTAGTACTGTTTACATGGCCCCACTGCTGTCATTCAGTGTTCACCCCATGTATGTTGGGACTTTGTGAGCTTGGCCCCTATATGTGAGGGGCTGATATGTTCCCTCCATAATGTTACACACTGTAGTGTCATGTGTAAGGATTGCTCAGTACATGCCTGACATGCTGCTCAATCAACCTATCATATAACAACTGTGATATATGTATACACTCCCTGCTGTTGTCTAGTAATTCCCCAATGCATCTGTAGTGCTGCCTAAATGAGTTGTCGTTCACCTCCCTGCTGTATGCGATATTGAGAGTAGACCAGGTATCTACTTTCCCTCCCAATGCATGTTTCATGCTACAGACCTTATTAGACCATCAGTTGTCCTGTGATTACATATCAGACAAGTATTCCTGTTGTGTCTTGTGTCAGTCCATGTCCATGTACTGCACTATCACAAAGGGAAGTACTGCCATATCATAAACTCCACAGTCACACATGTGCATACATGGACACCCACACAACCACACACACATGCACACACACATCCTACATGCAAGCATCCTCCCTCCTCTACACCACATTGAACCTACAGACGACATGAACACCCACACAGAGACACACACACACACACACACACACACACACACACACACACACACACACACACACACACACACACACACAGATACAGGTGAGGTTGCACAATGATAGTACACACAGTCCTCCCATTACCCATCTGTCAACATGCATAACATATGGTACACAACAGCATGCAGTGCAGCTATAGTCAATCCATGCTAACAACAGTATACATGTGTGTGAGGCATGGCCTGTGTTAGTAGTGATACCCCTTCCCCTGGGGAACACTGCACCCATGTACACCACAACTCACAGGTGTACATCTCATTGCTCAATGTGTAGTACTGTGTCAGTTATGTCAGCTGTAATGCTCACAGACCCTATGTTTTCCAGCAAAACATACCTGGGATGATGTGTGGTCAGATGTCAGTTGTGAATGCTTGATGTGTGGTTTACAGATCTCAACATTAGCAGACCATGTATGAACAATCCAATAGCATTACACTGGCAACTGCCAGATCATACCATGGCTATGGGGAGTCTACACACTCTTATTGATGTGATGCGCCATTCCTTGATCTGCCATGGGACAACATTGCTACATATATTAAAAGTACATGAGCCTGATATGTGCCATATGTCCTGTACATCCACATGCAGTGTCTACTAAAGGTGTTAGGTGTGCAGATGCTAACCGCATTGCATACAGTCGTGTGTGTGCCTATGTGTGCACACGATTAGCATGACATTTTGTTGCAACCATTGTTATGTGTACTACAGCAGTCACTTTTCCTGTCAGGGGTATACTAGCATGGTCCATCTGCATTTGCTTGTTTATGGTCATTCTGCTCTACACATGTTCCCCAACTCTGCATTATTGCAAGGTCTACTCATATGCACACCCCTTGGTGTTCACACACTGCTGTCACTATTTCTGTGGGTGTAGAGTTATGTCTGCCACAGTTACTGACCCAGTCTGTGTGCAGATACAGCCATTCTTACTATCCTTATGGCTCCCTGCTGCAGTGCACTGGTGTGTCATGCTGACACCCCCTCCCCACCTTCAGGATTTTTGCAGATGCTTGACAAGTATGGGCCGCACATGTGTGTCAGTTTGCAGTGTCCCATACACTGAACAGCACGTGTTACAGCCAAGTCCCAGCTAATAATGTGGACCACACTAATACATTATGCCATAGTGTACATCTGTAACAGTTGCCATTGTAACACTGGTATATAAACTGTTGGTGCACTGTACAGGGGTGATGTTTCACATGTGTCCCTACTGTAGTCCGTGTGTGCCACCATTATGTTAATCCCTGTGGACAAATTTCACAATGACAGGACATTACTTATCCCACAGGTGTCTGACATACCTTTTCAATACCCCATCATGGTCACCACTGTGATGCAGTGCATGCAATAGCAACAATATATGAACATGTACAGCATGCATTAAGGGTAGGTGTGTTAGATGTGTGCATGGCATATACCATAGCCAGTACATGCCCGGTGCATTGGCAAGCATCAACATAAATCATACTCACCAGCTACAGGCTGCTGCCATGGTGGTATACCAGAGGGACCTGCATAAGAGTGTGAGAGATGCAATGTTAGTGACCACAGCTGTGGCATTGCTACAGGGTGCGTGCAGCATTACAGTACATCAACAATACAAGTACACAATACTAGCACTTATGCACATCTGTTTATTACTACTATGCATCAACAAACAATAGTTATGACATATCAGATATGCATGCTCTACAAGGCAGCTGTACAGATAGCTATGAAGAGGATGAAGAATGGAAAGGCTGTTGGTTCAGATGACATACCTGTGGAAGCTTGGCGGTGTTTAGGGGAAATGGCATTGACATGATTAACCAGATTGTTGGATGAAATCTTGGAATGTGAGATGATGCCTGAGGAGTGCAGGAAAGGTGTTTAGTACTGGAATATATGAACTACAGAGGGGTAGTATTAATCATTCACAGAATGAAATTATTGGAAAGAATAGTGGAAGCTGGGTTAAGAAGGGAGGTGATTATTAGTAATCAGCAGTATGGTTTCATTCCAAGAAAGAGCACTACAGATGCGATGTTTGCTCTGAGACTGTTGATGTAGACATACAGGGAAGGTCAGAAGGAGTTGCATTGTGTCTTTCTGGACTTAGAGAAAGCATATGACAGGGTGTCTAGAGAGGAGTTGTGGTATTGTGTGAGGAAGTTGGGAGTGGCAGAGCAGTATGTAAGAGTGGTACAGCATATGTACAAGGGTAGTGTGACAGCATTGAGATCTGCAGTGGGAGTGATAGATGCATTTAAGGTGGAGGTGGGATTACATCAAGGATCAGCTCTGAGCCCTTTCTTATTTGCAGTGGTGATAGACAGGTTGACAGCCGAGATCAGACAGGAGTCCCCATGGACTATGATTTTGCAGATGACATTGTGATATATAGTGAAAGTAGGAAACAGGTTGAGGAGACTTTTGAGAGGTGGAGATATGCTCTAGAGAGGAGAGGAATGAAGGTAAGCTGGACTATGACAGCATATATGTGTGTGAATGAGAGGGAGGATAGAGGAATGGTGAGGATGTAGGGAGTAGAGTTGGCAAAGGTGGATAAGTTCATATACTTGGGATCAACAGTTCAGAGTAATGGCGAGTGTGGTAGAGAGGTGAAGAAGAGAGTACAGGCAGGGTGGAGTGGGTGGAGATGAGTGTCAGGAGTGATTTGTGACAGACGAGTACCAGTAAGAGTGAAAGGGAAGGTCTGCAAGAGGGTAGTAAGACCAGCTGTGTTATATTGGTTGGGGACAATGGCATTGACAAAAAGGCAGGAGTCAGAGCTGGATGTGGCAGAGTTAAAGATGTTAAGACTTGCACTGGGTGTGGATTAAATGGCACCATTCCTGCAGGACAAAAAACGGCTTTCAATAACAAGACTTTTTCAGGTACTGTTATTTCTAATAATGATTGTGATATTGGTTCACATTTAAAAGAAACCAAGGATTGGCTGTTTAAAAAATATACTTTTAAAAACAAACTGCCTAATGGACAACCTGTTGTGGCTGACTCCTACAGAGATAAATTGGATAACTTGAGTAAGCTCATGTTAAAGTATCGGACTTTAGAGATCGAAAATCAATATCTAAATGAATGCATTTGTAGGGGAATAGTCCCTAAAGGACTTAGGGTTTTTAAATACCCCAACAATGTTCTTGAAGGGTCTGTTTTTCACAAAGAATTAATTGAGTTATTCAACAATTGTGGTTTAGACATGTTGAAACTCATTATTAAGGAAAACAGTAGGAATCAACTTGTTTTGCAGAATGAAATAACTGAGCTTGACCAGTGTATAAAAGATGATTTAATTTTTACCATTAAGGAAGAGAATGATAAGTATTTTAATGTTAGGGGAGAGATTGAAGGCAAGTGTATGGAGATTATTCAAAGGAATGCTGATGTGTTTGACGTGATTCTTGTGGATTATTAAATAACCAACCTTCATCCAGTCTCCTCCAGCAGCTTGTGGCACTTCTTTTAGTTTATGGTTTTTCGTTGTGCACTTTTCCTTTGTTTATGGTTTGAGTTGACTGGATTTACTGCTATGGAGAGAACAGACCCGCCGGAAGGGAAAGGGGCAGATGAAATTGGACAGTCGAGAACGCTTATTGGTCAGCTAACCAAGTTGATTGATCTGCTGACACCTCTGACTCAATCCCTGGTAGAACTATGCAGCAATGTTCGTGTTCACAATGCGGAAGTCCTGGATGTCAATTCCGGGCCGGGAATTCATCGTGGGAGGCGAAACGATAAAAATGGATCGAAGGATCAAAAAGAGGTCGGTGATGGTTCTTTTAATGCTGCAGTTACACTGGAGTTTTATGTGAAGCAGGGACTTCTAGTGGTACCGTGAACGGATTAAATGGCACCATTTCTGCAGGACAAAAAACGGCTTTCAATAACAAGACTTTTTCAGGTACTGTTATTTCTAATAATGATTGTGATATTGGTTCACATTTAAAAGAAACCAAGGATTGGCTGTTTAAAAAATATACTTTTAAAAACAAACTGCCTAATGGACAACCTGTTGTGGCTGACTCCTACAGAGATAAATTGGATAACTTGAGTAAGCTCATGTTAAAGTATCGGACTTTAGAGATCGAAAATGAATATCTAAATGAATGCATTTGTAGGGGAATAGTCCCTAAAGGACTTAGGGTTTTTAAATACCCCAACAATGTTCGTGAAGGGTCTGTTTTTCACAAAGAATTAATTGAGTTATTCAACAATTGTGGTTTAGACATGTTGAAACTCATTATTAAGGAAAACAGTAGGAATCAACTTGTTTTGCAGAATGAAATAACTGAGCTTGACCAGTGTATAAAAGATGATTTAATTTTTACCATTAAGGAAGAGAATGATAAGTATTTTAATGTTAGGGGAGAGATTGAAGGCAAGTGTATGGAGATTATTCAAAGGAATGCTGATGTGTTTGACGTGATTCTTGTGGATTATTAAATAAACAACCTTCATCCAGTTTCCTCCAGCAGTTTGTGGCACTTTTTTTAGTTACTGGATTATAAGAACTACAGAGGGGTAGTATTGATCATTCACAGAATGAAATTATTGGATAGAGTAGTGGAAGCTGGGTTAAGAAGGGTGGTGATTATTAGTGATCAGCAGTATGGTTTCATTCCAAGAAAGAGCACTACAGATGCAATGTTTGCTCTGAGACTGTTGATGTAGACATACAGGGAAGGTCAGAAGGAGTTGCATTGTGTCTTTCTGGACTTAGAGAGAGCATATGACAGGGTGTCTTGAGAGGAGTTGTGGTATTGTGTGAGGAAGTTGGGAGTGGCAGAGCAGTATGTAAGAGTGGTACAGCATATGTACAAGGGTAGTGTGACAGCATTGAGATCTGCAGTGGGAGTGACAGATGCATTTAAGGTGGAGGTGGGATTACATCAAGGATCAGCTCTGAGCCCTTTCTTATTTGCAGTGGTGATAGACAGGTTGACAGCCGAGATCAGACAGGAGTCCTCATGGACTATGATTTTGCAGATGACATTGTGATATATAGTGAATGTAGGAAACAGGTTGAGGAGACTTTTGAGAGGTGGAGATATGCTCTAGAGAGGAGAGGAATGAAGGTAAGCTGGACTATGACAGCATATATGTGTGTGAATGAGAGGGAGGATAGAGGAATGGTGAGGATGTAGGGAGTAGAGTTGGCAAAGGTGGATAAGTTCATATTCTTGGGATCAACAGTTCAGAGTAATGGCGAGTGTGGTAGAGAGGTGAAGAAGAGAGTACAGGCAGGGTGGAGTGGGTGGAAATGAGTGTCAGGAGTGATTTGTGACAGACGAGTACCAGTAAGAGTGAAAGGGAAGGTCTGCAAGAGGGTAGTGAGACCAGCTGTGTTATATTGGTTGCGGACAATGGCATTGACAAACAGGCAGGAGTCAAAGCTGGATGTGGCAGAGTTAAAGATGTTAAGACTTGCACTGGGTGTGACAAGGGTAGACAGGATTAGGAATAAGTATAGTAGACAGTCAGCCCAGGTTGGACAGTCTGGAGACAAAGCCAGAGAGGTGGAATTGCATTGGTTTGGACATGTGCTGAGGAGGGATGCTGGGTATATTGGGAATAGGATGCTAAAGATGAAGCTGCCAGGTAAGAGGAGAAGATAAAGGCCTAAGGTAAGGTTTATGGATGTGGTGAGAAAGGACATGCAGGTGGTTGGTGTGACAGAGCAAGATGCAGAGGACAGGAAGAAATGGAAACAGGTGATCATGGTGACCTCTAACTGGGAAAAGCCAAAAGAAGACGAAGATGCTCCACCTATACAGATGCAGATGCATATGCAAATGTGGTCTACTGATATTCCCTGTGGTCTTACCTGCATGCTCCACAGCCGGTGTGTGGGTAACACCCACCTCCATTATGCTGTCTGACACTTGTACATTGGTATGGGCAGGTGCTTTGAGGCTGCTGAGGAGCTGTTCCACATGTGTCAGGGGGATGGGTTGCATGACTCCCCCCTGTTGTGAGGTGATCACCCCATACTGCAGCAGCACGCCTGCGGGCATTGTGAAGCAGGTCAGAGCAATGATACCAGACCGGCTCATAACTTCGGTTATGGTGTCTGACATCATTGACCTTGTGGACAAGGTCATTCAACAGGGCGGTCCGCTCCTGCTGCTCATGTGCATGTCTGCCATACAGTAACACATAGTGATTGCTGAGATAGCTGAGGATGATCTCCATTTTCTCTGCGGAATATGATGGAAGCCGCCCTATGGACATCTTGCCTGAAAGACATAAAGATGGAAACAGGTCTCACCAAATCATACGGCAAGGTTACCATAGTTCCCATTTCTGTCCCCCCCCCCCAAATCTGCAACAACAAACTATTCACATAACTCAAAAGGATGGCACACCTTAACTAACAGTTTGATATATATGCATTGTATTGTAACACACTTTTTGCTATGTGTCTGTGGTATTGTTCCCTGTGTGGACACTGTCATTGCCGGTGTGTTACAAACTATTCACCTGCATGGCATTGTCAGGGCCACTATGGTTCCATATATGCATGTGGTATGTTTGCTATGTGATTGCTGCACATCTGACATTCTGTGTTATTGGGAATATCTATGCATGCTTTTGGACATGTTCAGGGATTATGTAGAATATTACTACCCACATATGTTCTATACAGTGACATAGTAGCATGTTTAGCAGATATTTGGCAGCAGAGCCACCTCTCCAACCTCATCTGACCATGTTACCAGGCCATATCACATGTGTGACCCAACCGGGGCCTCCTCAACTACTGGTCCACACAATCTTCAGTTGGAACCTCCTCAGGGGGTGGTGCCCCCCTGGGGGCATACACAGACATGATCCTGTAACCCGTGGTCAGGTCCAGGGTTTGGTGCATAGGGGCTACACACAAACCAGGGGGATATGCTACAGCACCTTGAGGCCTTCAGTACACACTCACAGGGCCTACATGCTGCTCCTGCTGAGCCTCCAGCCAAGGCACCTTCAGGTCCATGCAACTGCTGTTGTGACTGGCAATGGGTGCGAGCCTTGGTCCCATTATTTCCATATGGGGGCTCATGTGGCTTCCACATTGCAGATGACACTCACCATCCAGGGTGCTTACCCACCACATGTGTCATATACCACCTCTGTAAACTCTATTTACCAACCCAACCCACCTCCACAAATGTACCTGCTATCCATACCCGGATTCACAATCCCATCTTCACAGACAAGTACAATGTGGTCCCAAAAAGGGGTTCACAAGTGACATACCTGTCCATGTTGCACACATTTACTGCTGTATGCCTGTGAACATTGATATGTGTGATATACCCTACCACATCGCATGCATCACTGAGATGCAAACATATGAGGCGTGTATATATATATATATATATATATGTGCACGTGTGTGTGTTTGTATATATGTAGACAAAGACATGTATATATCTCTATATGTGTGTAGATATATATTATGTTGTATATCTGTGTCTATATATACATGTAGGTGTCTGTATATCTGTAGACGTACATGTATGTATATATCAATGTATTATATATATATATTTATATATACATACATGTATATATATATATATATATATATATATATATATATATATATATATATATATATATATATATATATATATATATATATATATATATATATATATATATATATATACATATACATATATATATATATATATATATATATATATATATATATTTATATATATCTATATATATATATATATATATATATATATATATATATATATATATATATATATATATGTGTGTGTGTGTGTGTGTGTGTGTGTGTGTGTATCTATGGATCTACCTCATAACACTGACAAGTGAAAGCACCGACAACGAGATCACAGACACCACAACACTGACAGTCGAAAAACCCGAAAGTTCACATGCCCGACAAACCACAATCCAAACAGTCAACAAAACAAAACAAATCCGTTTCCCCGAAAAACACACAGCACAAGCACACCAAAAACCTTACAAACCTACACTAAACCTTACATACACAACTATCTATGCACTAACCTTAACCCAAACCCTAACCATAAGGTCCGTCACTATCGCACACTTACCTTACCTGCACCCTAATCCTAAAGTCCGTCACTATCGCACACCTACCCGCACCCTAACCCTAAAGTCTGTCACTATCACGCACTTACCTTACCCGCACCCCAACCCTAAAGTCCGTCACTATCGCACACTTACCTTACCCGCACCCTAACCCTACAGTCCGTCACTAATGCACACTTAGCTTACCCGCACCCTAATCCTTAAGTCTGTCACTATCGCATACTTACACAGTCATGCTCATTTTGCATGTTGGTGTTTTCAGAGTTGGGATTCCGAACTGTTGAGTATTTCCGTTGTCGGTCTTCTCGTTGTCTACATTTTCAGCTTTCATTTTTCTCAGGTAGATCTGTATCTATCTATCTATCTATATATATATATATATATATATATATATATATATATATATATATATGTATCTATATATATATATATATATATATATATATATATATATATATATATAAATATATATATATATATATATATATATATATATATATATATATGTATATATTTAGGCTACATTCACATTCAGACATCAGATCCACGATCTCTGACTCTCCTTCCTGCACAGCTGAAGTGTTCTGCCTAGCTACACCACAGACAGGTGCCACATATGGACACAGCCTAACATTGGGGGGGTATATACACGGACAGATTGCAGGTACACCTATTACACACCTATGGCATTTCAGCATGCTACATTACACATTAACCTGAGTATCCTGCAAGTGGTGGGCTCTGGAGCCCACGTATCCATCATTATAACATTACCACCACCACTGGCTATTGCCCACACTACTAGACATGTTTTTCATTACACAATGCACACTATGATGGCTTACATCTTGTCAGTCAGTGCTGCTCTGCACAGTTGATGGGTATGGCCCACCATCCACAGGAACAGACTCTAGTGTCCATAGCATTTGTTCAGCTGAACATCATTACAACAACACCTGCTGGCATATATAAATCATTCAACATCATCTATCCCATTACATCCCAAGTACTACAGTCAATTACATGTATATATACTTCACACACCTATTGTGTGAGCGATGTCTGTTCAAAACTTTCTTTATATTCCTGGCCGTAGCCTACAGCTATTTTTCTTTATTGATTGAGATTCTGACTGAGCTGCTTGGAATACATTGCAGCATGGCTTATGTAGGTGAAGCATATGATCAGATGATGGCCTCTGCACCAGTCAGTGTCCTCCACTTGCTACCTGCATACAGCATGTAGTACTTCCAATTACCACTGTCATGCTAACCCACTACTATAACTCCCTACATCATTTGGGCATAGTCCCTTTACCTTTCCTGTATGGTGGACATCCTTCCTGCATGTGGGCAGCAGTGTTACAGACAGCAGGTAGCAATAACTCTCAGAAGAGGACTTGCAGTCTCAGGGCTGCTATATATTTGTATAAGGTTCCGGAACTACAGACAGAGTGTGAATAGTGTTGGTATATGCATTGTATAGCACCAGTATTGCAGGGTTTGTGTGTACATACTAGTTTAACATGGACTGCAGTCTGTCTGCATAGCTGTCAACTGTGGGCTTATATTTTGTCTGTCAACCACACAGGTCTTGTGTCAGATATATCACTGGCAGTGTGTGTGTGTTCAGTGCTATCAGTAGGTGACTACTACTGGTGCCTGTAGGGTTTAAATACACCCAATTTCCTGCACTTTTCCATGATTGGATGGTTTTAAAAAGGCTAAGCTATAGGCACACCTGCTTACCTAATGTTGGCATTGCTTAAAGGGGCATACCACTGGGCAGATTGAGTTAACCGGCCTACACATTGCTTGCACCACGTAGGCTAACCTGTGTAATGCTTTGTGTTGCTTACTATCTAATTAGCATTATATTTTCCTTTTGACATTGATTTATTATTTGTTACATGTTATATCTGTGTCTGGTATCTGTGGTTCATGTGTACGTACACTGTATGGGGTCCTGGGGACTTCAACACTTCCTTACAGTAACGCCTCACATCTGGCCTTACTGCAGTACTCCAGTTCACATATTTATGTTATGTGTCTAAAACCATTGCTGTAAACAAAGTCACACGTGATGTCTATTGTTATTATCAGGGAAACATTCATCCCATATGGGACGACCCAAAGAATGGGTGATTTTCTTTGCAGCAATACCATGTCTAAAAAGGTAAGCATGGCTGTGTTCATAAGTGCATGGACTACAGAATGTGGAAGGCCTGCAATACTTGGGTCAGGACGATGTACAAGATGAGGCCAGAGGGGAGGAGGAGTGGAGGGTGGGCAAAGTGTGGTTCTGTGGTAGCTACGGGTCAGTAGCCAGAGAAAGGATGGTGGCTGCATGTGTGCATCGGTGGGTGGGGGGAGTTGGAACTGTGGGTTATGAAATTATGGGTTGAGGAGAGGCTGGGATGGATGGGCCTGTACTGGCTGGTCCGCCTAGTGCGTAGGGGAGAGGGGAATGAAATATATGCAAATAACAGATAAACAACAATATAGTTAAACAATTATTTATATAGATCAAACAACATACATTAAACTTGGTATTGTATTGCAGGGCGGACTTGTTTGGCTGTGGAGGAGGGTTGCCAATTACTACAAGACATATATTGTTTGGGGCCTCCCAGCCCTATTAATGGTGCATGTGGACATAGATGTTTCTGTTAATCTACCATTGCTATCTACGGATGTATGCCCATATATACCTATATAGGTATATATATCTGCTTAAATATTTCTAACTGTGTCCATATATACCTAAGGAGATATATATCTACGTAATATATGTAACCTGCTCTGTATATGTGGACATACTGGTGTTGTCATATATATGTGTAGATGTCGGCATTTGCATATACATATATATATATATATATATATATATATATATATATATATATATATATGTATAGATAGATATATATATATATATATATATATATGTTCATATATATCTATATCTATATATATATATATATATATATATATATATATATATATATCTACATGTATAGATATGTAGTATCTGTTTAGATAAGGATATAATTACACACACACATGCCTCTAGATGTTGGTATACATTCTTTGTACTGTTGCATGACTGGGCTGGATGTTATGTTACTGACACCAGATTTATGTATGTGTGATATGGCTTAGTGGTAAATCACTTTGTATATTGTGTGCATGGTCTTGGGTTTGAGCCTTGCAGAGGCTGTTTATTTTGTTGTTGAGCAGAGCACAGGCCGTTGGATACAGACTGATTAAGGCACTTTAAAGCAGTGCATCTTCATTAGACAATAATTTAGTTATCAGGAGGGGAACCTGTTGTGCTGTGTGTATAACAGGGTTGTGTGTTTCCCATATACCTGAATTAGAAATTCCTATTAGGTTTTGCGTGCATACCGGACAATCTTGTGTGCCAGGTATGCTTTGCGATGCCTACAAATAAAATTGTTAGTGTAAACAAAGTCACACGTGAAGTCTATTGTTATTACCAGGGAAACATTCGTCCCATGTTGGACGACCCAAAAATCGGGTGATCTTCTTTCCGGTAACACCATGTCTCCAAAGGTATGCATGGCTGTGTTTATATGTGCATGGACTACAGCGTGTGGCAGACCTAGGATACTTGGGTCAGGACAATGTACAAGATGAGTCCCAAGGGGAGTGCAAAGTGTGGTGGTGTGGTAGTTATAGAAGGGAAGGGATGGCTGTGTGTGTGCAGTGGAGGGGGGGCTGGAACTGTGGGTAATGAATGTATGCCTGTACAGGTTGGCCCACCTAGTGGGTGGTGGAGAGGGGAATGAGATATAGAACATATAAAACATACACGAAACATAATTTAAATTCGTATGGAGATATGTATATATATATATATATATATATATATATATATATATATATATATATATACATACATATGTATATATATATATATATATATATATATATATATATATATATATATATATATATATATATATACACACATATAAACACTCACACACACACACACACACACACACACACACACACACACACACACACACACATATATATATATATATATATATATATATATATATATATATATATATACATATATATATATATATATACACACAGTAATGGCTTCAACAAGTGGCTAAGCTTCTGATGTCATTCAAAGGGGATCCAGTGCCTGTCTGCCTGGGACGACATGATTGACAAACCACAATGCTTTGCAAAGATGGTCTGCACCTGTTGCCCCTGGGATTCAGGTTACTGGCTACAGCTCTTGGCACCCGCATAGTGCCTTATCTAGGCAAGGGTCAAAGGACAAAACCACCACTGTAACAGGTACAAGCATGCAAAACTGAATGTACTGCTACTCAATGCTAGACGTCTAAACCTAAAAAGGCACTCTCTTGAGGCACACCTACAAATGGGGAACATCGCTATCAGTGCAGTAAATGGGACCTGCTTCAACACTCCAGAGAGCACACCTGTAATACTAGGCTACAACTCTTATCACACATTTCAGGCACCAAACCAAGACCACAGCACTACAGGCGGAGGAGCATCCATATTCACCAAGGTTATTCACACCTCCAGCCTAGTTCCCAACACAATGCATCTGAGAATCCCCAGGTGCAACTAACACTAGGTAAGACTGCAATCCAAATGTTAGCTTGCTACAGACCCCAAGATTCTCACTACACCTTTATAAACATAATGGACAATATTAAGATACAAGCAAACACCATAATACTGGGTGATTTCAACTACCCTGCCATTAACTGGGAAAACTACTCAGATACCAACACCTTTTACCAATGGTTCCTGGAATTCATACATTCCAACCCCCTGGATAAACTAATCCATTGTCCAACCAGGGGCTCCAATATCCTAGACCTGGTCATTACCAACATGGGAGACAGATGCTCCACACCAGTGGTCATCCCCTCATTGGTCAGGTCTGACCATAAGATAATCACCGTTGACATCCACATCCCACCCCCACCTGGCAGTAAGGAAGCCTCCATAAGAACCCTCTCCCAAGCCAACATCATGCTACTCAAGTCAGACGTAACACACTTCATGACCCCTATGGAGACGGGAGCTGATAGTGCAACTGGTAAATCCTACACTAAGGCACTGTATGAGCACATCTACTCGTGCATGAATTGTGCCATCCAAGATGCTATCCTCCAAAAAAGAAAGCCAATCTGGTGCTCCACTGCCATAAACAAACTATACAATAGAAGGAAGACACTGTTGAAGAAACGAGGATAATCCCAAAATGCAGACAGCCCACTTACCAGCCTCAGTAAGAAGCTGAGATCCCTCAAAATCCCCGAAAGCTTGTTATGTAAATATAATTGCCAAAGATTCCAAAGACAACCACAAGGCATTCTATAGTTATGTCCAGAATCTACACAGCAATGTCCAGAACTGCTCTGAGCTACTACAGAATGGTGTTAAATATAGTGATTCCAAGGATTTTGCCAATATCCGGGCTGATCGCTTTAGTGCCACATTCACCCTCTTCTCACCCTCTAAGGGGCCCATCTCACTACCAAAAGATTGCCAATTCCAGTAATCACAGCCACACAGGTAGAAACTGCACTCTCCACAGCTAGGAATACAGCATCCATGGGACCAGATGACATCCTGAACTGTGTACTACATGAACTACAAAAATACACTTGCACCTCACCTAAGTGTCATGTTTAATCATAGCCCCACCTCAGGCTTTGATCCCACTGAGTGGCGCACAGCTACAGTTATCACACTCCACAAGGGGGGATTCACCTTGGATCCCAGGAACTACCATCCCATCAGTATGACGAGCCTGATCTGCAAGGGCATAGAATGCATTATCATGGAACTTATAAACTAAGACATTGGCAACCAGCAAACACTGGACCCCACCCAGGTTGGGCTCATGACTGGACAATCTTGTCTCCTGAATCTGATTGACTACCTAAAAATAAAACCATTGGTGCAAACAAAGTCACCCATGAAGTCTATTGTTATTACCAGGAATAAAGTTGTCCCATGCGGGACAACCCAAAAATGCAGGTGTTATCCTTTGCGTTAACCTCATGTCTGCAAAGGTAAGCATGGCAGTGTTCATATGTGCATAGACAACAGCGTGCGGAAGACCGAAGATACTTGGGTCGATACAACGTACAAGATGTGTCCCGAGGGGAGGAGGAGAGGAGGGCGGGCAAAGTGTGGTGGTGTGGTTGCTACAGGCCAGTAACCAGAGAAGGGATGGTGGCTGCATGTGTGCAGCAAGGTGGGGGGGGTGGAACTGTGGGTAAAGAAAATATGGGTCGAGGAGAGGCTGGCTTGGATGGGCCTGTACTGGTCACCCCCCCCCAGTGGGTGAGGGAGAGGGAAATGAGATATAAAAAAGTAAACATAAAAGATGAATAATTTAAATCCCTATTTAAATAAAACACTTAAAATAAAATAAACTTGGTAGTGTATTGCAGGGCGGATGTGTTTGGCTGTGGGGGAGGTATGCCTATTCGTACGAGACATATATTGTTTGAGGCCTCTCAACCTCATTAACGGTGCATATGGACATATATGTTTCTCTTAATCTACCATTGCTATCTACAGATGTATGGCCATATATACCTATATAGGTATATATATTTGCTTATATATTTATAACTATGTCCATATATACCTAGGGAGATATATATCTGTGTACATATATGTAACTTGCTGTGTATATGTGGACCTATAGGTGTTGACATATATATGTGTAGATGTCGGCATTTGCATGTATATATGTTCATATATAAGTATATATATATATATATATATATATATATATATATATATATATATATATATATATGTGTGTGTGTGTGTGTGTATTTCTGAATCTTTATATATATATATATATATATATATATATATATATATATATATATATATATGTAAAACTACATATATAGATATGTTGTATCTGTTTACATATTAATATATTTACACACACATATATCTAGATGTTGGTAAACATTCTCTGTGCTGTTGCATGACTGGGCTGGATGCTATGTTTCTGAAAACATCAGAGTTATGTATATATGCCATGGCTTAGTGGTAAATCACTTTGTGCATGGTCCTGGATTTGAGCCTTGCAGAGCCTGTTTATTTTGTTGCTGGGCAGAACACAGGCTGTTGGATACAGAGTGATTAAGGCACTTTAAAGCAGTTGTAAGCAGGTTTGTGTAGGTTTGCATGTAGCTAAGCATTGCTAACGTCTGGTTACAGTTTCCTATACTCAGTTAGCTTCCACATTACTTAATCTGTGTAGGCAGTGCTTACCCCGGTGCAAACGAGCATAAACACTTTTACTACCGCTTACATATGCTTACTACTGCTTAGTTGTGCTTAAACCTGGTTACTAGTGCCTTATTTATTATGACACTGATATTTCACATGTACATTTTCTGCAGTAGTCTAGTTCATACATAAGTGTTATTTAGTGGGTTTTGCAACAAAAGTATTGGTTATAACGTGCTTTGCCATGTAAAATAGACTGGGCTGCAATGGGACTCGAACCGGGAATGCCGGCTTATTAGGTGACTGCTCTGCCCATTACACTATTGCTGTACTGCTTCTTTAGCATATATCTTCCTTGTTATCCTCTTCAGCCTTTTAAGCTGCTTTAACCATAGCTAAGCGTTGGGTACACCCATGTACCTACGGTTAGCTGTACTCGGGTTTTTAAACTAAGTGAATACATGGGTTTCTTAATTTCATTTTAATGTACTGTTTGTTGCTGTTGTACACATAGGGAACTGCTGGTGGGGATATGCTGTCACCTGTGAGTGGTCTTGCTTATTTATTCCCACTTTCTGCTGTTCTACATTGCAGGGGCGTGTTTATTCTGAGACCTCTGCTCTCAGACATGCCCCCTGCACTCATACACACTCCGTGTAAGCCTAGGAGATCGGGCAGCATGTCTTCATTGATATGCATGGCGCGCTGCCATCCTGCTTCTAGCTGGGCACTTCCATGCAGGACTATGCTAGTCCTGCACAGAAGACTGGTGAATACGAGAGAAATGTCTCATGCATAGCATTCTATACTGTTGGTCTTTCTCTCTATATAAATGTGTGTGTGTGTGTGTGTGTGTGTGTGTGTGTGTGTGTGTGTGTGTGTATGTGTGTGTGTGTGTGTGTGTGTGTATATATTTTTTTAATATCTGTGTTGAGACTCTCCTCTAATAAACCCCTTCTTATCATCCTGTACTATATGACACATCCATCTACATGTCTCATTCAACAGTACACAAAACACGCTAATTCCTAATGGCCCCAGTTCCAACACAAGTCCACAAAAACGAAAATAAAGATAGTGGATGTCCAAATAATCCAAACGAACAGTAATTCTGGTAAAACAGGTTTATTCAGTCGACACCAGTAAGCGCTTTCACCCTAAGGCTTCATCAGACTTTTACAACTTGCTATAAACTCATTGAACTTCAAATAGCCCTCCTTTCAACCTCATTGGTTGTAGGATTAGCATTCTAAACATGTATTTAAAGCACTACTAGCCATAAAACATCAACATACATTACTTTAAAAAACATCATAGAATCATGCTTTATAAAAATATATGTGTGTGTACACACAATCACCTTACATACAAACATATAAATCAATAGTTTAAAAACATATATAGGCAGAGAGTTCATATGAACTAACACCCTAACAACCTATTTTAGTGTAAAAAATGACCAAATGACAGATGCAAGGGAAAAAAGCATAATAGACTCATACAAGCTCTTATCAATTTAGTAAGTCTATCTAGGCAAAATTCAGACATGTTTATTTTGGTCTGAAGAGTCTCCTACTTCTTAAAAACTGTTTAATATGTACCTTATCATTAAGTCCAGGGGATACATCCGCCCTCCATCTAATAATCCAGCGGGTTTCACATTCTAGGGTCTGGTTGACTAAATCCCCACCCCTAAGGCTACTTTCCAGTTTCTGCACGACACTAAACATAAAGTTATGACCCATGCCCAGTTCTTTATGGTGTTTGGCCAGGGCATTAGAGTCAGAACCTATCCTAATATGGTAAACATGTTCCCTTATGCGTTCTTTAAGGGTCCGATTGGTCTTTCCTACATAAAATGCAGTACATGCCGTGCACCTAGCTAGATAGACAACATTATCACTATTGCAGTTGGTAGACGTATTAAAATAGAAGGTGCGCTCAGTAGTTGGATGAACAAAAGTTGTATCCTTACTAATAAACATACATTGGTTACATTTACCACATGGTAGGGTATTGCTATTTGTCAAATTAACCTTCCTCTTATGATGGTAATGTTTAGGTTTACATAGCAATCTCTTTAAGTTAGGTTTGTTCTTGAATACCATATTTGGTTTAGGTCCTACCACCCTACCAATCTCATCATCTGACAATAAAATGTCCCAGTGTTTTGCTATAATATTCTTAATATTAGTTGCTTCTTGAGTGAAAAACATAGGAACTCTAACGTTCACCGTATTACAAACGTTAACATCTCCAGTAGCAGCAACCACTTCAGAAAAATAAGGTCTAGCTCTACTAGCTCTCAAACTATCAACTACAGTACATGTCTCATCTATCCTTTCTGTATTATAGCCTCTCTCCATAAATTTAGCCTTCAGGGCCTCTCTTTCGTTATTATACCCTTGCTCTGATGGATTCAGTCTGGAGGCCCTCATGAACTGACCCTTTAATACATTGTTGAACACGAACCGGGGATGCATACTATTCCAATGGAGTAGCGTATTCCTATAACAAGACTTCCTGTGAACGGAGGTGTTTAATAATCCATTCCCAAGTTTAAAAATATTTACATCTAAATATGTAATTTCATATTCTGAATAATTTAAAGTAAACTTCAGGAAATGGGTGGATGTATTCAAACATTCAACAAATTCAAGTAGTGTATCTACATCCCCTAGCCAAACGAGGAAGAGGTCGTCCACAAACCTTCGGTAGATACCCACAAATTGTTTATATAAAGGATGCTGGAGCATGAACCTGTCTTCCCAAGCAGCCATAACGAGATTGGCGTAGCTATTGGCACAAGATGTGCCCATAGCTACGCCATCCTTTTGCAGAAAAATCTCATCTCCAAACATAAAGATGTTAGTAACCAAAACAGTTTCTAGAAACAGTGTGAGTAGGTCCATTTTCTCAATCGTGAAGTCAGAATGTTCCCTAAGATAGTCCTGTACAAACTCAATCCCTGTGTCATTGGGAATGACCGTGAACAAGCTAACTACATCCAGGGTAACCAACAAGTACGGTGTCCCATCCTGCAGTTGACTTGTATATGAGTATAAATCTATTAAAAACTGCTTGCTGTCCCTTAGCACATTGACATTCATATCAACCAATGGTCTCAGGAAAGACTCAATGTAAATAGATAGGGCTTCAGTTACCCAACCTTGGCCTGCCACAATAGGTCTCATAGGTGGTTTGGCCATCGATTTATGAATCTTGGGTAAGCCCTGTATAATGGGAATGGTAGGATTTGAAACCTTTAAGTACTCATATAATTCCTGTGAGATGCTCTCAGACATAACGAGGTCATCCAACATATAATATGTTTGGAATACCTTCTCTTTAACAACTGCCATATCTATCTTAGAATAAAATTTCCTATCATTCAAAAGTTGGCACATACTCTCATTATAATCACCCACATCCATCAGAACTATGGGCCCTCCTTTATCAGCTGGTCTGAAAATAACCAACTCATCATTCCTAAGGTCCATTAAAGCTCTCCTTTGGTTAAAATTTAAATTATTCCTATACTTCACTTTCTGTTTGGATTCAAAGAACGCATGTAAATCATTTTCCAAGACTCTCCCAAAAGCATCTAGAACAGGGTGTAGGGGTGGAACATACGTACTATTACTCCGAAATCTGGATGCATTATTCGCATTGCTACTCACTCCAAATTCTAACTTAAGCTGTATATTTCTTATAAACATTTTTGTATCTATAATAGTATCCACAACATCACCACATTTAGTGGGGATAAAATTAAGCCCCTTCTCCAGGACTTGTGCTTCATATTCTGATAAAATCTTACTAGATAGGTTCACTATTAGTGAGCGTTCCTCTCCCACATTTTCTTCAGGGTGGGACCCTGATGTTCCTCCACGGAGCCCTTTCTTTTGTGTCTGCCCCTGCTGGCAGACCGTTTCCTCCCCATGAATTGATTTTGTGCTATTGGGAAAGGGGTATTCGCACCTCTATCAGTTAGGGAATTCACATTACTACACTGGTGAATGCTGTTAGAAGAAGTTTTCGGTCTCACCACTAAAGCAAATTGTGTGGGTAACTCCTTGTTAGATGTAGTCTGTGTTGTTTCAAGACTATTACAATATACTGATTCCAAGGAGTTTGCCAATATCTGGGCTGATCGCTTTAGTGCCACATTCACCCTCTTCTCACCCTCTAAGGGGCCCATTTCACTATCAAAAGATTGCCAATTCCAGTAATCACAGCCACACAGGTAGAAACTGCACTCTCCACAGCTAGGAATACAGCATCCATGGGACCAGATGACATCCTGAACTGTGTACTACATGAACTACAAAAATACACTTGCACCTCACCTAAGTGTCATGTTTAATCATAGCCCCACCTCAGGCTTTGATCCCACTGAGTGGCGCACAGCTACAGTTATCACACTCCACAAGGGGGATTCACCTTGGATCCCAGGAACTACCGTCCCATCAGTATGACGAGCCTGAGCTGCAAGGGCATAGAATGCATTATCATGGAACTTATAAACTAAGACATTGGCAACCAGCAAACACTGGACCCCACCCAGGTTGGGCTCATGACTGGACAATCTTGTCTCCTGAATCTGATTGACTACCTAAAAATAAAACCATTGGTGCAAACAAAGTCACCCATGAAGTCTATTGTTATTACCAGGAATAAAGTTGTCCCATGCAGGACAACCCAATAATGCAGGTGTTATCCTTTGCGGTAACCTCATGTCTGCAAAGGTAAGCATGGCAGTGTTCATATATGCATAGACGACAGCGTGTGGAAGACCGAAGATACTTGGGTCGATACAACGTACAAGATGTGTCCCGAGGGGAGGAGGAGTGGAGGGTGGGCAAAGTGTGGTGGTGTGGTTGCTACAGGCCAGTAACCAGAACAGGGATGGTGGCTGCATGTGTGCAGCAAGGTGGGGGGGTGGGGGGTGGAACTGTGGGTAAAGAAAATATGGGTCGAGGAGAGGCTGGCTTGGATGGGCCTGTACTGGTCCCCCCCCCCCCCCAGTGGGTGAGGGAGAGGGAAATGAGATATAAAAAAGTAAACATAAAAGATGAATAATTTAAATCCCTATTTAAATAAAACACTTAAAATAAAATAAACTTGGTAGTGTATTGCAGGGCGGATGTGTTTGGCTGTGGGGGAGGTATGCCTATTCGTACGAGACATATATTGTTTGAGGCCTCTCAACCTCATTAACGGTGCATATGGACATATATGTTTCTCTTAATCTACCATTGCTATCTACATATGTATGACCATATATACCTATATAGGTATATATATTTGCTTATATATTTATAACTATGTCCGTATATACCTAGGGAGATATATATCTGTGTACATATATGTAACTTGCTGTGTATATGTGGACCTATAGGTGTTGACATATATATGTGTAGATGTCGGCATTTGCATGTATATATGTTCATATATAAGTATATATATATATATATATATATATATATATATATATATATATATATATATATATATATATATATGTGTGTGTGTGTGTGTGTGTGTATTTCTGAATCTTTATAGATATATATATATATATATATATATATATATATATATATATGTAAAACTACATATATAGATATGTTGTATCTGTTTACATATTAATATATTTACACACACATATATCTAGATGTTGGTAAACATTCTCTGTGCTGTTGCATGACTGGGCTGGATGCTATGTTTCTGAAAACATCAGAGTTATGTATATCTGCCATGGCTTAGTGATAAATCACTTTGTGCATGGTCCTGGATTTGAGCCTTGCAGAGCCTGTTTATTTTGTTGCTGGGCAGAACACAGGCTGTTGGATACAGAGTGATTAAGGCACTTTAAAGCAGTTGTAAGCAGGTTTGCATAGGTTTGCATGGAGCTAAGCACTGCTAACTTCTGGTTACAGTTTCTTATACTCAGTTAGCTTCCACATTACTTAATCTGTGTAGGCAGTGCTTACCCCGGTGCAAACGCGCATAAACGCTTTTACTACCGCTTACATATGCTTACTACTGCTTAGTTGTGCTTAAACCTGGTTACTAGTGCCTTATTTATTATGACACTGATATTTCACATGTACATTTTCTGCAGTAGTCTAGTTCATACATAAGTGTTATTTAGTGGGTTTTGCAACAAAAGTATTGGTTATAACGTGCTTTGCCATGTAAAATAGACTGGGCTGCAATGGGACTCAAACCGGGAATGCCTGCTCATTAGGTGACTGTTCTGCCCATTACACTATTGTTGTACTGCTTCTTTAGCATATGTCTTCCTTGTTATCCTCTTCAGCCTTTTAAGCTGCTTTAACCATAGCTAAGCGTTGGGTACACCCATGTACCTACGGTTAGCTGTATTTGGGTTTTTAAACTAAGTGAATACATGGGTTTCTTAATTTCATTTTAATGTACTGTTTGTTGCTGTTGTACACATAGGGAACTGCTGGTGGGGATATGCTGTCACCTGTGAGTGGTCTTGCTTATTTATTCCCACTTTCTGCTGTTCTACATTGCAGGGGCGTGTTAATTCTGAGAGCTCTGCTCTCAGACATGCCCCCTGCACTCGTACACACTCCGTGTAAGCCTAGGAGATCAGGCAGCATGTCTTCATTGATATGCATGGCACGCTGCCATCCTGCTCCTAGCCGGGCATTTCCGTGCAGGACTATGCTAGTCCTGCACAGAAGACTGGTGAATACGAGAGAAATGTCTCATGCATAACATTCTATACTGTTGGTCTTTCTCTCTATATAAATGTGTGTGTGTGTGTGTGTGTGTGTGTGTGTGTGTGTGTGTGTGTGTGTGTGTGTGTGTGTGTATATATTTTTTCAATATCTGTGTTGAGACTCTCCTCTAATAAACCCCTTCTTATCATCCTCTACTATATGACACATCCATCTACATGTCTCATTCATCCACTCACATCATTTAATTCATAATTCAAAAAGACCTCCTGCTCCTTGTCAACTGGCTAGGCAGTAGGAAGTTATTGCTAAATCAAAATAAAACCAATGTCATGCTATTTAATCTCCACATGAAAGTCAAATCTGAATTATGTGTTTTTACAGTTCCTGACCACAATCAAAACCATATAGAAATAACCACATAATTCAAATAGCTGAAACTCATTTTAGATCAGAACCTAAACTTCCAATTGTACATTCTCATATTAAAAGCAAAGATGCAGCAAACACTATTCTAGGCATGGATGATTTCCTTCTTTGTAAGAAAAGGCATATGCATGGCACCTCTCAAATATACTATCCCTATAATTGCCTCAGCATCAAAGAACAATATCATATCTCTCCAAATAAGCTTTGAGAAAAAGTTAACCCAAGTGCCAAGACAGCAAGTAACTCATTTTTTTTCTTGTTTTTCTATTATTCAAGCTGTTAGCTTTAAACTTCTTTGCATACCCTCCAGGTAGTTTCACAACTGGGGAGAGAACTTGCCACCTTGGGTCTCAAGCAGACCATTCTTCTTGTCTCTCTTGCCTCTGTACCACCTTCCCAAGCAGAAAATACAGCAACAACAGTTCTCTAAACCAAGCCTCAAACTTTCCCTCATTCATGAGACTCCTCTAATATTCAGCAGTTCAAGAAAGACTTCAAATACCACCAATGAACAATTACTAGTCCATGTAGTTCTACATAAAATTATTTTAATGATTAATATCAGATAATCCAACATGTTGCCATTTCTTCTCTAACCTACTAACATATTTTAGCCATCCATACCTTGTATCCAGATACTTGAAATAAGAATACTCATCATTAACTTATAGTTCTGAGATTACTATTAGGCTAACTGCCCTAAAGGGTAATTTTTAAGCCTAACCAATGACTTGTGATCAGAAGCAAACCTTGTATCTTGTGTGTATAAGTTGAAGACTTAGCCATTATGCCAGCACCTCCCCACAAACCATAATGGTTCCACTGGGAATTGAAGCCAAGATCATCTGCATATAAAGTAGATGTGATAACTATAGCACCGTCAGAACAACTCACTGCAGAGCTCTGTGGAAGTGAGTCTAAAGGTAAGAATCAAACCCTGAACCTGTGAGGTAAATACTTTTAACATTAAGCCAACCCATCTTTGTCATGGGCTAAAACTGTGTGTCCATTGGACTATTTTTCTCCAGGACAGAGGACTTTATTTTTGCTAAGTTACCTGCAGCCAGGATCTGATATTCTGAACAGTTATTCTTATTTCTAATCTTTTACTTTGTCCTGCAGACTGTTGAGGCTGCAGGCTTGGATACTGGATGAATGTTTCATGGATTTCATTGTCCTTTTTCCCTAGTACACTCTACTAGTTGTACAGTCTAGTTACACCTCTTCCTTTATCACTTTCTATTCTCCTCCTTTAAAACCTCTCCTGGGCTAGAATTAGACATTCCTTTTGTAATTCCTCTTTCAAGTCAATGATTTATCAGATGCATTGGACCTTAAATTGTAATTGTTACTAATGCATGTACATTAATGCTTTAATGCTTTTGGATATATATTACTAGACCTGCCATGTTTTATGGCAGTTACCTTTTCCTCCTAGAGTAAGCATTTTCTAGGCTAAATGATAAAGTGCAAATAGACAGTCACTAACATTTTTGTCTAAGGAGAGCATATGGTCAATTAGCTTTATCCACTTCCCTGAACAACTGCATTATCCCTGTAAGACCACTGCAAGGGGAAACCCTCAAAAGTAGAGCAGTCCCTCTATTCAAAAGGCTTAACATGATGGACAAACCTTCATTTTGTGTGTGTGTGTGTGTGTGTGTGTGTGTGTGTGTGTGTGTGTGTGTGTGTGTGTGTGTGTGTGTGTGCGTGTGTGTGACATGCACTTATGTATGTGTTCACGTGTAGACGTATGTTACACACACGCACACACACACACACACACACACACACATATATATATATATATATATATGTATATATAAACTACTTTTCCCATTTTTTAATTTTTTTGCACATGGGGTTAGGCTTTCACATCACCAGTGACAATCATCTAGACCCAATATTCACAGCTCCAGGTGGCTAGCCCTGCTGCAGTTGTTCTTCTATAGTAAATACATTCATGCATGCAGACTCACAACTATGGCCAGTTTAGAATGTCTGATTTACCTATTGCATGTCTTTAGAATGTGAGAGGAAACTGGAGCACCTGGAGAAAACCTAAGGATATACCATAATCATATGAACATATGCAGACTCCTGACAGAAGGTACGCCAGTCGAGAATCAAACCAGAGAAGAACAGCCAAAATGATCTCTTGACTGTCCATATTTTCACAGAATGTTCAGATTTTTACCTCATATTTTTGGTCAGTGTATCACAAAATTTGTGGTCTTCTGGTAAATCACAGGAGACTGAAGTCACTAGATAAAGACACACTTTTGAGTTTCAGAGTTCATATCCTTCAGAAAATGCATGCTAACACAAACCCTGTTATTCTAGCAACTGTCTAAGTTTATAAGAGCAATATTTAGAATATGTTCCTATTTTGGAGCCTTTGTTCTCTAATTAGATTTCTTATGCAAAGAGGTTGAGCTGTATGGCCAAAATGTATGCACTAAGTGCAACATTGTTATGCAGTAACATCATGCAGTGCACATCACATCATGTGCTATTATACTTAGCAATTGTTTTTTTTTTTTAATTCATTTTTGGGTAATGTTTTAATTTTAAAGTACACATATGAGTAGGGCTGTATACAGACTAGGTGTGGGTTGAGGATAGAGATGATTTTTAACCTATGTCAAAATAATCTTATAAAGCCTTGGTGTATGGGGGGACATGACCTCCCAGGGGTTCAGAGGGTCTGAGTATTCTTTGATGCATTTATCTCTTATTTTTTGAGAGATGATTGTGACAACAGGGTAGGTTACTTTCTTCTATTCAAGCCCCATCAGGATGTTATATCCACTTCTATGTACAATTCAGACATCTGATTATGATAAAAGAGGATGACAGTGTAATGTACTTCACCTTTGTAACAAATAGTTGCCTATTGCAGAACCATAGGCATCCACCTTTTTACATTATATACATGATTTGCTGATTTGTGCAGATTTAATAGCCAGGTGCTAGCCCTTAGACAAGGTTGCGTCCCTCCTTTCCCACCTAGAATTCATACTGCACCTTTAAAAGTGCTTCCTCGCAACCTCTCAGTAAATTGTTTTCCTGGGGTGTGTTGATTAGACACAGTAAAAAAGGATGACTTTCCTACCAGAAGACAAAGTCTGACATTGTGAGATTTTCTAGGATTTCCGTCTTCTAGCTGGGGCATCAGGAGGAGAGTTCCTCAAAATTGTTGGCCTCATGGTATCAGTGATCTTCATGATACCTCTAGTCAGACTACAGATGAGAAAAATTTAATGATACGTGAAAAATTGTTGTACCCGGTGCCTTCATCCCTTGGACTTCCAGGTACAAGTACTAGAATTTGTGAAACAGGAATTGCAGTGGTGGAGAGATCAACTGTCTCTGAATCCAGTATTTCCTTCTCTTCTGACCCCATACCAATCTGTTCAGGTGAGGCAATGTGGCATTCGAACATTTACTGCTACAGGTAAGTAGGATTTATGCACCTGCACTTTCCACTCTCCACTGCTGATTCATCACATATCCAATTGGTGAGGCCAAGTGCAGTACTTTGAATTTGTCTGTGCTGTTCATCTGCACATTTCTACCCATTATTCAGCCTTTTCAGATCCTTATTGTTTTCTGCTGCACCTATATTTGTGTCATCAGGCAATAGGCTGATCTAATAATTTATTTTCTTATATTTTATGGATAAATACACTAAAGAGTGTTGAACCATGGACAGACCCCTGCGGTACTGTACTATTCACTTTTCATATTCTTCAGATTGTTCCTCTCATGGCAACACTTTGTGATCTACCTTTTGGTCACACAACTATCCAGTTTCTCAGCTGTGTTCCTCCCTATTATTGCTTTAGTTTTCCTGTCAGTCTTTTTGTGAGATGGAGTCAGACTGAAGTCCAGATAGGCTATGTCTGCTGGTACTTCCTTGTGTAGTTCGGCCATAACCCACTCATAAAACTGTATTTGATTTGACTAACAACTATTTTTGCACTTCCTCTCAGAATTGCCTCCATGACTTTCCCCTGCCACTGCTGTTAAACTACTAGGCATAACGTTCCATGGATTTTTCTTGCTTCCCCCTTGCATAATAGTACAACAATTGTTGTCTTCTGTCCTCCAGCACTTCTGCACTAGACATTGATCTGTAGAAAATCTCCATTAGGTGGTATGATAAAACACTGACACAATTTGTGCAGAATCTGTGATGCAGTCTATCTGGTTCATGTGTTTTATTCTAAGGACAGCCAATTTATTTTCTGCCTCCTCCCATTCTTTTTATCTTTGACTTATTTCCTGTTGTCCATATAGCCCAGCCCTCCTGACTGCTCAGTTAACTCATTCATTCCTCAAAGGTGAGAGCTAAAGGCCTGTTCATTTCTCTGGGCTGAGACCCAAATCAGACAGGGGCATGTGTGAACATCTTCATGTTAGAGGTTGGGTCCCCTAACACTACCTCTCCCCACAGCAGCTTTTGATTTCCCCAATTGCTGCCCAAAGGGGTTGCATGCATGCTACCACCTATTTTAAATCCCTTATAAGCCACTATGCCACTGCAGCCTACGCTCAGCAATGTATTATACCCTCTCCAGTCCTTCCTGAGCCTGTGATGCTAAATGAACATGAGTAGTTTGAAAACAGGTCAAAAGAAAAGAAGACTGGATCACAGAACTATGGGTTCGTAACATTCTAAAAATGATGCAACATTCCAGCAGCATCCAATCTTGGAAAATTAGATTATGTTACATATATGTGTTACCTACAATGACATGATCTCACAGCCAGTCACAGTTCTGGTGTCTTGCCCACTGTTTTCCTCATTATGTCCTGGCCCTCTTTTATCCCTATCATGGCCATACCTAGATCACAATCCCTTTCTACTTTGAATTATAGCTTTCTGCTTGTGTTATGTATATGAACCTTAACTGTGTTGCTCTGAAATATCCCTACAAATCAGTAAATCCTAAACCGCTTTGTTCTTTTGGAAAGACCAACTTATCCCACTTGACCCTTGCCCTCATCCCCCTTCCAGATAAAATCCTTCAACTCTTTATTAATTATTGTGTACAACTTCTCTTCTGGTTGGTAAAAATTTGCCTGACCTGTATATAAAACTAAAGAGACTAAAAACATTTTCACTGTTAGTAACTTGCTATCCATATCCATAAACAAGACCTTCCATTTTCTCATTATTTCTATTATATTTTGTTTAGATTCTTCCCACATATTCTTAGCTGCCATAACAGAATCATTTTAACCCACAGTCCTAAATATTTTATTTTATTATGTCTCTATAAATATAGGTCTTGCTGAACCAATTAATGTATGGGTACATAGTTCACAGCTCTAGCCTTTGTTATGTCTTCATTAATTTTATATCCCAAAAAGACTTGAAACTGTCTCAGAATGTTCCACAACACTGGGATGTCCTTTTCTGGTTTTATCAGGTGCAAAATAATATCATCTGCAAATAAAGCCAACTTTTCTTTACTACTATGTCAAATATATTCTTGAATTTCTGAGTCACTTATTTTCTTTGCCAATGGCTCTAAATATAACATAAAAGGAAAAGAGGGCCTGGTTCCTTTGATGAGACAGAACTTATCAGAGAGGAACCATTCCACATAAACTTTTGCCTCCAGACCTTCATATATCCCTTTAACAAACCTTATTATTGTATCTAGAAATGCAAATGCTTCCATTGCCCTTCTCATAACATGCCAGCTTACTCTGTTGAATGCTTTGTCTGCATCAAGACCCACCAACAACAGGAGTATTTTCTTACATTCAGCTTCCTTCCGGATCATCATTTTTCTATTAATGATGTTTAGTTATTTGACTCCCCTCCATGCCCTCTAAACTTCTTAGCTCAGATCAGAGACAAAGACCCAACAATCATGAACAGATTTTAAATGTTTGTCATATACTTTGAAAGCGGTTTGAATGAAATGCTTTGCATTAGCAAGCAATTTCTGAAGGATACAAAGTCTGAAATTCATGCCTTTCATTATTTAATAATGTCTAAAGTCCACAACTGTACATTATTAGATAATGACAACCGGTTAATTCTCAAACTGATATGGTATGTGAGAGATGTGTTTACACAATGTCACTGGAGGCAAAGCTCTCACATAAAAGTACTCCTAATATCAATATGGTTATCAGAAGTAGATATGCTGCACTCATCATGAACAATTCAAAGCAGACATATCAACCCACATATGCTGAGACAATTAAATGTAACCTTCCTAAACCACAAAGACCTCCAAGATGAAGTACACATAACAAATATCCTCAGTAACTTCAAATGCGCTCTTTCAAAACAACTCTCACATCAACGCATAGAGCTACATCTCTATCTCTAAGTCCATAAGGCAAGTTACGACACAATCAAACATTCTAGTCACTGGAGACTCCATCATGAGATAGACTGTTGTCCCTCTTACCAGGCTGAGTAAGGAGAAAGTCACGGTTAGTTGCTTCTCAGGGGCTAGGATCCCCCGCATTATGCACGCACTCAGGTTATTGGACCACAATTACCAATATGACTCAGTCATAGTCCATGCAGGAGTAAATAATGTGAGATATACCTCCCTAGGCTATATGAAGAGAGACATCATGGAACTCTTGTAATATGACAATACACAAATAGTGAATCATAGCTCTCAACAAATCACCTATTTAGATGTCCTGATTACCAGGAATGCTGACCATACTTTAGAGACAGAGGTCTATTGAAAACACCCACAAAATAATTCTCTTCTCCATGCCTCTAGCTTTCACCAACCACATATCTGCAGGAATATTCCAAAATCCCAATTCTTAAGGATGAAACTCATATGTTCACATTCAGAAACCTACAACTACTTCAAGGATGACTTAACTATTAGATTCAGGGATAGGGGTTACAAAATGGGCAATGTCCTCAGTGCTAGTAATTGGGTATCTATACTTAACAGGAAGGACCTCTTGCAGTACAAACAGAGGAAACCAAGTAATCAATCAATGATCTGATTAGTAACTACTTGTGGGAGAAATACTAATCTTTTATTTAATATTGTACAGAGGCATTGGAACATACTACTTGTGGATGCTAACCTTTCAACCTTCCTACAGGACAGATGTTTCTTTTCATTTCAGAGGGGCAGGAACATAGGCTCTCAACTTAGTCATTACAAACACAGTGGCAGGTCCAAATTGGATTCCACCCAAAAAAACTGGACTGGAGACTTACTTGTGGGGTGCATCCCTTGTGGCCATTGTACCCATTGCAGGAGTGTGACTAAATCTAAAGAATTCAGCAGCAATAATACTGGGAACATATACAATACTGGGTTCATTGCAAATTGTGGCATGGACTGGGTCATCTACCTCACAACATGTACCTGTTCTGCTTTTTGCATAGGCCAAATGTCTAGACCTTTAAGGCTATGTATATCAGAACACCTTAGTGATATAAGAACCAAAAAGACCAGCAATGCTTTCTACAAACATACTATGATATACAAGAATGCTTCTTTTAGATTCATTGTGACTGATAAAATTATGGGCAACAGGATGAATAAAGTCAGATGGCATGCGATATTGAATTCTAAGGAAAAGAAATGGATCATTAAATTGGGTGGTTTATTTCCACCAGGACATAATGAGCATTTGTGAGTGGCCAATGATTTTTCAGATTATTTAAATGTCTACTATAAAACTGGGCTATTGAAGTTATGTTTTGTATAACACAGATGAAGACTATGTCAACTTTATAGCCGAAACTGGTCTGCATTTGCCTCTATTTTTCATGTTTGATATGAAATTTTGGTAATAAAACAGTTTTCCATTGTCTGCTGGCTCATCATTTCAATACGCAATTAAATGTAACCTTCCTAAACCACAAAGACCTCCTAGACGAAGTACATATAACAAATATCCACAGCAGCCCCAAATGTGCTCTTTCTAAACAACACCCACATCAATGCATAGAGCTACATCTCTACCTCTAAGTCCATAAGACAAGTCACCACACAATCCAACATTCTAGTCATTGGAGACTCCATTATGAGATACACTGATGTCCCTCTTGCCAGGCTGAGTAAGGAGAAAGGCACGGTCAATTGCTTCTCAGGGGCTAGGATCTGCCACATTATGCACGCACTCAGGTCATTGAACCACAGTTACCAATATGACTCAGTCATAGTCCATGTGAGAGTAAATGAAGTGAGATATACCTCCCTAGGCTATATGAAGAGAGACATCATGGAACTCTTGGAATATGTGTCTCAGCCTGGTATAAGCTTAACATTGAGCATCATTTTAACTTTCTCCAAGGATGATGCCACAATATGAACAAAAGATGATTGACTTTAATAATTGGCTTAGTTTCTGGTGTCATTCTAAGGGGGTGCAGTATTTGTCAGCATGGAAGGAGATGGTCAACAGACCACAATGTTTTGCCAGGGATGGTCTGCACTTCTCCTGTCTAGGCTTTCGAATATTAGCTAAAATATTGTCTTCCTCCGTAGTGCCTTTTTAGGCAATGCCAAACTGAAAGTATTTCTGACATAGCAAATCAAAACCACAAAAATCTAAAGGTATTACTGCTCAATGTTAGCAGTCTAAACAAAAAACTGCACTCCATAGAAGTTCTCTTTACTCTAGAGAATGCTGACGTCTGTGCGGTCACTGAGACATGGTTTAAAGCTGCAGAGAGCACACCAATAGTGCAAGGTTATAATGCCTGCCACACATTGAGGCCAACTGCTTCACAAGTGGAGTCTAAAGGTGGAGGTGTCTCTATTTACATCAAAAAATAAATATACTTCAAAGCTGGTCAAACAGTATGATGCACTTGAGCTGCTCCATATTAAAATCACCATAGGCAAACCCAATACCACTTCCTTGCAAGCTGTAGGTCCCACTCCATGACCCAGGAAACCCATACCGTGTATTTAAACTTATTAGGAACACCAACCATCAAACCCAATACCATATTCATGGGTGACTTTAATTACCCCTCTATTAACTTGGAATCCTATATGACACTAAACGTACATTCACAGAGATGTCTGGATTTTGTAAACACAAACTCGCTGGACCAAATAGTCAATACAGCAACCAGAGGTGCAACGGTACTGGATCTGGTTCTCACTAATATGAGAAAGTGCTGCACACTCCCTACTGTAATGCTTTCCCTGGTATGGTCAGACCACAAAATGGCCTCCTTTGAAGTAAAAATAAAACCTGAACCCCCAGCTAAACCTGGAATATTCAGGAACTATTCTAAGGCTAACCTCCTGCTATTAAGTGAAAACCTGGTAAAATTTCAAGGCCCCATAAACCATGAGAACACTGCTGCCTATGCAGAACTGTTAACAAAAACCCTGTACAAACATGTTAATAGTTGCATAAAAACAGCTGTACCCACCAGGAAGAAGTACAGAACTATTGCAAAAAACAAACCACCTTGGTGAAATCACAAAATCAATAGGCTGTATAACAGGAGGAATAAAATCATAGCGAAAATTAGGAGGTGCAGCACCCAGCAGGATAAAAGAACTGTCATCAAACTAAACAAACAACTCAAAGGACAAATTTGAGGTAAGTTTGGCCTCCCAGACCAAGGACAACCACAAAGCATTCTTTAGCTATATCTGCACCCTCAAATGCAATACACAATTGTGTGCAGAGCTCATTGCAAATGGAGTCACCTATACTGAGCCAACAGATACAGCAAAGCTCCTGGATGATAAATTCAGCTCCAACTTTACCCCTCTCTCCCCCCTTCAACCTTCCCTCAGGAACTATCATCAAATATAACCCCCCTACTATCACAAGGGAACAGGCTCTTAATGCTCTCTCTAAGGCTGCATCAATGAGCCCAGACAATATCCCAGGATGTCTTCTAAATAGCATGAAACATGACCTATCCAGGCCTCTGGAATTACTATTGAACTGTAGCCTCCAAATAGGCTTCGTGCCTCATGAATAGAGAAAGGCAGCAGTCATCCCTTTGCACAAAGGTGGGCCATCTACCAACCCTGGAAACTACAGACCCATAAGTCTCACTAGTCTTATATGTAAAACCATAGAAAGAATTATCATGGAGATGATCAGTAGAGATATAGTGAACCCCCAGACACTGGACCTCACCTAGTTTGGTTTCATGAAGGGCAGATCATGCCTACTGAACCTGGTGGACTTCTTTGAGAAGGTTACCAAAGCAATGGATGAGGGCAAAATCATTCACACTGCCTACCTTGACCTGGCCAAGGCATTTGACAGAAAAACCATCAGCACAGGAGGCAGGAAAATTTAGAAAATCCTCCTGGTAGGCCTATAATTTCTGGTATAGGTTCCTATCTTGAAAAAGTGAATACATTTTTGGACTTTCATTTCAAAAAAGTATTTACCTAAGGTTATTTCGCATGTAAAAAATACTCAGGATATATGTTCAATATTGCATGGGGTGGAATGGAAACAGGATTATTATTGGGCAACAGTGGATGTTTCATCCTTATATACTAATATTGGCAGAAGGTGGGGTCTTGAGGCCATGCAGAAAATGATGGGTGAGGGACCTCGTACTACATTTTTGTTATGTTTGTTAGAATTTAGTCTAACACATAAATATTTTGTGTGGAATAAGGAATTCTTTTTACAAGTCAAAGGAACAGCGATGGGTGCAGCGTTTGCACCCACCTATGCTGTCATTTACATGGGTGAGTTTGAAAAGGAATTCATGTTTCATTGTGAATTTTTTGTGAATCATGTCGTATTTTATAGACGTTACATTGATGACCTCATTTTCATTTGTAAAGTGCTGTCATTTACATGGGTGAGTTTGAAAAGGAATTCATGTTTCATTGTGAATTTTTTGTGAATCATGTCGTATTTTATAGATGTTACATTGATGACCTCATTTTCATTTGTAAAGGTGAAACACATTTATTTGAACAGTTTATGATATGTTTGAACGAAAATGCTCATGGGTTAAAATTTACTGCTCACTGTTCTCCATATAATATTTCATTTTTGGATGTGGAATTTTATATTGGGAAGAATAATACAGTACAATATAAACCATCTAGGAAATCCACAGCAGTAAATAATTTCCTGCATGCTACCAGCATGCATCCACCCCATTTAATTAAGGTACTACCTGAAGGGGAATTCAAAAGAATATTAAGGAACACTTCAGAAATTGATTTATGGGAAGGAGTTTGTGAAGAAACTCTCATCAGATTAACAGCTAGAGGTTATGATAGTAATGTACTATCTAACATTAGGGATAGGTTATGCAGAACTAAGGTTTTTGGAAGGGACAAATATTATAAGGAGTATTCATGTTTGTCAGTTCAGTTAAAGACAAGATATTTTTTGTGTCGAGGTTCTCAAATTTTTCATTTATTGTGGAACAAATTTTGAAAGAATTTTGGCATGTTGTTAGTAATGATCCTAGTGTAGGACATCTATTTCCCAAACACATAACTTTTTCTTACAGTAGATATTGTAATTTAAAAGAATTGTTAAATAGAAAACTGATATATTCTACTGATAGAAATGTTGGTATGTATTGTTGTGGGCGATGTTCAGTATGTGGGAAAGTAAAAAATATGCATGGTCTGAAAATCAATGGCAAAAGATATTTTGCATTTGAAAAATTTGATTGTCAGTCATTTGGGGTGGTGTACATTTTAGGGTGTAATTGTAATATACCTTTATGGTTGAACCCCCAGACACTGGACCTCACCTAGTTTGGTTTCATGAAGGGCAGATCATGCCTACTGAACCTGGTGGACTTCTTTGAGAAGGTTACCAAAGCAATGGATGAGGGCAAAATCATTCACATGCCTACCTTGACCTGGCCAAGGCATTTGACAGAAAAACCATCAGCACAGGAGGCAGGAAAATTTAGAAAATCCTCCTGGTAGGCCTATAATTTCTGGTATAGGTTCCTATCTTGAAAAAGTGAATACATTTTTGGACTTTCATTTCAAAAAGTATTTACCTAAGGTTATTTTGCATGTAAAAAAATACTCAGGATATATGTTCAATATTGCATGGGGTGGAATGGAAACAGGATTATTATTGGGCAACAGTGGATGTTTCATCCTTATATACTAATATTGGCAGAAGGTGGGGTCTTGAGGCCATGCAGAAAATGATGGGTGAGGGACCGCGTACTACATTTTTGTTATGTTTGTTAGAATTTAGTCTAACACATAATTATTTTGTGTGGAATAAGGAATTCTTTTTACAAGTCAAAGGAACAGCGATGGGTGCAGCGTTTGCACCCACCTATGCTGTCATTTACATGGGTGAGTTTGAAAAGGAATTCATGTTTCATTGTGAATTTTTTGTGAATCATGTCGTCTTTTATAGACGTTACATTGATGACCTCATTTTCATTTGTAAAGGTGAAACACATTTATTTGAACAGTTTATGATATGTTTGAACGAAAATGCTCATGGGTTAAAATTTACTGCTCACTGTTCTCCATATAATATTTCATTTTTGGATGTGGAATTTTATATTGGGAAGAATAATACAGTACAATATAAACCATCTAGGAAATCCACAGCAGTAAATAATTTCCTGCATGCTACCAGCATGCATCCACCCCATTTAATTAAGGCACTACCTGAAGGGGAGTTCAAAAGAATATTAAGGAACACTTCAGAAATTGATTTATGGGAAGGAGTTTGTGAAGAAACTCTCATCAGATTAACAGCTAGAGGTTATGATAGTAATGTACTATCTAACATTAGGGATAGGTTATGCAGAACTAAGGTTTTTGGAAGGGACAAATATTATAAGGAGTATTCATGTTTGCCAGTTCAGTTAAAGACAAGATATTTTTTGTGTTGAGGTTCTCAAATTTTTAATTTATGGTGGAACAAATTTTGAAAGAATTTTGGCATGTTGTTAGTAATGATCCTAGTGTAGGACATCTATTTCCCAAACACATAACTTTTTCTTACAGTAGATATTGTAATTTAAAAGAATTGTTAAATAGAAAACTGATATATTCTACTGATAGAAATGTTGGTATGTATTGTTGTGTTATGTTCAGTATGTGGGAAAGTAAAAAATATGCATGGTCTGAAAATCAATGGCAAAAGATATTTTGCATTTGAAAAATTTGATTGTCAGTCATTTGGGGTGGTGTACATTTTAGGGTGTAATTGTAATATACCTTTATGGTACATTGGACAGACTACTAGAAGGATTAAAGTGTGTATTTTAGAGCACTTGGGAGACATAAGAAGGGGCAACATGGAAAGTCCAGTAGCTTCCCATTTTATTAATTCACATAACGGGAGTATTGATGGTTTTTCATTTAGTGTGTTGGCTAGACCCCATGTTTGTGCAGAGAATTTGAAGACTGCATTATGTAGGTTGGAACATAAAATGATTTTGGGATATCACACGTTATTTCCTAGGGGAATGAATTTGGAGAGTGGGTTAGTGATATAAAATTGAGTCTTTTATTCAAATTTTGAAATTTTGACATTTTAGTCATATTTATATGACATATAGTCTTTATAAGTTTGAAAAAATGAATTTGAGGATATATTGATTGTCATTTCTACATTAAATTTATGCATTTAGCAGCAATATATTAAAGTTATGTGGGCATTAAATATATTTTAGGTGGAAAATTATTAATATTTGTAAAAATGTAAAAATGTAGTATTTAATGGTTGTATTTAGTGAACACATTTAAGAAATGTATTAAATATTGTATTTATTTTGTTTTTTTACAATAATTATAAAAAGAATTGAATAATGACATAATTGACAATGTGAAATAGAATAATTGATCGATTGATAAGTATATAAAAGGAAGACGCATGTACATGGTAAATGTTTCATGAAGGCGAATTGCCGAGGTACCAGAACGCATATTTTGTTGGATTAAAGGATCTTCCTTTCACCTAATTTTCCTGCCTCCTGTGCTGGTGGTTTTTCGGGATATACTTTTGTGTTTTTTCTGTGTTTTTCTCAATATGCAAGGCATTTGACACAATACTTCACTTGGGCATTGTTGACAAACTTAAGAGGTTAGGTACAAACCCGTATGTCACCCAGTGAATAGCCAGCTGGCTCACAGATAGGACCCAGGAAATTAGAATTGGGGAGTCCACCTCTACAAAAAGACCAGTCACAAGTGGAGCCCCTCAGGGATCAGTCATTGGACTGCTCCTTTTTGGCATTTACTTCTCAGAGGTCAAGACCAATGTCAGTGGTCTCTGGTTGACTACATTTGCAGATGATTGCAAATTAGGAGCTGCTACTGAATGTCACACTGACAAAATGTTCTCCAGGAGGGGCTGACATAGACAAACAACTGATGTCAGAGCCATGGACTAAAACTAAATGTCAAGAAATGCATAATAGTATCCTTTGGGAAGTCATCCAACCCTGGTAACTATCATATTGACAACACACCCCTTAGAGTTGACCCAGTAGTCATGGACTTAGGGACACACATAAATAGTAATCTAGCCTTTGACTATCTACAGTGGTGAGGAAGTCATTTTATGTTGTGCAACTTATAAACAGAGGTATGTCATCTAAGTCCAAGGAAGTCATTGTTTCACTGTATTCGGCATTCATCGGACCTATCATTGAGTACAGTGCCCCCTTTGCTATTTACCTAACCAGGCATTTCCAACAATTGGAATATCCACAGAGGTTCCACACTAAAAGAATACATGGAGTAAGTAAAATGTCCTGTGCAGACCGCCTCAAGGCCCTATTCCTGTATTCTGTATCCTACAGGCTTTTGAGGGGAGATCTATGCCTGACATACTGGGCATTGTCAGACCCCACTCTGATGAACCTCCTGCATATCCACACAATAAACAGTACCAGAATTATCCATTCTAAAGACTTAAACTTTGCCTGTGAGATAAATAGGACCTGCTGGAGAGATAGGTATGTATCCCAGAGAATACCCTGTCTATGAAACAGGCTGCCCATCCATGTGAAGCAGAGTTCCTCCCTAACCCAATTTAAGTGCAACTTGGACAATTGGATGGGAAACTGGAAATTCATCCCTAGTTTGTCACCTGTACCTCTAATGGACACAGGTAACCTGCAAATGGTTCATCTCCCAGGTCCATGCTTACACTTATCAAGTGTAGCAGAACTGGTCAGAGATTTAGGATGCATAGCTAGGCTTAAAAAGGCCCTTGTGGTCTTTAGCCTAGTAAAAACCTATGAACATATGAACTTATGACATATCAGAAAGCCATAAATTTTTACAAGGTATAGACAAAAATGCCATTCAACACCTGTAAAACATGTATTTCCTTCTCCTTCCATTGCCTCCCTGTGATACAATCTGCTGTAACTCCTGTTCACTTGTGTGGTCCTAATAAATTATTGATTAATTGCATGCTGAAATGGGTATCCATCTCAAATCTCTTGTTCATACCTCAAAACAGATCTGCTAAAACACTTCATGTCTCCCTGATTCAAATCTCCCACTTGATTTCATGGGGAGTCCCAGCACGCTTCTAGGCTATGCAAGATGTATGCTCTATCACTTGGAGAAGTAATCTCCTTCTCTGGTAGCATGGGGAATTAAAGGTGTGCTTCCTGGCTGCATGTACTAAAGCTAGAAGAAGAGAAGAAGTGAAGAGTTGCAGGAGTGCTTCGTAGCTGTATTTGTGCTGACACTGGAAGAAGAAATCAGGAGTTTTTTTTTTTTTTTAATTTATGGATATGGACTTATTTGTGGAGTGTTTATTATTTATTTATTTATTTTTACGGGCAAACCAGACCCATCAGCTGGGCAGCTGCCTAGGTCACCTTGTGGTGGATCCAACCCTGGTCTTGGCACCCTGTCCTTGCTTTCCTTTGAGATGACTAAGCAAAGTATTCATTCAGTACTTCTGCCTTTTCCTTGTTTTCTGTGATCCTCCATCTTTGTTTAACTTGGACAGCTCTGCCCATCTCTTATTTCTGTTTAAGATCCCTTTTCTTAATTCCCTTTTAACTTTCACCCCTACCACGCTTGCTGCCTTTCTGCTGGACTCATCAGCTACCCACGCCCTCTTTCCACCTCTTGTTGGGAATTTTCACTAAATGCTACCCTTACGTTCCAGTTTAGCCACATTGGCCTTCTCCTCTTGTTGTGTCCCCACTTCTTTGTCACAGCATTGTCCATGGTCCTAAATTACTTCCTTGTCTCATTTCCACAGCTTGGTAGTTAACCACCCAAGATGCCCATTGCCATTGCATTTCCACAAATAACAAATGTGTAGTAAATTTAAGAGAAAAAAGATAAACTGCAATAAAATGAATTTGAAATGCAATGATAAAATAAACCTCCTTTTATTAACAAAATAAGTGCTTTAATTTCATTCAAACCAAAGACTTCGCCAGAAAAAAAAATGAGCAAGTTACACTGATTTTAAAATCCCAAAAAATGTCATGTGATTTACTCCTCAAGCCCTTAAAGCAAACAACCTTAAAAAATTACAAATAAAATTAAGTAATAAATATAGTTATAAATAAAGATATTCAATTACAAATACAATACAAACTCATTGACAAGCACATAGTAACATCCATTTTCTATTATCTCATGAACTCTCTCAGTTTTAAAATTCAAGTGATTGAGGAAACTTCATTCAAGCCCACTGCATAACCCACATTCATTTTATCATTGCATTTCAAGTTCATTTTATTACAGTTTGTTGTTTGTCTTTTGGATTTACTACATGTTTGTTGTTTGTGGAAACACAATGGCAATGGGCATCTTGGGATGTTCACAACCACTGTTTGGTGACATGGATACTGCTGACTTTCACCAGTCTGTGGGAAACCTAACTCCACTTGTGTAGCAATTATTGCAAAGACTGGAAATTATTTCACCAGTTTTGGGTCAGGATGACTTGGGTCTGAGAGCAATGGCTAATTTTCCTTTGATTTCAAATGCTATGGAAGTTCTGGGAGGGAATGGTCTTGTTGCTAATCAGAGGGGAACCAGTTGAATGCAATAATGGGACAGCAGCAAAACTTTTTAAAATACGTAAATTGCAATTAGAAAATACATATTTTATGGAGTCTATTAAAGCTGACAGAGTTCCAAAGAGACTTATTCCGCAGGCCTGGAAAAGGCCACAGTCTTGCATAAAGACCTTTTAAAAATGTTTTATAGACATGAGTGTGAATTAATGGAACTGCTAATAAAACACAACGGGAAACTGATTGAACAACTATCTAATGATATCAGTATTCTGGAGAAAAAACATTACTGAGGATATGAACAGCATAAATTAGAACATTTTCAGATTTTCAAAAATATTGATGAGCAGGTTGATAAGATTAGACTACATAAAATTAAGAAGTTTGAGATGGATAGAAATGCTTATTCCAATAATAAAGTCTAGCCTAGTCCTCCAACATCCAGGGTGTTGGGAAAAAGATTTGGCCAGGAATATCAGGAATCTGGAGACAAGATACCAATAATACTAGGATGGACAATGTAGTACAGCATGGTGAACTACAAAACTATGAATTCTCTTTAGACTTTCCTCCCTTGAGACACTCAGAGTATCTAAAGGACAGAGCGAATGGTCAGAAGAAGCAGTGGACAGGTCAAAACTTTAATCCCTAATTTTAGAGGTAGGAATGGCAGATCAACACCTAGAAGAAAAAGGGTTGGAAGTGGTGTGTGGAAGCCCACATTCTTTTGAATAGAATTTAGACAATGATGATATATGTTTGGCTGTTTTTAATTTAAGTCCAAAACTTCCTCCTGCACAAACAGCTGGTGCACGGCTTAAAAAACCAAACCAAAGTTAAAAAAGAAAAGGCAGCACTAAACTCCTGGAATCAGGCAATCTTCATTTAATGTCCAAATTCAAGACAGCAACATAACATAACCGTACACCAACATGGTTGTACCGGTTTCGGTAAATCCTTCATCAGCAACCAGCCATGATGTACAAAATAAAGACAACAACTAGCTTCCTGTCTTGCAACTTATATAAACTTCATATAGGAAGCATGGAGCACCCTCTAGTGCATCAATAAATAGTGCACTAGTTCAAAAATACATGAAATGTGTTACAAATGAACCCAGTGTCTCAATTATTTAAATGAGTATATAAACCCAAATATAACAACAAAAATATAACAACAACTATATGAATTGGATGCCTCAAAAATGATCATTCAAGCCAGGGGAAAATAAAGCCCCTAGTTTGATGATCCATATTTTCTCTTTATAAGTGAGCTTATCATGTAGAACCTGGGATTGTACATGTCTGTCCTTGATGTGATCAATGACCATAAAACAAAAATTGCCCCTAGGGTGTTTAGAAATGTGTTTATATAATGAACTGGACCTGTTTTGGATTTTAATATCACTAAGATGTTCCCCTATCCTAACTTTAAAAGGTCGGGAAGTTTGTCCAACATAGAAAGCTCGACAATTGCACTGGGCCAAATAAATCACCCATGATGTACTGCAATTGGCAAAACATAATATATCATAAACTTGTGGACAATTTTGTGAAGAAAAAGTCTGACATTTCAACACCCTAGGGCAGTAGGTACAATGACCACATGGATAGCATCCAAAAACAGGGCCTGTAAAAAGGTGAGTTTGAGTAATGGAACATGTATCTCTGTAATAAACCTTCTTGTAATGACTAAAAAGAGAGCCCAAAGACCGCCCTTTCCGAAATGAGTAATGACACCGGTCCCCTACGTATTTCTCTAAGACATTATCCGATTTTAACAGATACCAATACGTACGGATGATGTTCATGAATCCAACTGTATTCCTCCCATAAGTTGTAACCAATCTAAGCAAATCAGACTTGACATGATCCCGATTTTGATAGAATAATAGATCAGTTATATCTTGCTGATTTGCAAAACGATTGGCCCCTCTGATGTCACCCCCTACATAACCCCTACTTTTAAACCTGGTGATAAGATCCCTCCTGTGATGGTCATATGTGGAGGAACTGGAACAAATCCTTCTAACACAAAGGAATTGGGACTTGGGGATGTTCTTGATGACATGCTGGGGGTGGAAACTAGTGGCATGTAATAAGGTATTGAATTGAGGAAATGTTCTAAATATCTCACTCTCAAGAGTGTTGGTGTCCATTCTTTTTACCAAAACATCCAAAAACGTAATTTCAGATCTAGAAAATGTCAACTTAAACTCAATCCCCCATATATTGCCATTTAGATACTCAAGGAATTCAAAAAGGAATTCCTCACTAGCTCTCCACACCATCCAGCAGTCATCAAGATACCTCCTCCAAATATCCATCTCGTTAAGGTAGATATTGTGACTGATGTCATAAATTACCTGGTCCTCCACATACGCCACAAATAAGTCTGCATAAAGGGGGGCAAAAGAAGCCCCCATAGCAGTGCCCTGTGTCTGCCAAAAACATCTGTCCTTAAAAAAGAACACATTGTGAATCAGTACCTGTTCAGTCATGCATACCAAGAGGGTATTAAAACCAGGCTTATAGATATTAACCTTATGCAACCAATATTGCAGGGCCAAAAGTCCTGCCCAATGGGGAATACTGGTATATAGGGAGGTGACATCCAAGGTGCATAAAATCCAATGGGACTCTAGTTGGGTCTCAGAGATAATGGATAGGAATTGTGTAGTATCTTGAATTCTAGAACATATATGTGCCAAAAGTGGTTTTAGATATAATGTGAGGAATTCAGAAAGGGGTTCCATAAGGGAACCCCTGCCTGATATGATCAGTCTCCCGGGCGGCCTTGTGGGGTCTTTGTGGATCTTCGGGAGAAAATAGATATATTGCCTGCTAGGAAAATCAACCTTGAGTTGATGACACACTTCATCATTAATGATGCCTTCCTCTGTAGCCAAATCCAAAAACTTATCGACATCCTTTTTAAATTGCAAAGTGGGATCCACCTGCATTTTTTAATTTGCCAGGTGATTTTAAAATGTTTAATTTCAGATCTTGCCAAGTTTGTGCAAAATTAGTGGATGTACTCAATAAGGGTGTAACATTTGTGCCACCAACTAGAGCCAATATGGTTGACAGTATTTTGAAACTGAAACTGTTGGTCAGAAAAGTGCATTTGTGTCTACTATTTCAGCATAATGTACTTGTAACAACTGATTTAAAAATTCTCAGTGTTTCTAACCCCCTACTCCACCCAGTGTTGCAAACATTTGAACACATGTGAGTTAAATATCAGGCACACCTTGGCCAATAAGTTTTCTAGGGGTAATGAATGGAACCTTACTAAGGGTGAACAGAGAATGTTTAATGATTTGATGGAAAATAAAGTGAAAATAATGAAACCAGATAAGGGAGGGAGCTAGTGATTATGAACCAACGAGAATACATTGAATGGATATATGGGATATTATTGGAAGGTACATACAGATAGGTGTCCAAAATGAGGTGAATATGACATACAGGATAATTTATTTGTTGTTATTCAATATGCTGATGCAACAACTCGATATTGATGAATATGATCATTTGAATTTATTAGACCCTGTGATATCCCATATTTTTGTAGTTCTGAAAATACATAAAAGTATTAATTTCCACCTATGAGACCAATTGTTGATGCCAGATGCTCTATTACATAACCTATACCTATTGGACAGTAAGTTGAAGGGCATTATACAAAAAGTCAATTATGTATTTAAGGATTCTTGGGACTTTTTGCAGAAATGTAATAAATTTGTTTATGATGCCAACTATGTATTTATAACAATAGATGTTAAGGATCTGACCTGATGTTGTCAATCTTCATTTTATACTTGACATATATCTTCAGTTCTGATATCAGAACCAACTTGGGCATTACTACAGCTCACACCAGCCTAAAACTCTCAAGCTTCACCTCAACCCACAATCCCTCTCTCCCAATTACCTCAGATCTTGCTTACTGCAATTCCAGTCACATTTTGTCAGCGCTCTCGAGGTTCCTTTTGCTTAGGTAATATTTTCTTATTTCTTTGAGTTTTTCTCTATTTGTTCTCTCCATTGTTACTCTACCCTTTAGCTACCATTTTCCCCTTTCTCTTGTACATGTGAGTAATTTCTTACTATCATTGTTGATTGTCTCTTTCTGTACACCTTGGTGTACTTCTTTAACTATGACTGCTGATAGTTTCCTTTCCGTTCCTCTCAAAAAAAAAATATTTTATTTATCTTCTTCAATTTTCTGCTTTTTCACCTCCATGTGTGGTTGTATGTTTGACTGCCTGCCTTCCAGCCTGTATTTTCTGATGGCTGCGAAAGCTAAGGCCCGTTCTAGCTTTAAAAATGTCAGAAGTGCAGCCACAAGATTTTCTCTTCAGATTTGCACTTGCTTTGTGCATATTGCTTGGATCATATGCATTTGCAGGAGGACTGCAGTATTTGCCATGGGTTCAGTCATAGAGCCCTTGTTGAAAGATGTAATCAACTTATCTTGAAGGGTTTGATCCCCTCTGCCTTTGGTGAAGCCATATCTGCAGCAGACAAAAGTAAGACAGATATAGCTTCCCCTTTATCCTCATCTTCAATGGGCAAGAGTAAAAAGAGAAGCTTGTCAGTTCTGACTTCTCCATTAGTACCAAAATCCAAGAAATTGAATTCATCGATTCTGAAAGGATCCTTGGAACTGGAGATCTCTGGCTCTAAGTCCTTAATTATGACAACTTCCCTGGCACCTACCACTATCTTAACACCTTTGACGTTGAAGGCTTTGGTTCAGGACATTTTAACTACTTTAATGGCACTGACTACATCAGCACAGACCTTAGAAACTGAACCTAGGGAGTTTTTATCTATGACTGTTTGCTCTCCATCTATTGATCCCTTTGTGGGTGAGCTTCCAAATGTTTTTCTCCAGAGACCAAAATCTCCCTCCATGTCATCAATCCTTTCCACTAAAAGTCTTTCAGAGCTCGATGTGGAAAGAGTCTTGAATAAAATTTTGTGGGCAAGATGACTTACAGGACCCCCTTCAGCTCTGACCTGTTTGGGTCCACAAACTGAGCCTTTTTTCACTCTGTTAACCTCTCCTTCTCTGATCTTATTTGAGGCTTCAGAGTTTACTGTTCTGAGTCTTCTGACACTGAGTTCGAGTCTCCTTTTCTTCGGAACTGGTAATTCTTCTGAGCTCTACAGTGATTTTGGAACCAAAGACCTCCCAGACCTGTAGCTGCCATTATGATTCTGGGGAGTGGGAATCAACTCTAATTTTTTCGGAGCTGTTCTTGCTCATTGGAGCTTTGGCTTGAGTCAGTTCTGCCCCAGCTTCTGTCTTGGGGGCGATTTCTTCAGAGCCGGGAGTGACCTTGGTTCTGAGGCAGTCTAGCTCAGTTCCAGGCTCCCTTCCCTCTTTTGGGGCCAGCCTTTGTGCTATGGAATGGGCCCTGTCCCTTACAGTGACTCAGTCAGCACCTTCCTCCTTGAAACAGATACCCACTTCTGGCTCTGTTATTCAGCCTCTCTCCACTGGGGCAGAGAGTGCTAAAGTCTCAGGTTTCTCAGACACAGATTCTGTCATCTTCTGATACCTCCCCAGATTATCCCCCTGAGGAGGTCCCTCAAAAAAAGAAGTGGAAGAGGAAGCACTTAGATTCCCCTCAAGAATCAGTCACTCAGTCACTGAAAATACTGATTTTGATGAGGGGAAAGGGTCCCCAAGGTCACCACCTGAAGATGTCTCCTTTGGAGACATCCTAGAAATTTAAAAACAAAGGGGAGACTGGAAGTCCAAAACCCTTCCTCGGAGGAATCAGTTTACCTGCAGGCTTTTGGTACTCACCCATCTACCTCCTGGGTAACTCTGCCCACTGACACATTCATCCAGTTGATTTCACAGCAGGTGTGGAAGGCTCCACACACCATTGAATTCATCCCTAAGAGGCAAGACAAGATTTTATCTGCCCCCAAAGATAAGCAGTTCTGGGACAAAGGTTTAGTAGTGGATGCCATGGTTGTAGTGGCTGCCACAAAAAAGGAACTTGCTGAGGAGAGTTCATCTATCCATCCACCCAACAGGGAGTCTTGGGCTATGGATAGATTTGGAAAATGGGTTTATGCTTCATTGACCTTCGCCCTAAGGTATTTGAATTTTCTGGCATATTTCACAAGACTTCGAAGGGATCTGATCAAGGAGTTGTCAGATACCCTGGCAGGAGCTGTTGCTGAAGGCCTCCAAGAGAAAGTTGCCTCCCAGCTAGTGACTCTGGAGACTGTGTTTAATTCATCCATGAGGTTCATTGCACATAAAGTTGAGGGACATCTAGAGCAGCGGTTTCAGGCATAGCCATAAGGAGACACACATGGATGCACTTATGTGACTTTGTGGAACCATTTAAATTTTCATTCGTCAATGCACCCTTTGAAGGATCACCATTGTTTGGCCCAAAAGTAAGAGAGACTTTATCCAAATGTGAGTTGGATGGAAAGACCGTTTCTGCTGTAGGCATACATTTTTCCACCCCCCAAAGATCCTTTTCTAGGAACCAAAATGGAAGATCCCACCCACATGGCAGAGGTGTTCTGCAGAAGGAGGGCTTCATGATTTATTTTGAGTAAACCCTTTTGGCATTCCTGAATGGAGGCCCATTTATTTTCCTCTGGAGTTAGTCAAGGGATGCTTATTCTTGCACCTAGATGCCTGGCTAAACATAACAACAGATTCTTGGGTACAGCAGATCATATCCAGAAGTTATACCATAACCTTTTCCCATCTTCCCATTGTAAGCAAAAAAATCCTCAATGTCCCACCCAATCAGAGAGATCCAGCCATTCAAGAAATTCAAAAACTGCTAAACAAAAGAGTCATCCAAGAAGTCCCGCCAGACCAGAAAGGATCCAGCACTTACTAAAGATTACTTTTAGTGCCAAAAAGGACACAGGACTGGAGATCAGTTTTTGATCTAAGTGTGTTGAAAAAATCAGTTCGAAAAACAAAGTTCTGGATGGTCACAGTACAGTACATACTTCCCTTTTTGAGGAAATATGACTGGATGTGCTTGATAGATCTTCAGGATGTGTATTACCATACAAAGATGGACAAGAGCTCCAGGGAGGTCCTCTGCTTCCAGCTGGGAGACAGTTATTACCGATTCAGAGTGCTGACCTTTGGTCTCACCACAGGCCCCAGGGTATTCACCAAATGAATGGCAGTAGTAGCAGCTCACTAGAGACTGCAAGGATTCCATGTGTTTCCATACTTGGACACCTGGCTCATAACCTCTTCAACCAGGCATCTTTTGATAGAAGCAAGGGATTGCACTCTCAATATCTGTGCCCACCTAGGAATTAGAAGAAATACCAACTGACTCCAACTCAGAATCTAGAGTTTATATGGGTAGTTCTGAATATGACAAAGAGACTCCAAAGAATTACACAGGTTCAGAAGATAATCCAGAGAAAGAAGATTCCTGTTTGACTAGTTTTGCTAGGTCTTGGGTCAATGGGAGCATCAATAGCTCTCATCCCTCTAGCCAGGTTTCACATGAGAATACTACAATGACTGCCATCATCTCAATGGTCTATACTTCATCAACCTATGTTGGACCAGATTCTGATCACCAATTATTGAAAGAAGGATCTACTTTGGTGAACTTATTCCGAACAAATTCTCCTCGACCTCCCCTTTGTCCTTCCATAGCCCATGGCCATAGTGACCATGGACACCTCCCAGATGGGATGGGGGGCATTTTCTGGGCAAGACTGTCCAAGGCACTTAGTCTTCCTTAGAGGCCAACTTGCACATCAGTGTCCTTGAGCTAAGAGCGGTGCTTCTAGCATTGCAGGCCTTTCAAACAGCTCTTCCTCAGGGGACAATTGCAATTCAAACAGACAACATGTCAGTAGTTTGGTACATCAACAAGCATGGAGGAACCAAGTCATACCCCCTTTGTCGAGAAGTACTCAGAGTGTGGCAGTGGGCAATCTCTTCCAATCACTTTCTAATAAAAATGCTTATTATGGGAGTTCCAATGTCATTGCAGACAAAATGAGCAGATGTATTATTCAGCTTCATGAGTAGTCTATCAGTCCAGAAGTGGCAGAAAGGATTTTCCATCAGTGGGATTAACTTGCTGCAATCTGTTTGCCTCTCCCCTAAACAACAAGTGCAGCAATTGCTTTGCCCCAATTCCCCCTCTGGAGAAGTCACCAAGAGATTCTCCTCCACAACTGACCCCCTGGTCACAACTGACCCCCTGGTCTTTGGTATGCCTTTCCCCCTATACCTCTAATTCCAAAATTCCTGTAGAAAGCACTCAGGTCAAAGAGCAAAGTAATCCTCATTGCTCCCTTTTGGCCTTGACACATTTGTTTCCCCTTTCTTTGGCCTTATCAGAGTCAACATTGGATTTTGGATCTGATTCGAGACCTTCTGCCCCATCGAGAGGACTTGTTCACCCAGACATTTTGAACCTGAAGCTGACAGTATGTTTCCTCCAATTCCATTAGTTACCAGGCATTTAAATCTTTGCTCCCTGGTATACCACATCCTCCTATCTTGTCATAAACCTTCCACCTATAAATTATATTTTAGTAAATGGAAGAGATTTACTATTTGGTCTCATGAAAAACACATTGACCCCTTCTCTGCTTCTATAGAAAAAAATTCATCTTCTTAGCCTCTCTTTTTAATGTGGGAGCTTCCCCTTTCACCATCAGAATAAAACTAGCAGCAATTTCCAATTTCCACAATGGTTTGGAAGAACATTATTTAGCTCCTCATAGACTTTGTAAGTCCTTTTTAAAAGGGACAATTTTGTTGAAACTTCCTTTCAAAGACCCTACACCACCTTGGGATCTGAACCTTGTGTTGCAAGCACATAGTCCTGAAAACTGTATTCTGAACCCATAACCTGTAGCTAACAAATACCCTGCAAGAGTACAAAACACAGTCTAAACATAGTCTATAACTTAGTGCACAGTACAGGTTAAAAATACAGCTTAAAAATTCAGTTTAAAATACAACCATTAAGTTAACACTAAATACATACCAAAGCCTAAGAAAACACTTGAAGTCAGTGTTAGCCCCTTAACTCCTCCCTGTTTCACTACGTATGTGAGGATGTTCTTTGTGTTTCACTGTTGCAGTCATCACACTTGGGTTATCTGCCTGCAGGTAGCCCTCAGTTGGCCTGAATACCAGAGTCTTGGGATTTCTGCGTCAGATGCTGTCACCTCTTCCATGATGTCAGGTCTTCAGGAGTATAAAACATGCAGCCGATGCCATTACATCAGCTTTTCTTGCCGTGCGGGAGCCCGAAGCAGAAGCAGTTCACAAGTGCCGATCAGCCACAACCTGAAATTTTCGTTTTTCGAGTTTCAAACCTGAAGTCTTCTAAAGCTAAGTACCCCATTGGGGATCCTTTTTTCTTGCTCTAACCGATGTCAGAAAACATTAACAATTGTCTTGCCTGTGGAAAGCAAATACCTCACAGAGATTTTCATTCTTACTGCGTCACCTGTTTAGGCCCAGACCATGACATCCCTCGCTGTCAGTTTTGTGCCTTGTTCAACGCCCAAACTATTCAACATCGGGCTATTTTTGTCTCTAAATTCTTTCACTCTCATTCTCCGTATTGTGAAATGACTTCGATAAGCCATCCGACTACCGATCTTCTGAAAAAACACAAGGATAAAGACAGAGACAGACCGCATAGGCCCAAAGCTGCCGGCGATGCTTCCATTAAGCCAGTCTCCAGTCCACTGGTACTAGGTGAGGTGCTTTTGCAGCTGCTGTAACCCATTTCTACAGAGTCTCACGCCTTTACTGAGACCCATTCGAAGTTTGGTATGCTGCTAGATGCTTCTTCGACTATGGAACCTGCAGATGTCTCTACCTTGGATGGGTCCAGAGCTGCTGTGCAGGCACCGGCTTCTGAGGGTGTATTCAGACCTTCCGATGTTTGTATTAAACCCACTACTTCATTAATGACTAAAACTACCAAATTTCTCAGGCCCAGAGTTCACACTATGCCTAGGAAACCGATGACCAAAGTGCATTCTCAAGCTCCCATGCCACAGAAACAAATCCTTAGAATGGCTGAAGACCTCATTACTTTAATTAGGGGAAGTCAGCCTTCCCCCTCTAAAAGACAAATAATTGATTTTCCTTCTGATTCTACAGAGCATGAGTCTGATGACTGTGACCCCTGTGATTAGCAGGATATACCCTTAGCTACCTGTGAGGATTCAGATGCAGAGGATTCCATTCCCTCTGCCTCCCCCCAGAGGACTTTTCTTTTGGTGAAACCTTGCATACCCTAAGAGAGCATTTCTGCTGGGAATGCCAGGACTACCCACAGTCCAAAAAGAGACTGAGGTAATTTTTAGATTTGCCTCAGCATATGCCTCTAGCTATTCCCCCTGTCCTGGATACTGTAGATGCTGTCTTCATGAAATCCAGTCTTACCTCTGATACTTTACCACCAGTTCCTAGAAAACCCGACAATTACTACAGAGTACCTAACTCTCACAACTTTCTCTTTAAAAATTCCACTGCGGATCCAGAGACCATTTCCCAGGGACCTAAAGGTATTAAGGCTACTACAGCCAAAAACCCTACCCCTTCGGACAGGGATTCTAGGGCTCTAGACAGATGGGGTAAGAAAGTATATACCTCTGCAACTCTTGCCATCAGGGCTTTAAATTGCCAGTTTCACATTTTGAAGTACCAGCAGCATATTATGGAACTAATTAAACAAAAAATGTTGTTGATTCCTGATTGTGCAGAAAATAAAGACTGACAAGAGTTAATGCATTCTGCAAACCAAGTTGGTAAATATACTTTGCAGTGTGGTTTTGATGCCTTAGAAGCATCTTGCAGGGCTTCTGTCACTGGGACTGTTCTGAGAAGGCATGCTTGGCTGAAGGAACAAATTTTGCCAGAGCATGTCAAAGCAAAATTACTAGAAGCTCCATTAAACCAAGAATGTTTGGCTCAAAAGCAGAAGAAGTTCTTAAAAAGATGGAGGAAAAAGCTAAATCTATTCAAACTGTTAAAGAATTCTTACAGGTACAGCCACCTAGATTCAGTAGGCATTAGCCTTCAAAAAACTGGTCCTTTCCAGTCCCTCCCAGACCTTCTCAGTCCAAACCCAGGGGCAACAGACCACAAAGACTACAGTCTCAAGGTATGCATAGATCTAGACAATGGAGTGCTCCCTCCTCAAAAACAGGGAGTGGTAAGCCACCCCATTATGAAAAAAGTTCACACTGACTTGTCCTTCATCCTTCCCAGCCATGCCCAAGTACTTGCACCCCTAGGAGGAAAACTCGCCCTGCATGCAAAAAACTGGCAGTATATTACCCAGGACCGATGGGTCTTAAACATTGTATCCCAGGGATACAGATTCTACTTCCACTCTCTGCCAACCCTAAGTGGATTACCAGACCTTCCTCCAAACCAGTGGGCAGAGGCCCAAAAGCAGGTACTTTCTCTTCTCAATATCAGGGCTATTCAACCTGTTTTAACAGAGCAAAGGGGGCAGGGTTTCTACTCCAGACTGTTCTTGGTGCCCAGAAAAGGGAACTTTTTGTGCCCTATTCTGGATCTGTCAGCTCTCAACACCTTCCTGGTGGTACCAAAATTCAAAATGCTTACTCTCCAGTAGCTGCTTCCTATGCTAGCCAAGGACTCCTGATTAGTCACCCTAGACTTAAAAGAAGCTTATCTGCACATCCCTATAAGGGAATCTTGCAGGAAATATCTACGTTTCTGGGCAGGCTCTATGCATTATCAGTTCTCTGCACTTCCCTTTGGCTTATCTACTGTGCCCAGAGTATTCACAAAGTGCTTGGCTCCAGCCATTCCATACTGCAGGCAGAGAAATAGTCAAATGCACCCATACTTGGATGATTGCCTGATTCAGGTGGACAGTCAGGAATTGCTACTTCAGCACCTGAAGTTTGTAAAGAGACTCCTAACTTCTCTGGGGTATACCATCAACAAAAATAATTCACATTCGGTACCCAGACAAAAGATTGTATTCCCGGGAGCAAGCTTGAACACAACTTCCCAGATGGCATTCTTCACTCCAGAAAAGCAGGTTTATTTGACAAATTACTTCAAACTACTGGCCACCCAAACCCAGCTAGCTGCAAGAAAAATACTGCAAGCCCTAGGGTTCATGTTCTCATGCATTCTAGTAATTCCATATGCAAGACTGCATATGAGGAAACTTTAATGGTACATAAAAAGTCTCTGGTGTCAACATTCTCAGGACATGGAAACAGTGATTCCTGTCATTCCTTGCCTAAGGACAGAGTTCCTTTTGTGGGCAGAGACTTGCAACCACAAGGGACTCCCTTTCACTCTATCCCCCGCCGCCCAAACGCTGACAACAGATGCATCAGACTATGCATGGGGGGGCTCATGTGGCAGGCAAATGCATTCAAGGTAAATGGAGCCCAGGACAAATTCAACTGCATATCAATCAAAAAAAATGTTAGCTGTACAGAATGCAGTCTTCAAATACCTTATCCTGCCAGGACAACTCTTGAAAAAGACAGACAACACTACAGTTATGTGGTACATAAACAAGCAGGGGGAACTCATTCCACCCCCACTCTGCAGGTTAGCCATGTCTCTGGGGAACACAGCCTTGATCGATCAAGTGCACCTGCAAGCTCAATTCCTGCCAGGCAAACAGAATTCACTGGCAGATGACTTAAGAATAAATCTAATGGACCCACACGAGTGGAATCCAACTCATTCAAACTTCTAATACACAGGTGGGGGACACCAGAGGTGGACCTCTTTGCTTCCTCCCAAAACCATCAACTTAGCAAATTTTGCACCAGAAATCCTCACAGCCAAGCATGGAAAGTGGATGCCCTATCCTTTACATGGGAAAACCTCTCAATCTATGCCTTTCCCCCTCTGCCCCTCCTTTCAAAAGTACTACTCAAGATCAAACAGGACAGGCCAAGGACAATCCTTATTGCACCAGACTGGCCACACCATCACTGGTACCCACTCCTAAACAGTCTGACAGCAGTGCCACCCTGGCACCTACATCAGACCCCCTCTCCGCTGTCCCAGCAGGTGGGACAGATTTTGCATTCTCAGTTGCAAACCCTGAACCTGGCAGCCTGGCTTATTCCCTGACTACATTACCAGCAACCCTCAGCAAACAGGGGCTGGATGTTATCCTTGAGGCCAGGAGGCTTAGTACTAGGAAATCCTATTCAGAAAAGTGGAAAAGATACTGTTCTTGCAGCCAGTCTCAAGGAAAGGACACAGCCGTGCCCAACCTTACCTCAAATCCTAGATTATCTAGCAGAGCTGCTCCACAAAGGCCTATCATTCTCATCAATTAAGATTCATGCCGCTGCCATCTCAGCTCATTACAATACTGAGCCACCCCTCTTCTTGCACCCTCTAATCAAACAGTTCCTGAGAGTAGCTAACAATTTAAGACCCCCAAGGAGAGCTCCCACTCCTGCCTGGGACCTTAAATTTGTACTAGAGAAGCTCACGCTCTCCCCTTTTGAGCCTGCTGCTACAGCAGAGTTAACATTCCTGTCTTGGAAAACAGCCTTACTTCTAGCCATCACTTCAGCAAGAAGAGTGTCTGAGTTACAGGCCCTTATGGCTGTGGAACCCTTCATTATTTTCCATGCGGACAGGGTTTCCCTCAGAACTAACCCATCATTTATGTCCAAGGTGGTATCCAGTGTGGCTTTAAACCAATCCATCCATTTACCAACCTTTTTTTCTAATCCTCAGAATAAAGGGGAAAGGATCCTGCACTCCTTTGATGTGTACAGACAGCTCATTTTCTACTTTGACAGGACTAAACCTTTCAGAAAATCTGACCAGCTGCTAGTCAGCTTTGCTACAGGGGCGGAGGGCAAGGCCATTTCAAAGCAAACCATTTCTAAATGGATAGCACACTGCATCCATTTCTGCTACAAACACCATGGAAAAGCTACCCCACAGCGGATCAGACCTTATTCCACTAGGGCTACCTCAACCTCTACAGCATTTCTCAGGGGAGTCCCTACAAGGGACATTCTGGAAGCTGTAACCTGGAGTTCTGTACACACCTTCACCAAGCATTACCACTTACCTATCTTTTCTAAATCCAGAGCTGGATTTGTCACAGCAGTCTTACAAGGCCTGCTAGCCCGCCTTAATATTTCTTTACTGCCTCCACCCTTCCTCAGCTTTGGGAATCACCCCAAATGTGATGACTGCAACAGTGAAACACTAAGAACATAGCATAGTTGCATACACTTAGCATAAATGTAGATGTTCGAGTGTATTCACTGTTGCAGTCCTGGTTACCCTCCCTCCAGCCCCCTGTCTTTTCTATACTTTCTACCTATCCTCTTTTTTGGCCATATCTTATGGAAATGGTATTTTCTTTTTACTGGAGGTGTTCCACACCATGTTATTGCTTCCTGTTCTGGGGGCTCCTGACATCTGGGGCAAGAAAAAACGATGTAATGGCATCAGCTACATGTTTTATACCCCTGATGACCTGACGTCATGGAAGAGGCGACAGCATCCGACGCAGAACTCCCAAGACTCTGGTATTCAGGCCAACTGAGAGCTACCTGCAGGCAGATAACCCAAGTATGATGACTGCAACAGTGAATACATGAGCAACTACATTTATGGTAAGTGTACACAACTGTACTTTTCTAATACAACTACAGAAACTGCCATTTTCAAACACCCGGTGCTTCCAGACCCAGTCAGCAGCCTTGCTTTTCCTATCTGGTATGTTATTTTCACAGTAAACTGCTTTATAATATTCCATGTCTCTGTATTAGGTCAAAGTCAGCTAATTATAGCATATAGTGTGAATGGACATTATTTAGAGTATGAACGGACATTATTTAGAGTATTCCAGGCAATGCTAGCTATTCTTATTAAGAAACTAAGGCAGTTTAATTAAGCTCTCCATGTGCTTTCCATATAATGCAACACTCAGTATGTATGGCATGTGTATTTCAGACTGTGGAACAGCGTACTGCTTTATTTAGTTCTTTGCCTTTTACATGTAAAAGTAAGCTGATATTTGTGCTTTTCATTGTATAATTGCTCTTAGATTAACCAAACTACTCTGTTTACCTATGCACAAACACAGGGCCGTTTTAGAGTGATAAGTAGCAGTTAGCTGTTGTCTTGTAAGCTCGTTTTATCACTACATTTAGCAGATAAGGATTGTCTATTGAGCACAGGCTTGGAACGTTTTTATGTTTGAATCTAGCTGCTGCATGTGGAATGGCAGCCTGATTAAAACACACAGTATTTAGTGTAATTGAAACTGCATAGTAACAGGTTGTAAAAGGTATTTTATAGAGTAAAATAAAGGTCTAGCTTTGTTTTATACTGGTTACAGACCCATACTGTGAAAATGAAGCAAATATTCTGTTTGTAGCTATACAGAGCTGCTGTTTACCGTATACTCTCTGGTTGAAGTGAATGTTGAAATGCCTGCTTGCTTGGTGGCTAGATGTCAATGTCAGAAAGGTTCTCACTCTTAATTATGGTTTATTTTTAGGTAGACCCCCTCTAAATAACTAACAAAAATAATTTCCTGCCTGAAGGAAGCTATCCTGAAAACTGTACCCACAAACAATCTTCCTGGAGTTCAACCTACAATTGGCTAAGATTAATACCTGAAACTGTACTGTAAACCTATATGCTGTATACTGCTGACCTTGGTCTAAAGGCACCTTTAGTCTGTCCCCCATACTATGTGTTTAATTAAACTAGTTGCCCCTAGCATTCAATTACATTATTTGTTAACCTAAAATTAAACCCTGAATATAGAATTTTCACTCTGCTCTTCCACACATAGCCCTGAACATTATATTCTTAATCCATAACCTGTAGCTAACAAATACCCTGCAAGAGTACAAAACACAGTCTAAACATAGTCTATAACTTACTGCACAGTACAGGTTAAAAATACAGCTTAAAAATTCAGTTTAAAATACAACCATTAAGTTAACACTAAATACATACCAAAGCCTAAGAAAACACTTGGAGTCAGTGTTAGCCCCGCTCCGCTCGCCTTCGCTATGCTTGGGCTCGCTCAGCGTCCCTCCCTGCCCCCAAATCTCATCCACCTCTACTACTTCTAAATTTATAGGTACTTAACCACACTCCTGTTATAACATCCTATAGGCTTTCACCAATATACTCTTTCCACCCAGTTTTAACATCTTATCAGCTCTCACCTAACATATGCTCTCCACCCACTCTATTACCTCTAAATTGACCATCAGATCTTCTGCTGTTGTGTCATACATATAATAGATCCTAACTACTATACTCCTTCCCTCATAATGTTACACTACTCTTTACTACCCATTTTGCTAGCCATTTATGTACTCACCTTGTATGAAAACCATTTGCTTATTAGTTGTCAGTACCCAAAAGGCCATACTATAACCCCAGCTGTAAAGCATCCCGCCTTCAGCCATGCTAATAACAATGGGTCCAACTCAACATCTTGTTCACTCTTTCAGCATACCAACCCCTGGCACTGTAGCTCTAGATCTAGTCAATACTACAAACCTTTAAACAAACTCCTGAGGCTTATCACTAAGTACAGACCTAGCCTTATACTCGGTGGTGACATTCACCCCAACCCAGGCCCATCCACTTCTGATATATACACCCCCTCTACCTGTAACCTAAGCCACAAAACTATAACCAGTAGACCAATTAACTCTCTCCTAGCCTGTCATTTAAATATTAGGAGTATTAATAACAAGGTACATGAACTGCATGCACTCCTGGCTGTCCACTCCCCTGAGATTCTCTGTCTATCTGAGACCTGGTTAAAACCTAACACTACTGACAAGGAAGTGTTACCACCTGTGTATAACATACACAGGCTGGATCATGTTTCCAGGAAGGGGGGTGTGGTAGCTATACTCTACAAATCTGAGTTGAATGTGACCACAGATGTTAATCAACCACCTCAGATTAATAACTCCGAAATTCTTTCCACTAGATTGCAACTTAACGAAAGTAAATGCATCAACATCATCTGTATGTATATTCCCCCGGGTAATAATATAGCCACACTTGAAGACATCCTACACTGGCTAACATGTCATTACCCCCCAAGAAACCCTACTACTTGGAGACTTTAACATAGACTAGGGCACCTGTTCCTTAGAATCCCCTTCTACCCACATTAACCTGCATGCATTTACACAAATTTAAACTACCCCTACCATGCTAGGTAAACTCAACCAAAAAGAAAACATACTCGACTGGGTGCTCGTAAATAGTAATCTTTGACTGTACACTGCTGGTACCCTCCCCGATGACCTAACTGACCACCTTCTCACTTACATAGTTAAACACAAAGCAATTAATCCACAACTACCCTTATTCAGAAAAGTCAGAAACAAAAAAGACTTTGACCCTGCCAAATTCCAACAGGAACTTAACTCCTCTAATTGGTCCATGCTAAAACACCTACCATTAGAGGAAGCAGTTGTATATTTTTACAACAAAGTTCTTGAAATCCTTGATTTGCAGGCACCTGCCCACTCAAAGTGAACAAAAGCAAAAACTGCACTATGCCTTTCTAAAGAGTCTAGACTAAAAATTACCAACAGTAACAAATTTTGGGCTCTATGGAGCTCCACTAAAGACCCCCATGATCATGTTAAATACAGGCAAGCGAGGAATGAAACTAAAAAATCCATTTTACAAGACAAAAAACAATACTACTGTAATTTACAGACAGCTAACCAGAATAACCCTCATAAGTTCTGGGCAGGTCTGAATAATCTACTTCATCCTAGAAAAACATCTACCCCTATCCCCGCTGCTACCATTGGTAAATCCCCTGAGGATGTCTCAGACAATTTAAACCATTTCTTTACTGAGACAATTTAAGCCATAGCCAGCCAACTACCTCCTAGCTCCCCTGGCGCTGATAGTACCACCTCTATAAACCTACTCTCTTTCAGCTTCCAACCAGTGTCCACATCACTTATCCGTACCTTAGTCAAAAAATTAAAACCCACCACACTCTTTTCTGATCAACTCGCTGCCGAGTACCTTCAAAACTCACAAAGCAAACCAAAGTGGTACACCAGGCAGAAGAAATAATCCAAAAAAGCAGTAAAAGCAGTATTCACTTTTTTAATAAAATCCAAGGACAAAGTAAGCGCTTTCACGTTGATCAGCAACACTTCATCAGACTTCAAAAACTAAGAGCAATTCATAGCATTTAAATATCATCCACAATCAAGATGTTAATTAATTAATCAACGTTTAAAGGCACCACATATCAAAACTGTTGAAATATAGTATATAAAAGCATTATGATATGTTATAAACATATATCTTAAATCAGCTGATGCCATTGCCTATCCAGTATCAATACTAATTAATCGTACCATAGCTGAGGCTAAAATTCTCACCATTTGGAAAACATTCTATGTAATCCCACTACATAAAGGAGGTTCCTCCACTGAATTCTCCAGTTATAGACCAATAGCTATACTTTCTCCACTTGCAAAGATCATGGAAAAATGTATACACAAACAACTCATGCACCACCTAATCCAGAATCACCTCATGGCTGATACCCAACATGGCTTCCGTCCACACCACAGCAAGACTTCAGCCCTATTAGCTTTTACCAATACCATAAGTAATAACTGTAACAATAATCACATATCCTCAGCCCTCTTTTTGGATCTTTCCAAGGCATTTGACATGGTGGATCAACAACTTTTGATTCATACCCTGCAAACTTTCTGCCTAGATTCTAAAGCCCTTCAATGGTTTAAATCCTACCTCAATGGGAGGCAGAAGGCTGCTCTCTGGCAGAACAAGCTCTCTAACCTATTACCTAGCACCCTTGGAGTACCACAAGGCTCCATATTAGGGCCCCTACTGTTTTCCATCTTTATTAACGACTTATGTACTGTCATCCCAAATGTCAGCTGTATCCAATATGCTGATGATGCCACCCTGATTTGCTTAGCTACATCTCCTACAGACTTGAGGTCTGCTACCCAGTCCACCTTTCATAGTATAGAAAACTGGCTCTCTGAACGTCGACTGTTACTAAATCCCAAAAAACTAAAATGCTGCTATTCTCACCAACACAAAGGTCTGTTGCTTTTACCTTCACCATAAATGCAAAATACGGCACAATTACCTCCCCTGACCCCTCTACAAAACTACTAGGTGTCATAATTGATAATAACCTAAAATTTGACCTACATGTAAACCAATCGATCAAGGCCATCAATAAAAAACTTGGGTCACTGTACAGAATAAAAGCCTTCCTAACCCCGCCAGCTAAGATTGCCATAGCTCGCTCTCACCTACTTTCAACATTTCTATATGCTTCCCCCCTTCTCTCTAATCTAAACAAGTCTGTGCTTAATAGACTGTCAACCAGTTACAATCACATTGCCAAATTTGCCACTGGCCTGCCTTTTAGAACACACCACTGCATCAACCTTAAACAACTTGAGTGGCTAGAACTTCCCAGTCTAATCCAGTACAACCTTCTGATTATGGCTAATAAAATCCTCCATAATTGAGATAATACACCAGCTCTTAAAAATATTTTCACCCCCTATAACAATCCGAGACTGCTTTGATCCTCAAACAAACTACTAATTCAGACAATCAAAATTAACAATGCAGCCAGTGATTCCCTCTTTGCAAACTCTGTTGGCAGAGCCTGGAACTTACTTCCAGCTGATATTACTTTGCTTTCCAAACTAGACCAATTTAAAACCAAACTCAAACAACATCTGGCACTAAACTGGCTTTGCCACTGCAACAAGCCTGGCTAACTCTCATCATGAATGTGAATAATCTATTAGTCAATCTACTGTTAATTTTCCTCTGACTGTAACCAGGGGTAACTCTAAACTGTGAACTTGTCTACTCATGTGTGCTTATGCATTCTTTGTAAATACCATATCTGTAAATTGTATTCATTGTTTTCATTGTATCTGTTTACCTTGGAGCTTTTCACCCCGGGCCTCCATTGAAAATGGACATGAATCCAGTCGGACTATCCTGGTCAACAAATGTAAAATAAAAATAAAATAAATTGTACAGTCTCCCTTTGAACCCTTGGCAGAGTGTGATCTGAAGCTTTTGTCATGGTAAACATTGTTTTTGGTGTCTGTAACCTCTGCTAGAAGAATTTCAGAAATTCAGGCCTTGTCTTGTTAACCACCTTATCTGGTGTTTCACAAAGATAGAGTTTCTTTACAAACAACCCCCTCCTTCCTATACAAGGTAGATATCAATCAATCAATCAAACTATTAATTTACTGGTATTCTTTCCAAACTTTTCTAACAGAGGTAAATATTCCTTGCATTTACTAGATGTTCAAAGGCAATTATGCTTCTATCTTCACAGGACAAAAGACATGAGAAAATCTGACTGATGTTTCCATTTCCAAAGCAAGGTTTGATAAGCCAGTCAGCAAGGTGACTGCAGCCAGATGGCTAAATAATTGTATTTCATTTATCTAAGATAGAAACAAAATTGCTTTGGCTAGGCATGTGAAAGCCCATTCTACAAGATCAGTAGCCACTTCAGCAGTTTTTCAATCTAGAGCTTCAGTGGATGATATATGTGCAGCAGCTACTTGGGCGTCAACCCATACCTTTTTACTCATAACAAATTGGACTTGGTATCTAGGGGAAGAGCATCTGTTGGTTTAATGGTGTTCAAGAATATCCTTCCGTGAGTTCTCCCAAGATCTAAGGTAGCTGGGGACTCTGTCCCATATGTCATGGATAAAATTAAGACTGACAACATCAGATAAAGAAGGTATGGACTTACCACAATGTTCTATCTGTGTTGTCCATCTTCATTTATTCTTGACACCCCTCCCTCCATCCTCCAGCCTTTGAAGACTTTTTAGTGGAACAGATTATATACCTTCAAATTATTGTGATCTTTAATGCAAAACAGATATGGTTTTCCTTCAAGCTTCCTTGTCTATTATCTATACATTCTTTGCATACTCAATCTGAGGTAATTGGGAGAGAGGGTTTGCGGGTAGAGGTGAAGCTTCAGGGATTTTGGCTGGCGTGAGCTTTAGTAACAGCCAAGTTGGTTCTGATATCAGAAGTGAACCCATATGTTAAGGATAAATAAAAATGGACATGTAAGTGTACATAACTTCTTTTTTACAGTCATCTCACATTCTATAGGGATAGAAAGGTTCACTGATTTTTTTTTATTTGAGGAAGGTAGGTTGAGTCAGGATAAAATTAACAAACATGGAGATCTGATGGAATTAATATTAAAATATTTTTTTTATATTTTGAGGGAAAGTATGTTTTGCAAGAAAAGGGAGTCACTATCTGGTCAGAGTGTAGTCCCCTTTCTGCAAACATTGTGATGATTGAATGGGAGAGGAAATTTATCTTCAATAATAAATTTGTGGGGTCCTGGTGTCTATACACAAGATACCTAGATGACATATTTATTGTGTGGAAAGATGAAATAGATAATATTCCATCATTTAATAATTACTTAAATGGAACCACTGAATTTTTAGTCTTTTCACATGAGATAGGGATTGACATTATTTCCTACATAGATGTTCAGTTTGCCAAAGACAAAGCTAATAAAACATTTACATCTAAGATATTTTGGAAGCCAACATATTCAATTATTCCTGCATTATACGAGTTCACATCCTGTGGCACAGGAAAAAGCCATGGTTAAAGGACAGTTTGTCTGAGCAGCATAAATGGTGTCAGATTTGAGAGACTTCATAGAGAAATGTTCTGTTATGAAGAACATGTTCATTAAAAGGGGTTATTCAGTAAATTTTATGGATGGCTATATGCAGGAGGTTATAATCAAGAGGAAAAAACAACACTTTACCCCTGTTTTGAAAACAGAGTAGAAATCATCCCAGCCTTGAATTAACTGAGGTCATGTGGGAGTCAATTTAATGCCAGGATTATTATATTTGTAAACACCTATCCTTTGGACAGTGTAACTATTAGATGGACCCTTAAGAAAAATTGGTCTTTATTAGATGAACAAACATGAATTAAAACAAAAAGTGGGAGATACGCCAGTGATTGTGTATAAAAAGGGAAGGTATCTTAAGAACATCTTTTGAGTCGATTAAGGAATCTAGTAATAACAACAACAAAAAATAAATTATTAACATACAATGCTATATCAAACCCAGAGCTGTTGGACATGCACCACTTAAAGAAATCCCAATCCCTCCGAGCTACATGCTCTGGGGACCTAAACCTTGTCACAACAATAAACAGAATATGCTGGAGGGATAGATTACGATCTCCATACTCTGGAACAAACTACCTATCTATATCAAATAAAGCTCCTCATTAGCATTCTTCAAGAAAAATCTTGATGATCGGATGGGAGATAGGCAATTCACCCTGGAGATCACTTCTGTAGCTCTGTTCGACAGGGGCCCAGGAAAATAATTATCTTGGGTGGCGAAAGCCAGGGTACCTTTTTGGCTAGGCTTATATAGGCCCTAGGGCCAATAGCCTAGTACCTACCTATGAACATATAAACCTATTAATGCATGTGGATACTGTCAATATTGCAAATATATACTGAGTGGTTAAATGTTTGTGGTGAACAATATGATATTTAAAGTAAAAGAGAAATATAATTGCAGCACTATGGATGTAATGTATGTGGCACTGTATCAACAGTGCCCATGATTCCATATAGGAAAAACAGAGAGGAAAATAAAAGAAAGGCTTTATAAACACCTCTATGAAATTAGAAAAAAGAAATTGGCCAGTGCATTATTTAAGCATATTGAACATTTCCCTGATCATAGTTTTAAATTTACTATATTGGAAAACATTGATGTAGATCCTAGAGGGGGACCATGGGCAATACTTCTTGGAAAACAAAGAACCATTTTAGTAAGTCCGTTTAAATGTGGGTTGTGCACTGAGCTTGAATGGATTTTCCTCAATAGCTTGTATTTTAAAAATGAGAGTGTACATGAGATAATAGGAAACGGGTATTACTATGTGCTTGGCAATGAGTTTGTATTGTATTTGTAATTGACTATATTTATAACTATATTTATAACTGAATTTTATTTGTAATGTTTTCGAAGGTTGTTCACTTTAAGGAATTAATTGAGGAGCAAGTCATGTGACTTTTTTTGGGTTTTAAAATCAGTGTAACTTGTTTATTCTTAAGTTAATGAAGTCTTGGTTTGACTGAGATGAAAGCTCTTATCTTATTTTGCCAATAAAAGGAAGTTCATTCTACCATTGCGTTTCAAGTTTGTTTTATTGCAGTTTGTCTTTTGTCTTTTGGATTTACTACAAGAAGTCAGAGTACACAGAGAAAAGTCCATGCAGACATGTGGAAAACATACAAGCTCCCCTGAGCCAGTCAGTGACTGGAAATCAGGACTGAATTCCATACCACAGAGATGTGAGACAGGTTTTAACAACTGAGCCCATGGGCATCCATTTTGTAGACTTCAGTTGCTACAGTATATTTGAGAAAGATAAACTGGTAGATAAACAGACAGACAGACAAACAATAGACAGAGACATATCCTAGATTATCTAGACCATGTATTATAGCAGCTTCCTTCTTTGCATGATCTCTTGTTGGAGAGTGCACGTGAATGCTTCTTGGACTTAACTATCAGATCCATGAGATGGATTCTCATCTGCAAGGCAAAAGGAAGACAAGACTGGATTAAATGACTATGGGTATGCAGCATTATGACTAAAACAATAACCTCCTGAGAGCATTACGTGCACTAGATAGCAACAAAGAGTAATTCATTGACAGTGATCTACAATCCAAGTGTAACAGTATTCATAAATACAGTATTCACGGACAATATGATAATGTGGATATTAAGTGTAAGTTATTATAGGTTCATAGGTAGGTACTAGGCTATCTGCCCAAAGGCATTTATAAGCCTATCCAGAATGTATTGGCTTTCTCCACCCCCTTAAATTAGTTCTCTGTGCCTCTGTCCAGCAGAGCCACTGAAGTGATCCCCGGGGTAAACTTTCTGTTTCTCTTGAAGAGTGTTAGCAAGGAGCTCTGCCTAATGTAGATTGGAATCTTGTTCCAAAGCATGGGAAGTCTCTGGGACAGGAATCTATCCCTCCAGCACGTCCTATTTATTGTTGTGGAGAGGTTTAAATCCCTAGAGCATGTTATTATACAAATAATCAATTTTTATACTTAAATATGATACACTGATTCCCAGAGGTCTCAATTTAGAATGCAATTGGAAAGTTTTTTATTCAATTGTTGTGCAAATGGAATTATTTACTTGATTATTGGTCTATTTAATTGTTTAATTATGTAATTGTTTATTGATTTTATAATTGCTATATAAGGGTGTTCTTTTGCTGTTTGTTTTATACTCTGAAAAGGCTGTAGAGCCAAGACACTGAGAGAAATAATAAACAGTTTTGGATCACTTGACCTGTAGTTTTCATGGTTTGTGGATTCTATTTTTCTACTACTGTGGTCGTGTAACAATATTCATCTATGATGTACTCATACATTCTCCAAACATTTGAGGGCCAGCAAAGATACACACATAGGCATACAGCCATAAACTTCAACTTCATGTTATTGATTCATACATTTATATCAGCCTAGAAACTAAGTAAAGATGACACATGATTCATAAGTGTATGGCAGGCTAGAAACTAAACATGACACAAAATTCTAAAAATGATGCAACATTCCAGCAGCATTCAGTCTTGTAAAATTAGGTTATGGTGCATATGTGTATCACCTACAAGGACATGGTCTCATTATCTACTGCAGTAAATGGAATTTTTTTGTCTTACTAGGATTCACACAACCTGTCATTCAATGCCAGATTTGCAGTATATACAGATAGCCCATAGAGAGCAACATTCCCAGTATATATACCTTTATAATAATGCATAAACTCTACTGTCCATCTGCCTTTTTAAATCTCTATTTTGTTGATAAGTTATCCAGTAGAAAGTTTTCAAAGGATGCAGTAAAGGTTAAGAACTGAAATAACTTATCATTAAAAGTATACAAACAACAGAACAGATGGTATCATATATCTGCACAGAAAAATATTTGAAGACTATGATGGACTATCTTGACAGACTATGTCAAGGAATGATTAGCATTTTGTTGATACATTCTAATCAACCTGTGTTCATCTGAGTTTTGGTGTGTGTGCGTGTGTGTGTGTGTGTGTGTGTGTGTGTGTGTGTGTGTGTGTGTGTGTGTGTGTGTGTGTGTGTGTGTATTTGTTTATACTTATGCATGACTAGCCTCTGTTGCCAGCTGCTAGTGCTGCACTTTGTGTACAACTAGATTATTCAGGATTATTGTACTTTACTTATTCACATGAACCGCATCATCTTCAGGACATACATTGCAAAGTTTCATGAGATATAAATATAACTACACATCTAATCATCATGGACAGCTGTGAGGTCTGCTTTCAAGGTAAACACAGTGGATGATGAGATTGAATAGAGGCATGGCAAAAAGTATGAGAGAATGTTTGCCATTATTCTGTACTGTTCTGTTTGGCATAACAAAATGATGGTTTTATTGGAAAAGTGCTTGTTTAGAGAAGGTCTGGGATATGACAAAACACCATAGAATGTTCAGCAGTCTTCTTTGTAAAGTTATTTATCTAGATATTTTGTAGTAGAATCATTAGAGTAAAAAATGTATCTGCATTATGAAGGTAGGATTGCTTGTACCATTTTGGAAGAGAAAAGGGCAACAAGGTGAAGAGATTCTAGGTGTTTAAGGTTTCTCACTCTGGGGAAGAAGTAGCTCCATATTAATAACATAGAGGGTTATGATCAAGTCTCAGATCATAACTAACTTGTTTCATATTGAAGAAAGTAATAAGAAATTCATCTCAATATGAGTGATGAATACCTGACATCCATTTCAAGAACGGTTTGATTGGGGACATCTGATCATAATTCTCTGTAGAGCACAGAGACTGCTCCATGTGCTATCAGTTATATAGAGAAAGTGTAGGAGACCAAAGTTTCACAGACTGGGAAGCAGTAACACACAATATTCAGGATATGTTTTTGTGCCTACTAGTATTGTTGCCTCACTGAGAATGATGTCAAAATACAAAATAAATAAATAAATACATACACGGTTTTACTGGAAAGGCTTGCCCAGACTCTGCTACAGTTTGCTGTGAGGCAAATGTTAGTTTGCTTTTTATTTTTTGTATTCTGTATTACTTTATTACCTTTTTCTATTTTGTATACTGTCATTTGTTTTCTTTACACTGCGTTTTACTTGTATTCTGCTTTTAACTGCATATTAAAACTTGAAAAGACACCACAGCTCTGTCTCTTGTGAGTCAGACATTTTTCCCACTCTCCCACCTGGTTAGTGTTCTGTGCTTAAACACCACTGTCTTTCTAGTTGCCTGCCCCTTATGCTAATTTGACCATATAGCTCATTTCCTCTCTGCTTTTACTGGTTGATGTGAGTAAGCACAAAATTATCATTTTGTGAAATCACTCCCCTTCAACTATTTAAATGTATTGGCCATCCTACTGTATTCCATAGTACCAGAATACAAAAGTAACCACCCCCTTTCAATCTATCTTTCTGTTTTAAAAATAGTGACTCTCCACTAAAACTTAACTTTTTAGACAGGTAAAAATTAAGTTACCTAATTTCACATCTACCTCCTCTAATGCACACTGCAATGTTTAGGATAAACCATTTTTTTCATCTTACCTTTAATCATCCATTGCAAGACCACCCGTTATTGGAGAGCTCACAGTGGTCATCTTGGGATTAGTGCTTCTGTTTTCTCCTGGTGAGAGGAGTGCAGTTACATTATTTCCTGGAGACTGCCAATCACCAGAAAGCTTAATAACTGCTTTATAGGTGACAGCTTGGAATCTGTGCTTATATTCTGATCCTGGTGAGAGTAGGAGCAGAGTGTATTGATTCCTGACTGTTTTTAGTTGGAGCGTGAGTGTCTGTGCTTAATGTACCTGATTGGTCTGGTTGCTATTCGAGGCATCTACCAGAAAAAAAAAGGCTACAAGCCTGCAGACCCTTGCATCATCTGGGACAAGACCATGGATCACCAAACAGGCTGTGGCCTGCTTCTCTTCTTGGAATTGGTGCTAATATTTTGCTTCTGGTGAAAGAAGAAGCAAAGGAGTACTGTATCCCAACAGAGTGAAGCTGTGTTGAGACCAGCATTAGTAGAAGACAGGCAGTAGCCATTCATGTGACTCTGCTCTTTTAATCATTCTTGACAAGCTAATTATTTATTTTCAGTACGTACTGCTTGATTTTTTCCTAACTTCAGAATATCTGCCTAAATACTTCATCCTTAAATTGTCAGGGTCTATGTATTGGTTTCCCCTCGAGTGTTTGTCAGTGCTCTGTACAAACTCAGATACTTTGAGTGACATTTTTCCTGTAAAAGGCTTCAGTACTTAATATATTGAGCTCATATCCAGGCATATCTAAAGGTCAGTTCTCTGTGCTTTCTCCTGTCAAACTGGTGAACCTGGGCATCCTGGGGCAGTGTAGCAACTGCCTCATGTACACAGACAACCCTCTCCTCTTACATCCCAGCACTGTGACTTGTGAGAGATGTACATATATAGCCAAATTGGAAGCCGAGTACTCTCCAGCCAAGACTGGATTAGCCAGTCAAGAGGAGAAGGATAACACCTGCATCATACCACATTCAACACATAGCCCTCCAGAATATACAACACCACAACCCTCACATAGTAAGACAAAACACACACCTACTTTCTCGGAGGCTCTCAATAAAATTCTGCCCAAACAACAGAGACCTCCGAGGCAGAAACACAAACCACCACCACATCCCAGCACAAACCATGAGACACATAGCTCATATACAGTGTGCCACTCAACCAAAGCCCATAAGGCAAAACAACTTACCCAATACACTAGTCATAGGTGACTCAATAGTAAGGCACACTGATGTCCCACTCACTAGGTTGAATAAGGAGAAAGTTACAGTCAGCTGCCTGTCGGGTGCTAGGATCTGCCACATAATGCACACACTTAGGTCACTCCACAACATGTACAAATATGACTCTGTCATTGTCCATGTTGGTGTGAATGATCTGAGACATACATCACTGGACTACATGAAAAGAGACATAGAGGAGCTCTCTGATCTTATAGCCCAGACAGATATGACCCTATCTCTGAGTAGCATCCTACCATCACCCAGAATGATACCACAGTACAAGCAGAAAATGATTGACTTCAACAATTGGCTAAGTTTCTGGTGTCATTCTAAGGGGATCCAGTATCTGTCTGCCTGGGATGACATGATCGACAGACCTTGATGCTTCACCAGAGATAGCCTGCACCTGTCACTCCAGGGATTCCGGATACTGGCCAAGGCTCTTGCTACCCCTATAGTGCCTTTTTTAGGCAATGTCCTAAGGACAAAATTACCACCATAACAGCTACTTGCGAATGAAATCTGAGGGTTATGCTACTCAATGCTAGAAATCTAAATCTCAAAATGTACTTGTTCAAAGCACTCCTTAAAATGGAGAACATCGACATCTGTGCAGTGACCAAGACCTGGTTCAAGGCACCAGAGAGCACCCCAGCATTGCCAGGCTATAATTCATACCACACCTTTCGGCCGCTAAACCTGAACTGAAGCACTAAAGGCAGTGGTGTATCCATATTCATAAAGGATATGCCCAACATAATGCATCAGAGATACTTCAGTTACAACTAACACTGGGTAAAACTGCAATTCAGGTTGTAGCCTGCTATAGATTCCCCACCATGACCCGAGACTTCCACTCCACATTCCTAAACACACTGGAAAATATTAGAGTATAACCCAAAACCCTTATACTGGGAGACTTTAACTACCCCTCCATTAACTGGGAAAATTGTTCATGTGCCAACACACTTGCTCAATGTTTTCTGGAATTCATTAATTCCAATGCCCTGGACCAACTCATTCTTACCCCCACCAGAGGTAGAAGCATCCCTGATCTGGTCATTACTAACATGGGTGACCATTGCTCTACACCAGTAATCATCTCCTCCCTGGTCAGATCTGACCACAAGCTAATCACCATGGATATCCACATCCCACCTTCACCCCCCTAAAGGAAATCACCATAAAAACTTCTCCAAAGTCAATTTTGGGCTTCTAATAACAGAGGTGGCTAACTTCCCGACACCCATGCAAATGGAAAATAGGTCCATGACTGCTGAATCATACACCAATGCACTATATGAGCACATACACAAATGTATGTAACGGGCCATACCAAACAGAACCAAGACGCTCTCCTCCAAAAAGAAGGAAGCCAATCTGGTGGTCCCTACCATAAATAAACTTTACATCAGAAGGAAAAAAACTGTTGCAGAAAAGGGTGAAGTCCCAAGACTGGAAAAACTCCATTGTTAGCCTCAGCAAAAAACTGAGATCCATCATCAAATGATCTAAAACTAGCTATGAAAACAAAATTGCTGCAGATTCTAAAGGCAACCACAAGGCATTCTATAGTTATGTTAAGAATCTACATGGCAATACTCAGATCTGCTCTGAGTTAGAGCACAATGGCAATACATATACAGAACCAACTGATATTGCCAACATATTGGCTGACAGGTTCAGTGTGAAGTTTGCCCCCATTTCACCCCCTAAAGGGCCTATCACAATACCTGAGGAATGTCAAGTGTCTATTATCATGGCTACACAGGTAAAAAATGCATCCCTGGCTGTGTTCTACATGAATTACAAAGTGAACTGGCACCACACCTGAATACCCTGTTGAATTACAGCCTCATTTCAGGCTTTATTCCTACCGAATAGCACACTGCTATGGTCATCCCACTCCACAAAGGGGGAGCAGCTACAGACCCTGGGAACTACCTCCCCATTAGCCTTATGAGTCTGATATGTAAGGCTATGGAGCACATCATCATGGACTTTATAAATAAGGACATAGGGAATCTCCAAACTCTGGACCCCACTCAGTATGGGTTTGTAAAAGGTAGATCATGCCTGCTCAACCTGATAGACGTCTATGAGTCTGTCACCAGAGCTGTGGATGAGGGCAAGGTAGTTCTCACAGCCTACCTATCTCTTGCCAAGGCCATCAACACCATCCCTCACTCAGGAATCAAAGATAGACTCACTAAACTAGGCATAAAACCCTATGTAATAACATGGGCTGCCAAATGGCTCACTGATAGAACCCACACTGTGAAAGTAGCAGACTCCAAATCTGACTACCGACCATTTACAAGTGTTGTCCCACAGGGATCAGTTCTAGGTCCTCTCCTGTTTGGCATCTACTTCTCTGAAGTTCAGGCCAACACAAAGGGACTCTGGCTGACCAAGTTTGCAGATGATTGCAAACTGTGAGCCATTCTCCAACTGATGTAGAAATTCTACAAAAAGGCCTCACTGACACCAATGTCTGGTGCCAGAACTATGGTCTTAAGCTCAATGCTAAAAAGTGCATTGTCATTCCCTTTGGGAAAAATTCGGTGGCCATGAACTACCACATAGGCAGCAGTCCACTAAACACCGAAGGTGTGATAAGAGACCTGGGGACACAGGTTGACAGCAACCTCGCCTTTGATAACCACATTGCCACTATAGTCAGAAAGTCCTTCTATGTGACACATCTCATTACAAAAGGTTTCTCTTCCAGGAAGAAAGAGGTCATAACCCCTCTCTACTCGTCATTAGACCTATTATAGAATACAATGCCCCATTTGGTATGTACCTCACTAGACACTTACAACAACTGGAAAGGCCACAAAAATACCTCACTAAGAGGATCTTAGGCCTTAGACACATGCCCTATATGGACAGACTCAAAAAACTCCTATACTCTGTCTCGTATCTCCTACTTAGAGGTGATCTCTGCTTGATCTACAAAGTCATGTCTGACCCAGAGCTGCTAGATATGGTACACCTAAACAAACCCCAATACCTCCGTGCCACATGCTGCAGGGACCTTAACCTCATTACTGCAATAAACAGAACATGCTGGAGGGACAGGTGCCTAATCGAGAGACTTCACATACTCTGGAACAAACTTCCCATTCACTTCAAGCAGAGCAATTCACCGGCCTTCTTTAAGAGAAATCTTGATGACTGGGTGGGCAATAGGAAGTTCACCCTGGGGATCATTTCAGTGGCCTTGGTTGACAGGGGCACTGGGAACTAACTTTGGGTGGCATGATGCCAGGGAATCTTCTTAGGCTAGGCTTATATAGGCTCCAGGGCCGTTAGCCAAGTACACACCTATGAACCTATGAACTTATAATGTTCTGGCAATGTCTTCTGGGTCAGAGTAGGTGGTGTTATTGGAGATCATCTCAGTGCAGCGTTGAGTAATGATTCCAGGATTTCCACTTAGTTAAAAATGGCTTTGAAATTATCTTTGGATGAGTTGGAAATATCTTGTGTTTGTACTTGGCTATACATGTGTATTTTTTTTGTTTTTTTTTTAATACCTGGGTTCTTTGCTTACCTTTGGAGGTCATTTCAAGTATGGGGTTGTTTGAATATATTTCTTACGGCTATAAGTTTTTTTTCTTTTTATTGTACATTTTGATATTGAGTTTCCATCATAAGGGCTATTTTTTTTTCTAAATTTCAGAGTAACAGTTTTAAATTCCAAGATTGTAAGTACATATCCTGCAATAGTGAAAATGCATGTGCAAAAATGGGGACTTAAATATACAGATATACTAAGTATGAGGTTGCTGTGTTTTGGCGTATTCCCATTACTACAAGGTATGGCCATGTTAGAGTTAGTGTATATAAGTAGTGGGAGTGTGGAGGGGTACATAATCTTCACAATTAGGGGTGACTAGGATTTCTCCTCCCTTTAAAAAACTATAAAGGATAATGCGATTGTTGCATTGCATTGTCCTCATTAGTTTCACTGTTCTTCATACATTTGAGACTCAGAAGTACAGGTCTTGAATTTACAGTAGGAAGCTAGAATTCAGTGCTATAAGCAGTCACATTTATAATTGGAGTAGAAATCTTTTATATGTCCTGTGGCCATGCAAGCATGTTAGAAGATCATCCCTGAATAAATCCTTGACGCCAGTTTGATTAGTGGGTATCTTAGGTTGAATACATGAAAAAAAAAAAAAGACAGCATGGTGATGTGATTTGACCACTACAGGTTTGAAAGATATTGAGGGGTTGGGAGGGTGACCTAATGGTTAAGGTGTTTGCCTTACAAACACAAGGTGCAGGGTTTGAGTCTCACAAGGGATAATTGGCTAGGCTTAAAATGGTCCACAAGGGCAGTTAGCCTAGTACTAATTTATGAACCTATTGACACTGTATTTTCAAGAACAACATCAAGCACATTTGAGTTCATAGTAAGGGAGAGCACTAACTGGCCTAAAGAGCTAACACTGGTGTCTAAGAACCTCTGCAAATTTGCTGTTTGTGATTTACATTTGACGATCTATGCACAGGTAGATGAAATCTCTCAGAATTAATGTGTTAGGGTCAATAGTTCTTTAATTTATTTAAGTGTTGTAGACTTTTGAGATACATGGATGATGTCCTCTAATCAGCAGAGACTTTTTTTATATTTGACAAGATATACATGAATTCTAAGTCATTATCCTGATGGTTTAGCTATGAGGTGATGAAACAGTGAATGAAGCAGACCACTGGAAATGCAACCACTCTCACCATGAGGTCTGACTGAATGAAAGGCATTAAACCCCAGCAAGGACTGAGTTTTAAAACTGCACTGCAACCATGTTTCTGTAATCATACAAATGTGTATATTTTCAACAGTCAAGAAAGCCTTGGGAAATGAGAATTTTCTTGTTTAAACTTCCAACACATTGGATGGGCTTGATTGAGGTTAGTTACGTTGGTAGGTGTAGTAAACTAACTGCCTAATGAAAGAAACTATGAAGGTTGATAACTTTTAAACAATAAGCTGAAGTCTTATGGAGAAAGATGAACACCAGTCCATTTGAAGCAGAAAGACTGTCATTTCCTTCCAAGCTAACACAAGTTATTGAACAAATTGATAAGGTGATTTATTTACTTATGTATGCATGTATGTATGTATGTATTTATGTATGTATTTATTTGTTTATTTTGTATTTTGACATCATTCTCAGTGAGGGAGCAATACTGCTCAAGACTAATTTCTTTCTAGGCAGAAAAACATGGGAGCTCAACCATATGTTTCTCTTCATATCTTCCAAGAAGGAACATCTAAAGTTGTTCACTCCCACTCCCATTTGAGCAATGAACCAGGGTATATAAATACTTGGTGAGAAGGGATCTAAGTACCCCACAGACACCACAAATTAGTTCATCTAATCATTAACTTAATGTTACTCTTTCTTTACTTGGCTTAGTGACTGGTGCATCAGTATGTGTCACCACAGTCACCTATGACTAGGACATCATCACATGTGGTAGCATGCTCAGTCAGTCTTAAGAGGTTAGCTACTCAGCTTAAGTGACCTTTGTTTACTGTGGTAGCTGGAGGAATAGTTGCAAGAGTTGTATCAACGTGAGGTATTGTTGTCAGCATAGTGTGAGAGATGTGATCATGCTGCTGATGTTTAGGTGTCATGTTGCATTGCCTAAGAAGTTTAGGAGGCTTAGGAGAGGATTTAGTTAGTTCCTCAGCATATAGAAGCTCGGTTTTAGTTTTGTTCTGTTGTAGTGTGAGGTTATGGTGAGCTTTGACAATGGGGTGACATGAGCGGATTGCTTCCAATTTATATAGATATCTACACCTCTCAGAAATCATATCTGATGTTAGGTAAAAGCAGTGAGTTATCACTGCAATGGGTTATCAGTGAATACGAGACACTTGTTATACTGCCTCAAAATTCCTAATGCTAGTAAGGTGACAACAGATGAGTTAAGGTCAAACTGTGCCTCATGGTATCAGGAAATTTGGTAGTGGATTTCTTCAGTAGGAATGGATACTATGGTAATCACTTTGATGGGGGAAGTGTTCAATAATAATGGTTTGGGATTCTGCGTCAACTGAGGCATAGAAACAGCAGTTTGGGAACTAAGCAGAAAGACGCGAGGAGAAAATAGCTGCTGCACAGGGGGTGTATAAATGAATGATATTAATGAAGTAAGAAACCATATACTGTTCTCATAGACACTGCTGTAAGGTGGAACAAAGTACTGTACACATAGTATGATATTAACTGTATGGCCTAATAGTGGATGCACTGGTACTGCAAATGTGTCTGTATATGGTTGATACAAATGAGGTAGGAAACAAAGTACTGTACACACACAGTGTGATAAGGCAGAATCATATATTATATTACATACATAGTACAAGGCAGTGAAATTCAGGTTTTTGGCATGAATACTGCAAGATTAGCAAACACAGTATAAGAAGTACGATACAGAAGAAAGATACAAGATAAAGGCCCTGCTGTCACAACATGACCAAGCATAGTGCAATGCTGCAGACATACAATAATGCAGAAGTTCTGTACAAGGTGCCACTGCAGAATACAGACATGGGTACCCTGAGACTAGCAAGCACAATACTATCCAATGTCTCATTACTGGGACTGGAACTTCAGCCTGAAAAAAGATGATTTTTAACTAATTTTGGAATGCCAAGTCGTTAGACATAATGTTTGTGCCATATAAGGTATTATTATTATTAATTGCATCCACCTCTGTGAAAAGAACACCTGAATTGCAGGTCTTGTATAGGAAATCTGGAAAAGCTCACCCAGACTCTGCCAGAACTTGCTGAATGGAAAAGGTTAGTTTGTTTTTGCTTTCTTGCATTTTGTATTGTTTCATTGCCATCTTCTATTTTCTATATTGTGATTTATTTTCTTTACACTGTGTTGCATTTGTATTCTGCTTTTAATTGCATAGTTAAACTAAGAAAGAGACCACAGCTACATCTCTTGTGAGTCACACAGAAATTAAGTCTTTTCCCCACCCTTCCACCGTGGTGCTGTTGTGTATTTAAATTAAACTGTCTGTCTAGTTGCCTGCTTCTTATGTTAGTTTGACCACATATCACTTTCCCTCTCTTCTTTCATTGGGTATTGTGAGTAAGCACAACATTATCAATTTGTGAACTCAATCTACTTCAGCTATTTAAATTTATTAATGTATTAGCCATCCCACTGTTTTCCATAGAACCAGAATACAAAGTGCCCACCTCCTTCCAATCTATCTTGCACTTTTAAAATTAGTGGCTCTCCAGTTGGATAGCTAAAGCTTAAGCTACCCCTCTTTCATATATAACTGTTTAGTGCCTACTGCAGATCTTAGGATAGTAACCCATTTTTCCATTTTACCTTTAAAATCTGCAACATCTACTACAAGACCATCAATTATTGGAGAGCCATGTTTTGCCTCTCAGTAGCTGTCATGGGATTAGTGCTTCTGTTTTTCTCCTGATGAAGGACTGCTGATTACTGGAAAAACTAATAACTGCTTCACAGGTGCCAGCTTGGAATTTGTGCTTATATCTTGCTCCTGGTGAGAGAAGGAACAAAGTGCATTGATTCCTAACTGTTTCTGATTGGCAGTGAGTGCTGTGTTTGACCTTCCTTAATGGTCTGATTGCTGTTCAAGGCACCTACTAGGAAAAGGCTATAACAAGCCTACAGACCCTTGCATCGTCTGGGACAAGACTGTTGATCACCAAAGATCTTGTGACCTGCTTATCATCTTAGGATTTGTGCTACTGCTTTGCTTCTCGTGAGAGAAATAAAAAAGCATTGTATCCCAGCAGTGTGAATCTTTAGTGATACCACCATTAGTAGTAGAGAAGTAGTAGCCATTTATGCAACTCCCCTCTTTTCATCACTCTTAACAAGCTTATCTTTCTTTTTGGTAAGTACTGCTTGATTTTCTGTTGTCTAATCTAACTTCAGAATATCTCCCTGCGCACTTTATCCACAGATCATTAGGGTCTACTTATTAGTTTGCACTGACATGTTTGGCAGTGACCTGTATCAATGCAGAAAGTTTGAGTTTATATTTTTCCTGCAAAAGCACGATTTAAATTTCACAAATACCTAGTTGCACAGAGGACAGCTAGATTGCAGTGCAAGCACTGGCCTCAGAGTCGCAAACCAGATACTCCTGACATTACTTAATATTGTCACTCCAACCATCTAATCAATACATAAGGGTGTGTTGCCATGCATATGATCTTTCCCAATACCTTCAGTACCAGCTTGGTGGATATGGGTATCTGGAGGCAATGCAGAAATTGCATCATATTTACCGACATCCAGTTAATTCTCAAAGGAACTGATATGGTATGAAAGAAATATATTTATGCAATGACAATGGAGGCAAAAATCTCACATAAAAGCACTACTAATGTCAATCAGGTTGTCAAAATATACATGTTGCACCCATCACACACAATTCAAGGCAGACACATAGAACCACATATGCTGAGGCACTTAAATGTAACCTTCCTAAACTCCAAAGACCTGCTAGATGAAGTACACATAACAAATACACTCAGCAGCCCTGAATGCACTCTTTCAAAACAATACCCACATCGACACATGCAGACACATTTCCTGGAGCCTCTACTTGCAAGCCCATAAGGCAAGCCACCACCCAATTTAGCATTCTTGTTAATATAGACTCAGTTGTGAGACACACCGCTGTCCCTCTCACTAAGTTGAATAAGAAAACAGTCACTGTCAGTTGCTTATCAGGGGCTAGGATCAGCCACATTCTGCATATGCTCAGATCACTGGACCACAAATAACAGTTTGACTAAGTCATAGTCCATATGGGTGGAAATGACCTCCCTAGACCATATGAAGAGAGACATCATGTAGCTTTTACAATATCTGTCCCAGGCTGATATGAGCCTTACACTGAGCAGCATTTTACCTTCTCCAAGAATGATGTCACAATATGAACAAAATATGATTCACTTTAATAATTGACTTAGTTTCTGTTGTCATTTTAAGGGGGGTTGCAATATTTGTCAGCGTGGAAGGAGATGGTCAACAAACCATGCTGGTTTGACTGGTATGGTCTGTAAATCTCCCCTCTAGGCTTTTGAATATTAGCTAAAACATTGTCCTCCCCATACTGCCTTTTTTTAGGCAATGCCAAACTGAAAGTACTGCTGACATAGCAAATCAAAACCAAGAAAATCTAAAGGTGTTACTGATCAATGCTAGGAATCTAAATAAGAACTCCACTCCCTAGAGGCTCTTCTCACCTTAGAGAATGCTGACATCTGTGTGGTCACTGAGATATGATTTAAAGTCATGGAGAGCACACAGACAGTGCAAGGTTATAGTGCCTTCCACACACAGACCAGCTACTACACAGACATGAACTAAATGTGGAGGTGTCTGACTCTATGTCAAAAATCAATATACCTCAAGGCTTGTCAAACAAGACAATACAATTGTGCTTCTCCACATTCAAACCACCATAGACAAAATCCCATATCACTTCATTGCAAGCTATAGTTTTCCCCTCTTTGACACAGGAAATCCACATGTATTTAAACTTGTTGAAAACACTCACCATCCAACTCAGTACCATATTCATGGACAACTATAATTACCCCACTTTTGACTGGGAATCAAATATGACATCAAATGTACAGGCACAGAGATTCATGGATTTTGTAAAGACAAATTCTCTGGACCAGATTTTCAATACAACAACCAGGGGAGCAATCATACAGTATGTGGTCCTCAATAATAAGTAAGAGTGCTGCACACCCCCTAGTATAATGCCTTCTGGTAAGATCAGACCACAAAATGTTCTCCTTTGAAGTAAAAATAAAACTTGGAACCCCAGCTAATCCTGGAATGTTTAGGAACTACTCTAAAGCTAACTTCCTACTATTAAGTAATAACCTGGCAAAATTTCAAGCCCCTATTGCCCAAGAGGAAGAAATACAGAACTAACACAAAAAACAAGCCACCTTGGTGGAATCGCAACAATAAGCTGTGTAACATAAGGAAGAAAATCATGGCAAAATTAGTCGGTGCAGCACCCAGTAGGATAAAAGCACTCTCATCAAACAAAACAAACAACTCAAAGGAAAAATAATGTCTACTAAAGCCAAATTTGAGAGAAATATGGCCTCCCATGTCAAGGACAACTACAAGGCATTCTTTAGCTATGTCCACAACCTCAAAGGCATTACACGTTTATGTGCAGAGCTCATTGTTAATGGAGCCACTTATAATGAGCCAAAAGATATATCAAATCTAACAAATTCGGCTCTAACTTTACCCCCTCTCCCTCTCAACCTTACCTCAGCAAATACCATCAAATATAACTCCCCTTGCTATCACTAGGGAACAGGTCCTTAATGTTCTCTCTAAGGCCAAGAACACCATATCAGTGGGCACAGACAATATCCTAGGATGCCTTCTAAATAGCATGAAACAAGATCTATCAGACCCTCTGGAATTGCTTTTAACTGCATCCGCCAAACTGGCTTCATTTCTCATGAATGGAGAACAGCAATAGTCATCCATCTGCAGAAAGGTGGGCCATCTAAGGATCATGGAAACTAGAGACCCATAAGTCTCAGTAGTCTCATATGCAAGGCCATGGAAAGAATTATCATTGACATGCTCAATAATGACATATGAACCCTCCAGACACTGAACCCAACCCAATTTGTTTTATCAAGGGCAGGTCATGCCTACTCTACCTGGTGAACATCTTTGGAAAGGTCACCAAAGTAATGGATAAGGGCAAAATGTTTCACACTACCTACCTTGACCTGACAAAGGCATTTGACACAATACCCCACTTGGGCATTGTTGAAAATCTCAGGAGGTTAAGTACAAACTCTTATATCTCCAGGTAGATAGCCAGCTGGCTCACACACAGGATCCAGGAAGTTGCTGTTTCTTTTTTAGTTTTTACTTCTCTGAAGTCAAAGCAAAAGTCAATGATCTCTGACTGGGTAAATTTTTAGATAATTGCAAATCAGGAGCAGTCACTGAATCCCATACTTGAGCTCAGTAGCATAGCTTTTTGGCTGTCAGTGTGAATCTGCAGTCTTCTGGAAATACAAGCTGATTTAAGTATACATTTTTGCACTTGCATTGTTTCAGTGATAGTTAACAAAACTGTACTGCATTTATTTATTTGTTTCATTGAATATTAATTGAATATTGCTGTCTCTCTCTCTCTCGAGTTTGTTTCTCAGGTTTCATTGGGGGTTGTTTTACTTCTGTGAAGTTTTGTATTTATCTGATAGCCTGGGAGTTCTATCCTTTGTCTTATACTTCTGGCATAGTTACATTTCTGTGCATTCATGCTCAGTAGCAGAGCTGTAGGCTTGCTTTGACTCATCTACAACCATCTGGACATGTAAGCTGATTTAAGTATACTTTTTTGCACTTGCACTGTTTCAGTGATAGTTAACAAAACTGTACTGCATTTATTTATTTATTTCATTGAATATTAATTGAATATTGTGGTCTCTGTCTCTGCAGCTTGGTTTCCCACACTCCCTTTCTAGTGTTGTTGTAGTCTTAAACTTGGTGGCTTTGGAACTGCCCACCCCTGCTGTAAATTTTTGTTTGGACACTCTTCCTGGACTCATCTCATTTGCTCATTTGGGAAGGACAACCCCTGTAGTCACTTAATCTTGTTCTGTTTCATCCCTCTAAGTACACTTTTTTCAGCTGCTCTTACTGTAACAGCATTCTACCTACTTTATTACCCTTTTTTGCTGTTCTGAATGTAGTATTCTGATTAAATTTATCTGCTATTCTAAGCATCTTAGTTTTGGTTTACTTTACATTTAAGGTTTTGGTGGCCTACATTCTTGTGGACAAACCCTTATGGAAACCTACTGTCCATAAGCCCACCATGTATTCAGAACACTATGTCTGGACAATTCACACCAGTTTCTTCTGCAAGCCTGGTCAACATGGGCATACTGAGACAGTAACATACACACACCTATGCAGGGGTCCCAATAAAAACTTACCTAAACAACAGAGACCCCAAAACACACTCATAAACATTCCACACACAACATCAAATACATCACACACAGTAGACAGCACACCAGGGTCTCACAAACACAGCCCATTAGGCATAACAATAAACCAATGCAGCCCATAAGGCATAACAATAAACCAAACGTACTAGTCATTGGTGACTCATTAATGAGACACACTGATGCCCCCTTCACCAGGCTCGACAAGGAAAAGGTCACAGTCAGTTGTCTAACAGGTGCCAGAATCCACCACATCACACATGCACTTAAGTCTCTCTACAACAGGTGCAAGTACGACTGTCATTGTCCATGTTGGTGTGAGTGACTTGAGATGTACCTCCATGGACTATATGAAGAGAGACATGAATGACCTCTCACAGTATGTGTCCCAGGTAGGTATGACCCTAGCCCTAAGCAGCATCCTATCTTCACCATAAATGATACCACAATACCAGCAAAAAAATAATTGACTTCAACAATTGGCTTAGTTTTTGCTGTCTTACTAAGGAGATCCAGTATCTATCTGCCTGGTATGACATGGTGACAGCCTCGATGCTTTGCCAGAGATGGCCTCCACCTGTCTCCCCTGGGATCTGGATCCTGGCCAAGGCTCTTGCCTCCCCTATTGTGCCATTTTTAGGCTATGTCCCAAAGACAAATCGTCCAACATAAAAGAGCTGTCAAAAAGCAAATTGAAGCTCATGCTGCTTAACGCTAGAAGCCTTAACCTGAAAATGCACTCACTGGAGGCCCTCCTCACACTGGAAGATACTGATATCTGCAAGGTCATGGAAACTTGGTCCAGGGCTGTGGAAAGCACCGATACCTTACCAGGCTATACCTCATTCCATACTTTCTGCCCCTAAAATGAGGTCAGAAAGACTAAGGGTGGTGGAGTCTCTATCTTTACTAAGGACAGGCTTACATGTAGACTGGTTTGCCAGCATGACACACTGGACTTACTCCAGGTGCAACTGACAGTTGGCAAAATACTCATCCAAGTTATAGCCAGCTGTAGACTGCCCTCCATGACTCAGAATACCTTCATCAAGGTTCCCCTAACACCCTGATCCTTGGTCACTTCAATTACCCCACCATAGACTGGGTGAACAATTCCTGCACTAATGCACTCACCCAGCGATTCCTTGACTTCATCAGTTCTAAATCACTAGACCAGCTTGTCTCATCCCCCCACAAGGGGAGATAAAATTCTGGACTTGGTGACCTCTGCACCACTCCCATAGTATGTTCTTCCCTGGCGAGATCAGATAATCGGTCTGTCTCATTTGAAGTTTCTATCCCACACAACCCCCCCCCCAGCCATAACCAGGCTAAAAACTTCTCTAAAGCTGACTACAATCTCCTAAAGGAGGGTATCAGTAGTGTCACACCACTTCCCTCCTCAGAATATGCAGACAGCTATGCTAAACAGTATACCAGTGCAGTATACAAGCATCTTTACAACTGCATGGACTCAACCATACTTATCAGAACTAAAATCTGCTCCTCAAGGAAATATAAATCTATCTAGTGGACATCCTCTATCAACAGGTTTTGCAACAGAAGGGAGAAACTGTTGCCCAAGGGTAAAAAGGAACACATTCCAAAACTAGAAAAACTCCATCCACAGCCTCAACAAGCAAATTAGATCACTAGTGTAAACCTCCAAAGCCAATTATGAATTGAAACTAGCCTCTGAAGCAAATGGAAACCACAAAGCCTTCTTCAGTTACATCAGGAACCTCCATGGCAAAGCCCTGGTTTGTTCTGAATTAGTACTTAACGGTACCACTTACACTGATCCTGTTATCTTAGCCAACCTGCTAGCTCATAGGTGCAGTGCAAACTTCACTCCCTATCCCTCAAAGGCCCATTTGGCATCCCTGATACTTGTCCTGCACCACACATATCCTTATATCAAGTGTTAAGGGTGCTTATCCAAGGCAAAGAACACAACTTCCATGGGACCTGTAGTATCCCAGGCTGTATTCTTCACCATCCCCAGCAAGAACAAGCTTCACCACTGAGCACCCTATTCAACCATTGCCTAATTACAGGCTTCATTCCAGCAGACAGGAGAACTCCCATTGTCATCCCCTTGAACAAAGGTTGTGCCACTACTGACCAGGGAAACTATTGCCCCATTAGCTTGGCAAGTCTCATCTGTAAAGCCATGGAGCATATTATAATGAATCTCATAAACAAGGACATAGGCAATGTCCAATTTAGATTGATCAGGGGTAGATCTTGCCTGTTGAACCTGATTGACTTCTTTGAGACTGTCACCAAGGCTCTGGAAGAGGGAAAGTCAGTACACACAGCTTACCTTGACTTGGTCAAAGATTTTGACACAAACTGCCACTCGGGTATCAGCAAAAAGCTAACACAACTTGGTATACATCCCTATCTCATCAGGTAGGTGGCTATCTGGCTCATCAATAGGACCCACAAGGTCAAAATAGGTGCCACCACCGCCGACAGCAGACCTGTCAGTAGTGGTGTTCCTCAGAGATCTGTCCTGGGACCCCTACTGTTTGGAATCTATTTCTCAGAGGTCCAGGGAAAGACAAAAGGGCCTGTGGCTGACCAAGTTTGTGGATGACTGTAAGTTGGGTGCTGTCATTGACTCCAAAATGATGTTAACATACAAGAAGGTCTCACAGCAACAAATGACTGGTGTCAAATCCATGGCCTTAAGTTAAATGCATAAAAATGCATTACCATTCCATCTGGCAAAAACACGGCCCCTATTGATGACCACATTGATGGCAACCCCTAAGCACACAACCTATGATGAGAGACTTGGATACTCAGGTTGACAACAATCTGACATTCGACCATCATGTAGATGTATCGGTCAGAAAAGCCTTTTACTTGGTTCATCTCATAAGTAAAGGGATTGCATCCAGAAAAATATGAGGTTATTACCTACCTGTACTCCTCCCTCATTAGACCTATAAATGAGTAAAATGCCCCATTTGGTATGCACCTCTCCAAACACCTGCACCAACTTGGAAGGCCACAGAAATACCTCAAAAAGAGAATCAAGGCATCTAACACCTGTCCTATGCAGACATGCTCAAATCACTATTATACAATTCTTCCTCTAAAACGAGTACATCAGAACTGAAGGGCAGCAAAGAGGCATTATACAATGCCATTATTTAAGAAAAATTCTTTCTTTTCTTAAATAATATAATAATTATTATAATATATATAATGTGGGGGTGTGTGGGTCTTGGGGATTTAACCTTGTTTTGTCTTTGTTTGGTCCTCGGGCCGCCCCAAAACCCAAAAACTGCCAACATGGTTTAATCCCACACCACCAGCGTCGATGCTTATGCTCTAATAATTCTTCCTCTAAGCGTGCACACTGGGACTTTTTAATAGTTAAAGCTACTATCTCGCTATGTTAAAGAGTTTAACATAGAAACTAAAAAACAGACGCGAATCTCGTTGCTTTTTTAAAGAATCTGTACTATCATTAAACTCCTTTAAAACATGAGGGAGCTTAAAATAAAACAGCGGAGATCTCCATCATGATTACGAATAGGAATACCAGACAGGAAGGAAGGGCAGCAAGAGGCATTATACAATGCCATTATTTTGTCTTTGTTTGGTCCTTATTTTCGCCATTGGGACCCAAAACGCCAAACAATGGTTAAATCCATTACCACCCAAACATCGTCATTGCTATATTACTCTAGTGATCTGTGTCTCGCCTACCAGGCAATATTGTACCCAGCCCTGCTAGAGATGCTCCATATCCATAAGTCTAACTCCTCATGCATTACCAACTCGAAAGGCCTAAATCTAATATGCGACATCAACAAAACCTGCTGGAGAGACAGGTTTTTGTCCCAGAGGCTGCCCTGTCTCTGGAATAGGCTTCCCGTACATGTCAAACAGAGTACCACATGTCAAACAGAGTACCCCACTGACCATCTTCAATCATAACATTGATAAGTGGATAGGAAACCACAAATCTGTCCCAGAGGTTCCACCTTTGTTCCTTACTTTCTTTTGGTGATAAACTCTTGGCTAGGCTTGTAAGGGCCCTAGGGCCATTAGTGTAGTAACTTCCTATGATCCTATGAAATGTTCTCCAGGAAGGAGTGACACAGAGAAATAACTGGTGTCAGAGCCATGGACTAAAAATAAATGCCAATAGATGCATAATAGTATCCTTTGGGAAGTTATACACTATTCATAAATATAGTATTAACAACACACTCCTAAGAGTTGACCTGTTAGTCAGGGACTTAGGTTCACACATAGAGAGTAATCTAGCCTTTGAAAATCAAGTGTCTACAGTAGTTAGGAAATCATTCTGCTTACAAATAAAGAAAGTCATGGTTCCACAGTATTCAGCATTCATCAGATCTATCATTGAGTACAACGCCCCCTTTGGTATGTACCTAACCAGGTATATTCAACAACTGGAACATCCAGAGACATTCCTTACTAATAGAATACAGGGATTAAGTAACATGTTCTGTGCAGACCGCCTCAGGCCCCTATCCCTGTATTATGTCTCCTGCAAACTGTTGAAGGGAGATTATACCTGGAATGCAAGGTGTCATCATAGCACACTGTGATGGACCTCCTGCATATCAGCACAATAAACATCACCAGAATTACCCATTCTAAAGACTTAAACCTTGCCTGTGATATAAATATGACTTGCTGGAGAGACAGGTATGTATCCTAGGCACAATCCCTTCTCTGGAACAGGCTCACCATCCATGTGAAGCAGAGTTCCTCCCTAAACTAATTCAAGTGTAACGTGGATGAAGAAAAGGAAATTCAGCCCTGGTTTGGCATGTATATCTCTACTGAACACAGGCAGCCTGTAAATGGTTCATCTTCCAGGTCACTACTTGTAAATGTTTCATTTTCCAAGCCCCTGCTAACATTTATGAAGGTTAACACAACTTGTCAGAGATTTGGGATGCATGGCTAGTCTTAAGAGTGCCCTGGCAGTTGTTAGCCTAGTAAACACCTATGAATCTAAATCTTTTATTTACTTTTTGTTGAACAGGTTAGTCTTACTAGACCAGTGTCCTCTTTCCAGAGTACCAAGGTGATATTCATACAGTCTAAGAGAAATTAGGCCAGGTAAATTCCTATTCTTTTTTTAACAACTGCTGTGGGATCTTTTACATCCACTTAAGCTACCACTAATTTAGGCAGATAGGACCTCAATTTAATCTCTCAATGGAAGGATGAAAAACTCAGGAGTGCAGCACCGCCATTATGTTGCACTGCAGTTTTATCCAAATGCCTAGTGTGGGAATAGAATGCACAGCCACAGATCTTTCTTAAACCAGTTACCTAGTCATGTTTGTTCTATCTCATTCATGGCAGCAAAGAAGAAATTCAAAGAAATGGCCTAAGACTTTAAGATAGTTTGTAAACAGGGCAAGGCCTTTAGACACATTCATCACCACTTCTTCAGTTTGTTTTGTTCCTAAAGGTTGAAGCAGGAGTACCCAATAACTAAAAAGACCACAGTTAGCTAATTAGCATTTTGTTTTCTTTTTTTTTTTTGTTGTCATAATTCAAGATGACACATGGCCATCTAACCACACATTTTCAAAGAATTGCAGTATGGTTGTCCAGCTCAAGGGTATCACAGGTTTTGCCAGGCAGTACTTCAGGGGAAATTAATAAGCAGTCATCCCTTACAGTCTACAAACTGCATATGCAACAGATTCCAAGTAATGAAAGTTACTGGTACCTCTCTGAATGTAAAATTATAGCTACTGGGGTACCATAGGGATCAGTGCTAGGTAGGGTTGCCACCCCTCCGTTTTTTTTTTCCAGACTATCCAGAAATCAAATTGATTTTCCAGTAGTCCAGAAAACACTGTGCAAACTCCGATATTCTGTTTCAAAAAAGGATATAGACTATTGGAGTTTGTAAATCGGCTGATTTACCATGCTTTTTTACAGAAAAGCATAGTAAATCAGCCGAAAGCAGGCATCAGGAACAGAAAAATAGGGTGATCCCCATCAAGCAATGTCATAGTGATGTCCTAAAATGGGTGGAATGTGTGTGAGCAAGAGGGGGGGTATGGGTGGGGTTACTGGTAATGCAAGGGGTGTGGCCTTAGTCCAGTTTTAGACACAACAAAAGGTGGCAACCCTAGCCTGCTAGGCCCTTTCCTATTTGACATTTATTTTGCAGACATTCATGCCAATCCCTAAAGTGTGATTGACCAGGTTATCTCACTTTAAGCTGGGTACTGTTATCCACTCATCCACTAATACTAAACTGCTCCAAAATGGGCTGGAATATGCTAAATGTAGAAAAATGCAAGATAGTAGCATTTGGCTAAAAAGCTGCTCTCACCTCATATGTTACAAGTGATACTTCTTTTCAAAAAGATATGGTGATAAAAGGCCTGGGGTGCTTATGTGAATAGCTCTCTCTCTCTAATTTGATTCCTCATGTTTCCACCATAGTCAGAAAATCTCTGGCATAGTTAATTTCCAAGGACTATCTTCAAGATCCGAAGCAGTCAACTTACCACTGTAATCGTCTCTTATCAGACCTCTCACTGGATAAAATTCCACATTTTGTATGTACAAATACAAGCATGTCACTCAACTGGAAGGCCCCAATGATTTTTATCCAACAAAATGAAAGACCTTAAATTCTTCAACTATCCCAGTAGATTAGCACACTTCTCCAGCCCCCCCTCTGTTTACTTTGTAAAAAATGTATCAGTTCTAAACATCCATGTCTGCATTCTTCCTGTTCTGGTAATAAGGCGTCAATGTAATGATGACAAAAACAATGAGTTGTGGTCAGTAGTTATTATCAACTCACTTGGGGCAGCAGATTGAATCCTCTACAGACTCATATATCATTGTCCAGTCACTCAGTCATGCAGCTCTAAGAGAAAGAGTGTGAGGCTAAAGCTACCCACTGAGAGAGGTCAGCCTAATCCCATACCTAATTCACTGTTTGATGTCTTGTCATCTTTGAACAAATTAAAAGATGCTGAGAACTAATCAGCTGGAGAAGATAGGTGTTAAAACAGTATTTAGATGATTCACCCATTACAGACAAATATGCCAGCAGTGAACTGGATGCTGATCATATCTTTACTACTATGAATTTCACTATTTAACTGAGATTATGATGACAGTTAATTGCTGTCAGAGCTCCTGTTTGGAAAAAAGTATTAGAAAAGTATGCAACAATTCACCTATAATGCTTTTAAAGTCTAGGTTATTCTTGTACTCAGTAGCATGAAGCTTTTTTTCACATAAAGCCTATCATTCTGTCTTCCCTTATTCAGTCAGCAATCTGTCTTGGAAGAAAACAAGCAGTACTTCACTGATATAGTAAATCTCAGCACTTAGTCAATGAATGACTTCCCATTCAGAAATACGTTGGGAGATCGGACACCTTCTGTTTTCCACATTTTTGTTATCAGCTATGTGTTTACATTTCTGCAATAATGTTTCAGAGAAAGAAATGTACTACTGCAAAGTGTTTCCTGGAAACCATAACTTTGAGACTCCATGTTTTTAAAGCACCATCTCTTTTCCTTATGGGATAGTAACTGGATTACTACATATTTAGGACCCTGATTTGGTTGTGGGTAGAGGGTTAAGTGATCTAGTTTAGCTATATGACACCGGCACATTTTGAAATTTTGCATAGCCATTTCATTAGGCAATTTACCATATATTTTTCATCTGTACCTCACACCAAGTAAAATATATGTATATATATATATATATATATATATATATATATATATATATATATATATATATATTTATTTTGGCTTCTATGGTCTTTTGATTATTGTTTTTAAGTTTTTACAATTAGACCAGGAGATAATAGGTATTTATTACTGATTTCTGGTGGGAAAACTTGATGTTTTAGATTCTACTATCTGATTTTTTTTTTACTATAAAAGTTTACTGATCTTGTTACTACTGCTTTGAAGAAACAAAACGTTTGCAATGGCAGTCAGTGGAATCGAAGATCATGTTGGTGTCTAGATCCACTTGAGAAGTAATTATCTCCACACTAGTTAACATTGCTGGCTGGCTTTTACATAGATCACCAAGGTTTGCTGCATCTGGAGTATCCAGAAAAGTGACTAAATCTTTGATAGGCCCTGTCTTACCTTTCTGTGAAGAATATGGGAGACATATGAATAATATTTTTACTGGAAAAAAATAAAGTTGATTCCAATCTAACAAAGCAACTTTTTAACATTTTGCCTATAGGTCAGCACCAAAAAAGCTGATCACTCCATTAGTAGAATCACCGCTAATCGCCTACTTTTAGAGAAGCAGGAAATACAAAGGAGAAGTGAGCATGCATCCTGCTTACTTTTATAGTCACACTACCCTTTAATGGCTAGAGCCCAAGGTTGTAGTCTTCTGATCAAGTGGAATTCAATAGCCAAAGTGTCTTCTTAGGACTAATGTCTGCTGCCAACAAATATTCTAAAAAAATGTATGAATCCAGCAACAATGATTCAATTATTTGTACATCTGTTCTTACATTAGGCTATCACACAACTGTTCTTTGCTCAGCTTGAAGCATTTTCTTCAAGATACTTTTCATTTTCAGGGCCTGGCATATGTAGGGTTATGAAACAGAATCAACACTGGCATTATAGTTAACTGAGAGAGAAACAAATGCTAAATTATTTTTAGCAAAATCCCACTAAAGTTAGATCCTCTTCTTCTATTAACATTACATGTAAGAGATGGGCCCATTTTCTCGTGTTAGTATCAAACATGTGCTCAGCTTCCATAAGTGCTAATAATGTCTTGTGACAGGAGTCCTTAGAGGTTCCAAGGTATTCAGCACATTTGTTTTCACAGGGTGCAGTCCAACATGTGTGCCACTAACAGAGCTGGAAGTTGGCAGTTTCACTGTTGTTCTGGAAATAAATGGATGAGAGCTTTGAAAAAGACATTCAGGCATATGAAGCTGTAGTTCTTCTTCAGTCAACCCATTTCAAGGAAACATACTGATTTGCAATTGTACACCAAGAACTATATCAGAATTGTGGCATATATCTCTTGATGGCGAAAATGTACTAGGCCCTCTCTGGGCTTCCATGTCACAGGCTTGATTGGATTGCAGCATAGCATCATACATTTATGCCATTCTTAATATCAAGATACATTGGGACCTTCAGAATGTAAGAACAACAGTATTCATAAGGCAAAGCTAACAAAGAAATACTGCTTACTCCAGTTTTGCAATTTGGTGGGAGTTGGTGGGTTAGTTGCTGTTATATCTTTCAAGTAGGCAAAAGGACAGGAATTATCAGTTTCCTGTCATTTATGACCTGCATCTATGGCACTGAAGGATGAAGAGATGACTATAATGCAGATTATGCAAATAGAGTTAGTGACTTCTTAGTTGTAAGAGGTGAGCAGGGGAGTTGGGAGTGAGTTGATCATACCAGATTCCCATCCTTGTGGTTGACAAGATCTCTACTGTTAAAGAAGAATGTTGCATGACAGCAATGGCCACATCACTGGGGAATTTGGACTTGACATTCCAAGCCAATGACTGCAACCCCCAAAGGCATCTATGTAGGAGTACGCATATACTAGGATGTATGCTTTCTTGTTTTTGTATTTCATTATTGCTTTCTTATATTGTGTATATTGTGATATATTTTCATTGCATTATGTTTTAATTGCATTTTGTTTTCTATTGCATTTTTAAACAAAGAAAGAAACTAAAGCTGTTTCTCTTGTGAGTCAAACAGAGATTAGAACTGGTTACTTAAGGTTGATAACCTGTTAACTGTGTAAGACGCTAGTAACCAAACATTGTATTTAAGGGGTAAAATAAAAGTCTGTTGTGAGGTTAAGGTTAGTTTGTTTTGCTTTATATTGCTTTCTTGTATTTTATATTGCTTTATAGCTTTCCTCTAGTATTTCCCTTGAGCACATTCAGGCATGAACCTTCATCAGTCTGTCATAATAAGAAATCTGAAACAGCATTTCTAATTTCACCTGTAGCTCTGCTTTTGACAGCACCTTTCACTGCTAGTCAAAGGGGATCCCTAACCAGTGCAAGCCTCTGTTTACTCAACATTTACAATAGCAGGAGAACACACAGCACGAAACAGTTCAGAGCTCCACAAGACAGACACATGGGAAGCAAATTAACTAATAAAACAAATAAAAATGGAGTAGAGAGGGGCAGGGTGTGGGGGAAGTGGTGATGAAAATACAATAGATGGGAAAAGGAGAGGTGCATGAGATCTACAAGCAGTAGGTCTGGAGAATGGCTAAGGAAGTTGTGCAGTTTGAAAACTGTAAGTTTGTTTGAATCCTGGGGATTCTAGGCAAATGTAGCTTTGTCAAACTGTGTTAGTACCGAGGAAAAGGTAATGACAAGAGTGAAAGCTGTAGGATGAATAACAAAATCAGGAGGAAATGGAAGAGATGTGGCAAGAAAGGTGCATCACACGGTATTAGAAAAAACACCCGAAAAAGCAAGTCTAAGACATGGGATGAGGTAATGATGGTAGGTGTAATGAGACTACAAAGGAAAAAAAGGAAGAAGACTACTTGTACTTAAAAATCCTTTTACTAGTGGGGGATCGGATTGGGGTATTATGAATTGGAATCATCACCATGGAGGTGCAAACAATCTTAGAGCTAGCATTAGTTAGAGTAGGCCAAGTACAGACAATGACTGTCACAAAAGACAGGGAGTGGCTACAGATAATCAACACAATTAACCTTTCAGATGGGACCTTAAAACAAGCAGCAGAATAGATATAGGAGCTAGCTACTCAGTAGAGGGGAAGAAGAAGAACAAAAGCCTCCATGGAAGTGTTGCTGCTGTCAAGACCCAGCACTGGCAATAAGGAGTGGGTTAATAAGTATAAATGTTCCTCAGGCTCTAGTCAAAGGAACAACAATATGGAAGCTGATACAACTTGGTAAGAATTGCAAGGATGAATACCTCATTTGGCAGAGGAAGTATTGTCATCTTTAGAAGTTGCTGATGTTAAATGGTGTCTCTAAGTGAGATAGATAGTAGTGGTGAATACAATAAATTTGAAAGGAGCAGAAAGGGAAAACACTTGAGAAGAGATGCTAGAAGACACTCATGAAAAATAAAAGAGGAAAGGGGAAAATAAAGACTGGGACAGAATGCAAATCAAACTGTGCAGGAGAGGAGAAGATTGACAGTGAAGATATATAGAATTATGAGAAACAGATAAGAAAGAAGTAGAGAAGGAGATACAAGTTAATAATGAGTCAAGTTGAAGCCCTGATGGGTTGTCTGATAGGGTACTGAAAAAGAAAGCCACGATTCTGGTGGAACCCCTCTTAGACCTATACAGTAGATCCTTGCCAAAAGAATGAAGGTACGCCAAGGGTCACTGTTCTTCATAGTAATGGATCAGAGAGCATGCTAACAAACTATAGGCTTGTTCATGTAACATTACTATCAGGAAAAATCATATAGAAGGGTCCTGGGAAAAGACAACTTCCAAAGTTGAATCTATTTTGGATTCTTGTTCTTGTCTGAGTATGTTTTTTTTGGTTATAGAGTTTGTTAATTGTTGCTTAGATCTGTGTTGAAACTGTTGTCTCACTGTTCTGAGAGACTGATCGGCAAATATACAGAGCTGAGAATATTTTTTTGGTTTTAAACTTTGTACTGTTAGTTGTTGCTTAGATCTCTGTTGAAACTGTTTTCCCCACCCCACCCCCATTTTCTGCTGTGTCTTCAGTTGGTATAGTAACAGCTGCATTCAAATTGCTGGAACTTGTGTTCTGAGAGACTGCCTTACAGATTATCTGCAATTATACAGAGCTGAGTATATTTTTTTAGGTTAGAGAGTTTGTTAAATGTTGCTTAGATCTGTGTTGAAACTGTTGTCTCACAGTTCTGTAGGGTTGCCACCTTTTCAAATGGCCAAAGTGGGACATTTTTGGGACACACATCATATTTTACAGGCCGACACATACCCACGGTCAGTACAAAGGATATAACTTTACTTGTTTGCCTAAATAAAAGCTTATTCTTGTAGCAGTTTAGTTGCTTATTCTGTTTCTTGTAACATTTAGGTATTTTACATACAAAAATAACTATTTTATGCAACTATTACATAAAATATGGGACGTAATTATGTCCTACATCTCAGGACAGTTGCCATTTTTAATATTTTTGGTCAGGACACAACTGCCCAAAGAGGGACTGTCCCTCGCAAAGTGGGACAGGTGGTAACCCTACTATTCTGAGAGACTGATCGGCAAATATACAGAGCTGAGAATATTTTCTTGGTTTTAAAGTTTGTACTGTTAGTTGTTGCTTAGATCTCTGTTGAAACTGTTTTCCCCACCCCACCCCCATTTTCTGCTGTGTCTTCAGTTGGTATAGTAACAGCTGCATTCAAATTGCTGGAACCTGTGTTCTCAGAGACTGCCTTACAGATTATCTGCAATTATACAGAGATGAGTATTTTTTTTTGGTTATAGAGTTTGTTAATTGTTGCCTAGATCTGTGTTGAAATTGTCGTCTTACTGTCCTGAGAGACTGATTGGCAACAATACAGAGCTGAGAATATTTTTTTGGTTTTAAAGTTTGTACTGTTAGTTGTTGCTTAGATCTCTGTTGAAACTGTTTTGTCCCATCCACCCTCCCTATTTTTGGTTTGTAGTTTAAATTTGGTGGCTTTTGCAGTTGCCTGCCTCACTGTAGATTTCATCTGGGACAATCCCCCAGTCCCATCTCTTTACCACATTCTACCTAATAAACTCTTTCTGCACTTGCTTTTTGCCCTTTTTAATTTAATTGTATTTTTTAAACTGTGTTTGGTCTAATATTGCTGCATACTCAAGTGTGCTAGCTTGCACTGCATGTGAATTGTATTTTACTACTGTTTTTGCTACTTTTCTGTAAAAAAAAAAAATAAAAAAATAAAAAAACTGTAAGCCTGTTTCCTACCTTTCCTATAACTAGTGTTCCAGATACAGATTTGCTGTATCCAGGACTGTATGTAAGCTTCTGAGCCCCCCAAGCCTTTCTGTGTTGGAGGGAAGCCTTCTAGCTTATCAGTGGGAGTGGTAAGCTCTAGGTAACCTGTCTACCACATAAGGAGTGGTTCTGGCCCAGAAATTGTAGTTACTGGCCGTTTGGGAAATCTCTTCCATCTCTCTCAACTTTCTGATTTGAAAGCCTGCATTTGCACTTGTTTGTCCTGTAACTCATCTAGTGCAGATACAGATTCTTAGTTTTAGCACTTAAATTTGCTTGTTCATGCTCAGCACTTGTTCAGAACTTGTAAGCACTAAATAAGCTACTAATTACTATAGCACTCAATCTTCCTCATTACCTAGAGGAAAAGAGTTTTTGTACTTAATTTTCTCACTTGCTTAGAGAAAAACAGCTCTTGTACTCACTTTCCTCACTTATCTAGAGGAAAAGAGTTTTTTTATTCAGGCATGTCCAAGGGTCATCTCCCAGTGTTCTCTCCTGTCTATCTGATGAATGTGGGCATCTTGAGGCAATGTAGAAATTGCCTCATGTACACTGACAACCCTCTCCTCCTACCGCCCAACACTACAAACTGTGAGAGATGCACTTATCTAGCCAAACTGGAGGTAAAGCTCTCTCTAACCAAGACTGAACTTGACTGAACTTGACAGTCATGAGGAGAAGGTAAACATTTGCACCACACCACACTCTTCACATAGTCTCACTAAGTCTACACCACCAAAATCCACACACAGTAACATAAAAACATTCGCGGACAGATACCTCTAAAGCAGAAACGCAAGCAGCCTCCATCCCCAACACAACTGAAATGACGCATAGCCCACAGACTCAGTGTGCCACTCAACCACAGCCAATAAGGCAAAACAACATACCCAACACACTAGTCATAGGTGACGCTATAGTTAGGCACACTGATGTCTCACTCACCAGGCTAGACAAGGAGAAGGTTACTGTCAGCTGCCTGTTGGGTGTCAGGATCCACCACATAACCCATGCACTCAGGTCACTCCACACTAAGTACAAATATGACTCTGTCATTGTCCATGTTTGTGTGAATGACCTGAGACGTACCTCCCTGGACTACATGAAAAGAGACATGGAAGAGCTCTCTGATCTTGTAGCCCAGGCAGGTATGACACTAGCCCTGAGTAGCATTCTGCCATCACCCAGAATGATACCACAGTACAAGGACAAAATGACTGACTTCAACAATTGGTTAAGCTTCTGGTGTCATTCTAAGGGGATCCAGTATCTGTCTGCTTGGGATGACATGGTCGACAGACCATGATGCTTTGCCACAGATGGCCTGCACCTGTCGCCCCTGGGATTCTGGATACTGGCTAAGGCTCTTGCTGCCCCTATAGTGCCTTCTTTTTTAGGTAGGGTTCAAATAACAAATTCACCACCATAACAGGAACAGGCCAACAAAAACTGAAGGTAATGCTACTCAATGCTAGAAGTCTAAATCTCAAAATGCACTCACTCAAGGCACTCCTTAAAATGGAGAACATCGATATCTGTGCAGTGACTGAGACCTGGTTCAAGGCTCCAGAGAACACCCCTGCACTTCCAGGCTTTAACTCATACCACACTTTTCGACCATGTAACCTGGACCGAATCAACAAAGGCGGAGGTGTGTCCATATTCATTAAGGATATCCACACCTCCAGGCTAGTTGCTCAGCATAATGCATCCGAGGTTATCCAAGTACAACTAACTCTGGGCAAAACTGCAGTCCAAATTGTAGCTTGCTACAGATCCCCCACCATGCCCCAGGATTCCCACTCTTCTTTTCCTGATGTACTGGAAAATATTAGCATTCAACCAAACACCCTAATAATGGGCGACTTTAACTACCCCACCGTTGACTGGGAAAACTACTCGTGTACCAACTCCTTAGCTCAACGCTTTCTGGAATTCATAAACTCCAATGCCCTACATCAACTTATCCACACCATCACCAGGGGCAACAATATCCTAGACCTAGTCATTAACAACATGATTGACCGGTGTTCAACACCTGAAGTCAACTCCTCGTTGATCCTATCCGACCATAAGCTTATCATCCTTGATATCCACATCCCACCCCCCCCACCCCCCATTAAGGAAACCACAGTAAAAAATTTCTCTAAAGCCAACTTCATGCTTCTTAAGGCAGAAGTGGTGAACTTTATGACACCCATGCAGATGGACAGTACAGTTACAACTGCTGAATCCTACACAAATGCACTCTATATGCACTTACACGAGTGCATGGATCGTGCTATCCCAAACAGAACCAAGATCCTATCCTCCAAAAAAAGGAAGCCAATCTGGTGGTCCCCTGCCATAAACAAACTGTACAACATAAGGAAGAAACTGTTGCAAAAGAGAGTAAAATCCCATGAGTGGAGGAGCTCCCTGGTCAGCCTCAGTAAGAATCTGAGATCCCTTATAAGATCCTCCAAAGCTAGCTGTGAAAACAAAATCACCACTAAATCCAAGGCATTCTATAGCTATGTCAAGAATCTAGATGGCAACACCCAGATCTGCTCTGAGTTACAGCATAAAGGCATGAAAATTAAAGAACCAACTGATATTGCCAACATCCTGGCAGATCAGTTCAGTGCTATCTTTACCCCCCTCTCACCCCCTAAAGGGCCCATATCTATACAGGAAGAATGCAGAGTCCCTGTAATCACAACTACGCAGGTAAAAGCTGCACTCTCTAAAGCCAAAAACACAGCATCCATGGGACCAGACAACATCCCAGGTTGCGTTTTACACGAACTTCAGAATTAACTGGCTCCCCACTTAAGCACCATGTTCAATAATAGCCTTGCATCAGGTTTTGTGCCCACTGAATGGCACACAGCAACAGTTATACCACTCCACAAAGTGGGAGCCACCACTGATCCCGGGATCCATCGACCTATTAGCCTGACAAGCCTGGCATCATGGAACTCATAAACAAAGACATTGGTAACCTCCAAACTCTGGATCCCACCCAGTTCGGGTTTGTGAAAAGCAGATCATGTTTCCTGAACCTGATTGACTTCTTTGAGGCAGTCACCAAAGCTGTGATAAAATGGGTGATAAGAGACCTTGGGACCCAGGTGGACAGTAGTCTCTCCTTTGATAGTCACATCACCACAGTAGTCAGGAAGTCCTTCTACTTGGCACACCTCATCAAAAAAGGGTTCTCATCCAGGAAAAAAGAGGTTATTGTTCCCCTCTACTTGTCACTCATTAGACCCATTATAGCGTATAATGCCCCTTTTGGAATGTACCTCACAAGACATCTGCAGCAGCTGGAAAGGCCACAGAAGTACCTCACAAAGAGGATTACTGGCCTCAAACAAATGCCCTACACTGACTGCCTCAAAAAACGTATTGCCTACTCCGAGGTGATTGCTGCCTAACATATAAAGCTATGCCAAACCCAGAGCTGTTGGACATGCTACACCTAAAGAAATCCCAATCCCTCCAAGCTACACACTCTAGAGACCTAAACCTTGTCACCACAATAAACAGGACATGCTGGCGGGATAGATTCCTTTTCCAGAGACTTCCTATACTCTGGAATAAGCTACCCATCTATGTCAAGCAAAGTTCTTCATTAGCACTCTTCAAGAAATCTTGATGAGTGGATGGGAAGTAGGAAATACACCCCGGGGATCACTTCTGTGTCTCTGCTGGACAGTGGCACAGGAAAATAACTTTCTTGGGTGGCGTAAGCTATGGTACCTTGCTGGCTAGGCTTACGTAGGTCCTTGGGCCGATAGCCTAGTACCTAGCTATGAACCTATGAACCTATATCAGGTCAAACCAACCTGATAGAGTTATATGACTAAATAGCAAGAGTGATTAACAGAAGAAGCTTGGAAGGCTGTATGTAAATGGACTTCAGCAAGGTCTTTTGTTCTATACCAGACAGGAAAACTTTGAGGAAAATTGTGGGTGGGGTTGAGAGAAGGAAACATGCAGAAATGGTTGGAGAAAGTGTTACAGACAGAAAAAGTTAGTAGTTAAGAGATGTGTTAAAGGTGTAAATCCAACCAAAAAGTGCTGCAACACGGAGCGAAGCCTCAAGCAAGCAGTATTGAAAAGTTTTAATAAGCCACACAGTACGAGCACAAAACCAGTTAAAACATGAATGCTTTCAATCCTTTTACATGCGTTTTCATCCTATAAAACTAGACTTCATCAGATGACCAGTGTATCCATGTGTTCCTATTATTTATATTAAATTAGATTAACCATGATCTTACGGCTCCTGGCGAACGTTGTTTGGCTAAATTGCTGTAAATCCCCACCAACGATTGGCTAAGTGGGGATTCTGGAATACAATGTCATAAAGAATAGGATTAAAAATATTTTTTCAAAAGAATGGGAAAAATTTGTTTCCCTTACAGACTTGGAAAATATATCCAAAATTTCACATAAAGTGGTATATAAAAACTCACAATGTATTAGAACCATTTTAGAAAACAAACATAAGGACAATAACAACAAGAACAAGTTAGGTACATACAAATGTGGCCACTGTTCACAATGCACATACATTATGAATACAGATAGATACTATTTAGAAAGTAGAAACAGATGGATCATTAGTGTGGACTACTATAATTGTGAATCAAAGGGAATAATTTATTTAGCTATCTGTTCAGTTTGTAAGTCCTTCTATGTAGGAAAGACCGAAAGGATGTTAAAAAGAAGGATATATGAACATGCCTATGACAAAACAGTGGGCAAAGAGACTAATGCTTTGTTTAAACATTCAAAGGTATGCTTGAAATCGAAATTTTCTTTTTTAGTATTGGAACAAGTCAAAAACGACATCAGGGGAGGCCCATGGGAAGAAAAATTTGAATTTAGGGAGTCATGGTGGCAAGTGACCCTTGAGGCAGGAAATTTCCCAGGGTTGAATGACTATGTTTCAATACTACCACTTTTAAAATTAAGGTCAGCTAAGCTTTGAATACACAGAAATGTAATTAATCAAAATAGCCACTAGATGGCAATGTACTCCCCTATTTACAACTAATTTTCTACTTTAACAAGCAAGTGTTATTTTTAAAGCGTTTTTAACATTTTTAACATTTTAACACAACATTATGTTTGTCATTTTACAATGGAATTTAATCATTGTGGTTTTATAAGGTACACATTTAATATTCAAGGATGTTCAGATGAAAGTTTTAGGAAAAAGTAATGACTGAATTTTATATTAGATATTTATTGTGAATTCATTGGTGGTTTTAAATATAGATAGTTTAAATTCATTGGTCATGGTTAATCTAATTTAATATAAATAATAGGAACACATGGATACACTGGTCATCTGATGAAGTCTAGTTTTATAGGACGAAAACGCATGTAAAAGGATTGAAATCGTTCATGTTTTAACTGGTTTTGTGCTCGTACTGTGTGGCTTATTAAAACTTTTGAATACTGCTTGTTTGAGGCTCCGCTCCATGTTTCAGCACTTTTTGGTTGGATTTACAGTTTTATTTGGTGCAGTTCCACTATTTCTGGTTTTAGATGTATTAAAAGACATGAAGGTAACTAGTGAAGTAACACAGTGGCCTCTTCTTAGCTTCAACTTGTTCAATGTATACATATTAGACTTTGCAATGCAAATGGAAAACTGGGGGAAACTCTAAATGACTCACAGCTGGATGCTGTGAGGAAACATTGAAAGAAGAGGAAAGCAGCAGCATAAGAAGTTTATGGGTTGATTAACAACACAGTCAGAAAACTGACATTTTAGATTTCATCTGTATAACTGCAGGATGTTGCATCTTAGGAAGGACAATCTCACGGACAGAGTACCTCAAAGGGTGGAAAGACATCTGCTTAGAGGCAAGAAACAACAACTTGGAGGTCATAATCACTACAACAGGTAGCTGCAAGAGCATTGTGCAAATGTGGTAGCTACAGCCAATCAGATGATGAGCTGCACTGCAAGGATAGGAATAGACCTTAGGGTAAGGAAGTAAGGAACTAAGGTTTTCCCACTACCAATTAGTGGCAAGGCCCCAGGTGGAGTACTATAACCAGTCCTTAAAACACATCCTGCAGACACAATGGTGAGGATACAGAGAAAGGCAACAAGGATGATAACTGTATATGTGAGGCCAGACCCAACTTCTTGGAACTGTGTTTGCTGTACACTAAGAGAGGAACAATACATTATATACTCCTTAAAGTACACATAAGCTATTTTGAAGGGATAGAATTGGAACATAAGGCTTGGTCTGTCAGAATAAGACATGGCTTGTGATCAGATTCAATCCAAACATGAAGTGCTTCTTAACTGAGATAGCAGCAAAGAAGTGAAAGAAATTGCAATGCTTGATAGTAGAGACAAAATCACATTTCTCATGAAACCCCTCTTAGACCTAGTCAGTAGATCCTTGACTGAAGATGGAGGCAGTCTCTCGAGATTGACCAATGTGTGGAAAAAGTGAAACAGGGGACAAGGAAGACAAAAATGGATACACAGAAAGAGAGAAGAGAAAATGGGAAGCGGCAACATTAGTAAATGACAATTCAATAGACTTAGAAGTTCTTAACTCTCCTTTTGCTTGCAAAAAACAAGTATGCATGTTTGTAAAAATACATCTGGCTTATATACAGTTGTGTGCACCTTACCAAGTTTATTATCTTGTGTTACATTTTGATTTTAATATTATCATTTTTATTTGTTTTCTTAGGGCATTTTTTTGTCATTGCTACGATTATTGGACACATCATATAACACTCTATCTTTCATACCACACCAACCATCCCAGTGAGGTGAACAGTTTGCTCCATGGGCTGTGGAACATTACCCATTGCCCACTGGTCAGCAGGGCACATGCAGCAGAAGGTGTGAGGGCATCCTGCTGAAGTGTCATGGTGTGTCATACTTGCTGCTGGAAATTATTCCCCTTCACACACACATGACTAAATTGCAATGCTATCAGTGCATTTTGTAAATGCATTTTGCACCACGTATGTTTATTTTGCAGATGCCTGGTTGTGCTTTCCACTGTTTTCTTACTCCAGAATCAGAATCTCCTGCTTCCCACTGAGGTGATCCCATGGAGCAAAATCCCATTCTCTTCCTCTTAGTGAAGGAATGGTGATCACTAATAAATGATCTCTGATTCTAATCCTTATCATCCTCCATGGTTAGCCCTAAAAAATCTTAACTCACTGGCACCTCAGACAAGAAATCTGTCTTGAATGGTATTGCACAGCTTTATGTTTTGCTTTGTTTTGTTTATTTATTGCTTCTTTACAGTTCAGCGAGTTTGTGTTCCCAGAGAATTAGGTCCCTGAATCACACGACACTGAAGATCAAGATGCCAATGACTGCCATTGGAAATCACTGCTGGGATGGTTTCTATGTGCACTCTGGCAGAGATGCATTTTGTTTTGGGAGGTTTCTTCCTTTTTTGTTCTTCATGTTTCTCCATTTTGGAATTATTATATACAGTTTTGGGATGTGTGGAAGGCTTGACGCACACATTGGGTGGTGAAGGCGGCTTTTCTCCCTGCAAGAATTACTTTCAGTTTGAGTTTTCAACCTTATGTCTTTGTGGTTAATTAGCACATTGCCATTCAAGCTTTTGTAGTACAACCTCTGTGTATAATGGGCAGTAATTTTTCTATGTCATTTACTTTTCTTACTTTCCTTGTAATATGGGGGAAATGAAATTAGTAAAGGAGGTAGCAGTACATACCAGCTGGCATGAAGCACTGAACAATGGATAACAGCCATTCCAAGTTGTCTTTGTTATTCCCACAGTAAAAAAAAAAAAATCTTCAGAAGTAATGAGTATGTATGATTATATGTGTGTGTGTGTGTGTGTGTGTGTGTGAGTGTGTGTGTGTGTGTGTGTGTGTGTGTGTGTGTGTGAGTGTGTGTGTGTGTTTGTGTGTATGTATATGTGTTATGAGTGTGTGTGTGTGTGGGGTGCTTCTGGGCTATGTCTATATGTAATACTTACTGTTTATAGTATTCAGAAAAATATTTTCTTTCACTGCTATTTTGTTAATGACTAAGTCAGTTGAAAGTTGACTTTTTTTCCTAGCCATTCACATATGTATTGGAAATAGAGTGCAGCAGGTACATTGATTAATATTCTGGCTCTATAAACCATATCAAATGTACACACACACACAAAAAAAAGGCTTACACACTCACTCTAAGTTAATAAAAATATAAAATCGTGTTCTGCTCCTAGCAAGCAGTTGGATTGTACAAGGAAGAGTACATCAGATGAAAACCATTACAAAAGTTATAATGCAGTAGTTCATAAAGCATATTGCCTAAGGGTTCATGGGAAATGGCAGAAGTATGTAGCAATAAATTGGACTGAGACATTCAATTAATTATACAAAACTGAAGCTGTACTAAGAGCACTTGGCATAAGCCTGCTGAGTGAATGAACTTTGACAACATACATGAAAGTTTCATTTCCTGGCAAAGGTTTAGATGTTTGTCCTCTTGTTAAGTAAAGAAAATTGGTTGCACCATGCAATATCCTATGTGAGCCTTCTGAAAAATAGCAAGAAACAAAATCTGTAACTAATGATATTAAAAATATTCTGTTACAGTATCGGCAAATGCCATAAAACTATAAAATGTACGAATTTAATGAGAAAGCACTTCTGAGAAATGATTTTCTACATAAAAAATGTTCAATTATTTTCCCCTTTCCTGCTATTTTTAAAAATATAAATATGGAAATCTGATAATCTTAATTATATCAGAATGACTCTACACATTTAGCATTTTACGTATGAGAAATATTTTTATCTTAAGAAATTAAGAATTTCAGTATCACTGTTTTCTGTACATTTCACATTTTAAAATAAACTTCAGTGAGCGTAAGTACATCAGTATGTGCCAGCCTTCAACCTTGCCTTCCTTTTAAGATACATTTGATAGCATTCCTCACCCTCAAATCACTTTGCCATGATCCAGTTCAAAACTTTTAAACTTAATAATCAACAGCAGCAGTCAACAACCTGAAAACAAAGCTTGTCTTCTGAAAAGTTAAGCTCAAGTGGATTTCTTTCATATATCAAACAAAAAACAGAAAGATTTTTTGCCTAAACTGTGACATTGCAACAAGCCAAAGTATCAGTTGTGTTTTTTAAGCCTGAGCACTAAAGAGAAGGAGAGTAGGGGATGAAAGATGCAATGAAATGTGATATAGATTAATTACACTCATTAAGACCTTGGAGTCAACTGGAAGTTCTGGTAAAAGGCTTTGGAAGGAGTTTTTCCTGTCTATGTGCCCTAAGGGGACCAGTTGCATAATGAACCTGATCTTAACTTACATTGCTCCATCACTTCACAAACGTCAGGTTCACTGCTAAGGCGACAGATGTAGTAGAAGGCAATGGCAGATAAATTCCACAGCTGGTTGTAGTTTGAATAATTAGAGGTATTGTATTGAGCTTGATAGGCAGTTTTAAAATGCTATACACAATACTGCAATGCCTCAAAGTGCACAGCTGACTACTTTTGTATATGTTTACTGGTCACTGTTTTTAATGCTACTCCAGCAATAACCCTACATAGAGCATGTGATCCTGAGCAAATCATTTAAGTTTCTTTTACATCTGGATCATTCTCAGGAAGAAACTGTCAGTGAATGTGATAGAATGATCAACAGGTTAGTCAGTTAGTTAGTTAGTCAGTCAGTCAGTTAGTTAGTTAGTTAGTTAATTTGTATTTGTTGACCAGGATAGTCTGAATTGGGAAAAGCAAGCTTCTTTCCATAAGGAGCCCCTAGAAGAAAAAAAAGCAGAAATTTTACAAGTACTGTAAGATATAATCAAACATAAATCTAGGGAAAAATATGACGTGTGGTAGGTTTTAACAGACTAAAGTGTTGGACATAATATACTGTTGACAAATAATACAAGTATAAATGTAAAAGTGGTATGTATTCAAATCATTGTTAGAAATCATTGCCATAAAAACCTTTATGCAGACAAACTGGATTTATGATATTTTTGATTATGTCCTTTGGTGAAGTAAAGTTCTTCTTTGTCTGCCTGTAAGGCTAGACTTGAAGACTGGATGGTACACATAAATGTACACCAGGGTTGTCATGTATGGACCTGCTTGATGTGAGTAGCATGTGCTATTAAGTGCTCACAAAGGATGGTCAGATCTTTTAAGCACAACTACTTAAAGATATACATGGCTAGGCATCTTCTGGTCTCTGTGATCTCTTGCTTAGTATTGTTCCTTGCTCCTATGATACTAAATACTTTTTATAAGGAGCTTGCTAATGTAAAATAATCCATGAGTCATGACTGCAGACCTTTTAAGTGTGTTTTGAAACAATAATTTTATTTATTTCTGTCACTGGGATTTGCAAAATAAAATATTTTGTTAGCATGGATGCTATTAATATATACTGAAAACATCATTCATACTAGTAAACATTAAGTGTTACATTTTACTACTGAATTGGATATTCTCAGAAAGTTTACTGAAAGATTTGCAGAAACAAAGCGTACTAGACAAAGTATTCAAGAAACAATGCAACTTGGTCTAAACTTGCAGAGTGGTGCAGATATTTGCTTATATGCTGTTCTTACTTCTTGGTATAACAACTAACTGAACATCAGCACTTTAGGCAAACAAATTCTTCCTTCACTTCATGCCCAACATTTTCGTTAAAACAATATTAAATTCCTGCTTTCCAGCGAGAAAGTTGGGATTGATGAGCCTCATCTCAAACACATTGTCCATACTGACTGCTTTCTGCATTACACAGAGAGAGAGAATGAGAGAGGGAGGGAGAGAGCAATGTGGGTATGAAATATAGACATTTATCTGCAAAAATATATATATATATGCAGCAGTTAATATGAGAATGTTTTGAAGATCTACCTTTGGAAGGGGCGTGGACCTGTATTACAGTCATTTTTAGTGACATGCCTATTTTGCAGATACAATGTTTGTTATTGTGTTTATTCAGTTAAAAATGGTAGCCTTGGGGCATACTCGGATAATGAGAGGTAAGTTTTATTTATTTATGGGGGTGGTTACAGTTACTGTAAGACTTTGTATAATGTGATGCAGCATATCTGCATACTGTATAAAGAAAACACCCATACCAATGCACAGCAAAGTGATTAAAGTGTCTGCTTGTTATTACCTGTCTGTATTCAAAATGGTGTGACTTACTTGCAGTGATTGTTGCTGAAGCAGGTATTACAGTTGCCTTTGTTCTGGTGTAAAAGCATTGTATTCCTGTTGTTATTATTTCATTTTCTGCAGTGATGTACGAATCCCAAGTCATATGCTGCTTGTGCTCCAATGCATACCCATCAGTTTAGGGTATAGTATCAGTACTTCTTACATTAGTTTTGGCATTTTTCCTACTGCTCACACTGTATTAAATGCATAATTGAGTTTTCACTAAATTTAAATGGAATCAAGCAATTTTAATGGGCTAACAGTAGGATTAGTACACAGCACAAAGTACTGTGGTAGCAGTTGTTGAAACATTTTCATTGGTTGTGTAACTTAAACTAAACTGTGTTTATGACATCTATGTGTATATTTAAATTCAATCATGATCTTTGGGGACTTTACACACATAAATGAAATCATCACAATAATATTTAGTTTACAAATGAAGGATTGTGGAAAGAAAATATAGCTATCTCATTGAAAAAAAATATTTAGCTTATAATATATACCCCCGGATTCTCAAAAGCTTGCACAGAGTGCAAGATTGGTGCAGGAGCCCACACAGGCAATATGTTTGCCGTGCAATCCAGGAAGAGCCTGCAGGGGCATGCATGAGCGCATCTGCACTAATCTTGCACGGACTAAGCCCTGGTATGCAAATCACCCCAATTGCAGGTGAAATCCATGCAAATGAGGTGATTTTGCAATACAGGGAGCTTGCAACATTCCGTGCAAGACTAGTGCTATCTGCAGAAATGTGCTCGGTTAGTAACCCAGTACATTTCTGCAAAATCCAAAACGGAGCTATGACAGCTTTAAATAAAGGCTGCATATAATTGAGGAAGCATACCAATGGTCAAGTATAAGGCCATTGGCATTGCAAACAATACAAAAAATAAAAAAATCAGCTTTATTTTTTTAGCCGATCTCGGCTGTTTAAGCATAGGGCAGCGGCGTGCAAACGGGATCGGAGGAAAATAACAAAATAAACCTAAAATAAGCAGTCTAACTAAAATCACTATTCTGCCATGCAAGTCAATGGCAGGCAGAAGACAACATGGCCAGTGAGTAGTGGTTGCTATGGGGGGAGGCTTAGTGTGACACATGTAACTATGCATTAGCAGGCAATCCTATGCAAATGAGGGGAAAGTTAGTGAATCCCAGTTTTCCCCAGCATGTGAATCAGGTCCCAACAGTGTAAGAGTATGAACAGCTGTGTGCAAGCCTAGGAGGTAGGTGACATCAGATGTCAAGCATACTGTAAGTGGATTGGAGCCCTGTGGCTTGGGTTTGCTCCTAGCTTAGGACAGCTAAACTAGGAGGTGTGACTAAACCTGCCCAGCACTTGTTACAAAGCATAAGCGGGTGTGCATGCTGCACACCATGTTATACAGCAAGAAAAAGGAAGTTAAACCTGGAAATAGCAGCAGTGTGCACATTTGAGCACTCTGCGTGGTGCACACACGGGCTTAAACAGGGAAGCAATGGGAAGGGAAAACAGCAGTAGGAAGGTATTCAAGGAGAACTAGTGTAGCTGGCAGGTGAAATGTATCAGAATCAGCCAATTACACAAGCAGCAGACTATCCCAGCCCAGAACACTACTATAAACTAAGCAAACACCTTCCCCTCTGTTTTTTTCCCACACTCTACACCACCGGTGTATACAAGCGGGGAAATTTTAACAAATAAACTTACAAAATGAGAAGGGCTGCAGCAGGCAACATAGAACAACATGTGCAAGAGGCTGAGGGTAGTGAGGATGTGAATGCTGCTGAACAACCCACAGTGAGGATATGGAGAAGAGTGTACAGACCCCGGGTAACCTACCATGGGCTACATGATCTGGAGATAGTGGAGCACTATAGGGAGGACAGAGACCTCCTACAGCAAATTATTGAACTGTGCCGGTCACACCTAACACACCAAACTGACCGAGGAGAACCCATCCCAGTGGATACCAAGGTATGTGTAGGCCTAGGTATACTAGCCACAGGTACCCCACAAAGCACAACTGGGGATGTCATGGGGATCTCACAGGCATCAGCATACAGATTATTCCACCAGTTCCTGGATGCCATGTCAGCACATGCTAGTGACCACATATATTTCCTCAACACCCGTGAGTTGTTGACCAGCAATCTGCATCTCTTCCACCAGAATAGCAGAGTACCCTGGGGTAGTGGGTGCTATAGACTGCATTCACATACGTATCAAAGCACCACCCAGTGAGCAGGGTAGGGCATACATCAACCACAGTGGCATTCCCTCCATCAACTGTCAGGTCGTATGTGATGCCCAGGGCATTATAATGAATGTGTGCTGGCTGCCCTGGAAGCTATGACGATTCCCACATATGGCATCTGACACAGCTGTACCAGAGATTTGCCAATGGGGACATCCCCTACGGTCACCTAGTGGGGGATGCTGGGAACACACTGGAGCCATGGCTGATAACACCCATCAGAAATGCACACACACCTGAACAACAAAGCCATATTGAGGCACACGCACAGGCCAGACATATAATAGAGCATGTGTTTGGGATGCTCAGGTCATGGTTCTAGTGTCAGAACACATCCGGTGGAGCCTTGCAGTATTCACCAGCTACATGTACCCAAGTTGTTATAGTATGTGCTATATATATAGCATTGCTATGCAATATGATTCTGTGAAAACAGCTGCAGCAGGGACAGCATGGGGCAGGGCCACACAGCCCCCCCACCAATGCCATGGTCTGCACAGGCACAGAGTGACCCAGAGGAGGAACAACCTGAGCCTGCCCCAGTAGGCAGAAGGAGGCATGCCCGGTATGCCCTGGCCATGGCAAAGAGGCAACGCATAGCACATGCACTGACACAGTAGGGACCCAGGAAATGACACCTCTCTCTCTGACTCACACATACAGTAAAAGGGTTGCCAAACATGACACTACCTGTGCTCAACCATGTATAGGGAGTGTACTATGTGCATCTGACATAGGCAGCCCTCTAGCACCATCTGCAAGTCTGGCACACCCTCAAGGTAAGTCAATCAACCTACCAATTGCCAAATGGAGTAGAATATGTTGCTACTTGTAGCTATGGTATAGATGTGAGCATTCAAGGGAACTGGGTGGCTGAATTTTATGGCAACAGACAGTAGACATCCATAATCGCACCATGACATCTGTAACAAATACTGGAGTCACCATAGTAGCCAGTACTACACAGGGTGACAAAACCCACTGCAGGAACTGTGCTGAGTGACATGTGTGTCCATATGACCCACACATGCCAGTCAGGATGGCACACATACCCAACAACAGTCTCAGCCAGCAGGACAGGTGTAGACAAACCCAAACAGAGCCTGTGCCATGGCCCCAGAATGATGGCTATGGTTAACCCCCCCCCGGCCTACACAGACAGACCACAGCAGGGCAGGCAGTGGGATGTTAGTTCTGTAGGGTAGGAAGTCAGATAATAATATGTAGGGCAACCAAAGTCACAATCTGTAGAACACTGGTATGCCTCTAGTCAGCATGGTAGTTAGCAATACAGAATGAAATGGAGTACCTGACATATCAGTACAGTCATAGCAAATGTGTACAAGTGTCACATACACAAAACATCCACAACTGACATGTGTGGGTATAGAACCCCTGACAGAGGTTTATATCACACTATAGCATGGAGCTGTTTTAGGATGCACCACAGGGATTACTAAAGAACTCCTTCCCCAAAGGTGTATTCCGCAATGAAGGACATCACCAGGATTGCTAAAGTAGACCATGTGAAATGTACTGAGTGTGACTAGCCTATAATGAATTGCTCTGTACACAGACATTGAAACACACACAAAACATTCAGAACTGCCATGGGTGGGGATGAAACCCTACCACAGTTTTACATCACACAACAGCAGTGTGCAGCTACAGGATGTGCTATAGAGATTACTGGGCTACAACCTTCCCAGAGGTGACCCCCACATCCTACATAGTAATGTAATAACAGGCAGGTGTGCCCCCCTAACCTGTGTAGAAATGTGGAAGTAGTCAGGTGTGCCCCCCCATCCTATATAGTAATGTAATAACAGTCAGGTGTGCCCAACAACCCTGTGTTGAAATGTAGAAACAGTCAGGTGTGCCCCCCACTGCTATGCAGAAATGTAGTAACAGTCAAAACCAAATGATCAATGGATACCCAGCAGAGACAGCATGCTACCTGTCGGTGTACAACATAAAGGTCAGCACTGCAGAACAAACTACCTGGACACAATCCACACATTCAATACAGATGGCCATACTGTGCATGCTCACACACAGAGAAATGAAGGCAATGTCAGACAACAACATACTGAAAGGTCATATTGGGCATGCTCACACACTTAAACACATGAAGGCCATGACTGCAAACACCAGTGGACCAGACATATCTGGCAGTTGCAGTTGTTAGTGCAGACACTCATCAGTATGCACCACTCATAGCTTGCACACACAGTGGATAGGAATACAGACATATATGTCAGGACAACACACTATAATAAGCCAAAGGTAGATGTACATAGATGTGTGGAAGAGGATGACTGTGACAAGGAGCCATCCAGGCTTGTCCCACCCAGAATACATCCAAAGGGTCCCAAACACATGAGGTGCAGATGTCACTCACTGCAGATACTAGCCACCAGTATCTGTCAGCATTACAGTCTATGTGGTGCACGTGCCAGCTGTGCAACATGACTGTACAAGGAAGTAGTCATCTAGCAGCTGTATACATGTATCTGTGACATTAGACCCCGTGTGTGCCCACATGTGGCATGTCAACCCCTAGAAGAATGGGTTATGGCCCATGCACACACAGCCCTCCACATAGCCCAACTATGAGAAGCCTGCTGAGGTCACCCAATGTGAAATACACCTTTGAGAGAGATGTAGCCCAGTAATCTCCATGGCGCATCCCATACCTGTGTACTGCTGTAGTGTACTAAACTAGTTAGGTAGGAGTTTTAAAACCAGACTTGGCAACTGTGAGTTTGTGTGCATGTCTGTCTGACTGTGTAGAGTTCAATGCTTTTTAGGGTACTCACACTCCTTACAATTCATATACTCAACTTTGGCAAGGCTGCTGATGTCACCCACCTAGCAATACACCTCTGGAAAGGTTGCATTCCAATAATCTCTGTGGTGTGTCCTGTAACTTCATACTGTTGTAGTGTGATAAAGTAGTTAGGTAGGAGTTCTAACCCCAGGATTGGCAACTATGCGTGTGTGTGTGTGTGAGTCTGTGTGTGCATGTCTGTCTGTGTCTGATTGGGTAGAGAGCAATGCTTTTTAGGGTACTCACACTCCTTACAATTCATATACTCAACTTTGGCAAGGCTGCTGATGTCACCCACCTAGAAATACACCTCTGTGAAGGTTGTAGCCCAGTAATCTCCCTAGTGTGTCCTGTAACTGCCTACTGCTATAGTGTGATAAAGTAGTTAGGTAGGTGTTCTAATCCCAGACATGGCAAGTGTGTGTGTGTGTGTGTGTGTGTGTGTGTGTGTGTGTGTGTGTGTGTGTGTGTGTGTGTGTGTGTGTGTGTGTGTGTGTCTGTCTGACCCTGTCTGTGTAGAGAGAAATGCTTTTTAGGGTACTCACACTCCTTACAATTCATATACTCAGCTTTGGCAAGGCTGCTAATATCACCCACCTAGAAATACACCTCTGGAAAGGTTGTCACCCAGTGATCTCTGTAGCACGTCCTGTAACTGCGTACTTCTGTAGTGTGATAAAGTAGTTAGGTAGGTGTTCAAATCCTAGACATGGCAAGTGTGTGTGTGTGTGTGTGTGTGTGTGTCTGTCTGTCTGTCTGACCCTGTCTGTGTAGAGAGCAATGCTTTTTAGTGTACTCACACTCCTTACAATTCATATACTCAAATTTGGCAAGGCTGCTGAAGTCACCCACATAGAAATGCACCTCTGGGAAGGTTGTAGCCCAGTAATCTCTATAGCACATCCTGTAGCTGCATACTGCTGTTGTGTGATGTAAAACTGTGGTAGGGTTTCATCCCCACCCATGGCAGTTCTGAATGTTTTTGTGTGTTTCAATGTCTGTGTACGGAGCAATTCATTATAGGCTAGTCACACTCAGTACATTTCACATGGTCTACTTTAGCAATCCTGGTGATGTCCTTCATTGCGGAATACACCTTTGGGGAAGGAGTTCTTTAGTAATCCCTGTGGTGCATCCTAAAACAGCTCCATGCTATAGTGTGATATAAACCTCTGTCAGGGGTTCTATACCCACACATGTCAGTTGTGGATGTTTTGTGTATGTGTCACTGTCTGTGTAGGGAGCAATGCATTTTAGGCTAGTCACTCATAGTACATTTCACATGGACTACTTTAGCAAGCCTGCTGATGTCATTCATTGTGTAATACACCTTTGGGGAAGGAATTCTATACTAATGTCTGTGGTGCGTCCTATAACAGCTCCATGCTGTAGTGTGATATAGACCTCTGTTAGGGATTCTATACCCACACATCGGTTGTGGATGTTTTGTGTGTGCTTCAATGTACTTTAGGCTAGTCACTCACAGTACATTTCAAATACCGTACTTTGGCAATCCTGCTGATGTTATTCATTGTGAAATACACCTTTGGGGAAGGAGCACTCCAGTAATGTCTGTAGCGCGTACTATAACTGTGTAGTGCTGTAGTGTAATGAACTAGTTAGGGAGGGGTTCTACTCCCAGACATGACAGGTGTGTGTGCGTGTGTGTGTGTGTGTGTGTGTGTGTTTGTAACCCGTATCCTGTGTAGAGGTGGTGGTGAGTGTGTGACACCTGTGGTCAATGTGGAAGGGGTTTTGCATATTTCTTATATGGGGACCGTACTATATATCACAATGTCCACCTTACAGGGATAACAGATGTGAAATAGCTGAGAGGTTGGGGTGCAAATCCATACCCATACATGTGACATCAAGGCTAGGCAATCACAGTTAGCAACCCCAGTATTACCCAAAGCACACTCTCAACCCATGTTTCATATACACACACATGCCTAGGCAATAGCCAATATGTGGGTAGTACACTGCATATTGGCCACTGATATTAACTATGGAGTGATAGCAGTGAGCTACAGAGGGCATGTCTATCTGTCCAATATGCATGTAAATGCAGACAGTGCTCCTCCCCCATGTTCCCCAATGGACACCTGCACCACCTGTGGTGCCATCACATGTGACCACAATGGACATACCATGCCTGACAACATGCCCTGTATGGACAGATGCCACTGAAACCAGGGAATGCTGTTAGCATGCTATCAATGTAGATGCAGGGTAAACCTGCTGCCCATTACTAGTTCCCACAACAGGTGAGCAAGACTGGCACATCTGATGATAAACTGTGTTCACAACATGGGCCAGACACCCCAGTTACAGTTTCACATGTCACTGTACATGCATGTGGGAAGTGTGCACATCCCAGACACCGTCCATGTCATGGACTAAGGAACACATACATGGCAAGTGATGCACTGGCCACACACAATAGTCACCCAGGTGACTGGATGGGGGATACAATACCCACCTGTGTGGGCAAATGCAAAAACTACAGCCCTGAGCCACAATGCAGACCATTGTCATGTGTCCTGATGCCAAGGTATACCCATTGCTTACCTTTGTATAGCCTGCTGGCACAGTCAACCACCACACACCCATGCAGACATGCACCCATGCATGTCAGTACTGGCATCCTGTGGGGTTGTGTGTGTGTTGTATGTTGTGTATGTTCACATCCACACTCACTACAACCCCCATGGGCATACTGAAGCATGCTGTCTGATGTCAGACACCTCCTCATACCCTTTGCCCATACAACCTCCATATGACCCGTGTGGTGCATGTGATACCTGCACAGTGATGTGTTGTGGCAATCCCACTACTGATGAGTTGTACTCCTGGCCCTGCCAAGTGTGTCAATGTGGGTGCATCCCTGTGAGAGTGTGGCTGTGTTGACGCTGGCACCTGTTCATGCGGACAGGCATGTGTACGTCACCTACCGTATAGCTACCGTATCCCTGTTGCAGATGTCACTCCCATCACATATATGTTCTGAGTGATCCACAGCAGGATAAACCATGTAGTGCATCTAATAACTGCATAGAACTGTGATAACACTACATAGTCATCAGGGGTTTGATACCACGTGCTGGTAGTGTGATACAAACATGCTTCAGTTTTACTCTCCCACCCCTCCCTGACATGTCTTTGCCTCCGTCTGCCTCTTCCACTTCCTCTCTGTTGGATGTGGAGACCTACACCTGCTTTGCCTAGGCAGCAGCATGTGTATTTTAAGTGATGCTCATGATCATTTGATGGCCTCTGCATGAATTTCAGCCCTCCCTTAGCTGAGTGCATGTGGAACAGCTGTGGTAACATTCCCATAGCCAATTGCATGGAAACACACTCCAATATCTAGGAACATCATGGTGGTGTTGGCTCTTTTCATTCACTGTGAGCAGGAACTAGATATGTTGTTTGGCAAACAGCATCTCAGATGGATTGGGGATTTACCTCTAACAACATACACTGTGGAAACAGGGCAACAGATGGGGGGGGGGGTGTGCCTGACCTGACTACAGACTGTAAGTGCTGCTATACTGCATTTGGAGTAATGTTGGTTTAACAGTGTGTGTGGGTATGGCTGTCCTGCATGTCTCAATACCTGCCATGTCAGTTCCATGTTTATGAGGAATCCCCATCTGCAGGGTCATCTGCAGACTAGGCAGTGTTGTGCCTTTGGTTTCATGTGTTATCCATGGAGCATCTACCTGTGGACTGCAGAAGGTAGTGTGAGGATTGCAGTCTGTAGGTGGTGAAAGCTGTGACAATTACTGACTTCATATCCCTCATAGGAAATATGTTGCAACAAACCCCGTTACAACAGTAAATGTATAAGGTTATCACAGCAACATGTCAGTATTGTCCTTGTGTTTGTGCTTCCAGCCATACCTCTGTCAAATTTTGTACATATGTCATGCATGAAGTGGTGCATATGTGCTGTACACCATAATTAGTGTCATCATATCTGATAACAAGCCAGTGATATATCAGACTGCTACACATGTTATGTACAATAGGGGTTATATTTCATGACATAACCTGGACATTCTGTGGATGTTTGTACAGTACTGAGGTCTGTGTACTTATGGTGAATGTTGACAGTTTGTGTAATATTAATATGTACTTTAGCCTGTGTACAGACTGTGATAGATGTCATTGTACTAGCTCCCCTCCTATCTGTTGTTACATGCTGCTCCACTGTATGGTACCATTTTGGCATGCATGTTTGTAGGGCCATACACACACATGTCTCATACCACAGACAGCCATCAGACCACACTGTGTTGCAGCCCAGTATATGTAGGGTCAGTCTGTGAGTGGCACATATGAGGATGGTGTAGAACAGATAGTCCATATAGAGTAATATTATGCTAGCTTACCATATGTGGCTGTGGCTGTGTTCACATTGGTTGTGGTTATGCACTTTCACACAGGTGTATCTTACCCTGTGCTGTGACATGCCTGTTGAGCATGCTATATATGCAGGTACATGTGCATTCCCCATAGGAGATGTAGGCCAGTGTTGAGCCAGTCTGTCTGTAGCCTGCACAGTGCTGCACAGTGCATTGTTACATGCCTAGCAGCTTAGCGTACTTACCCAGTGAGATGTCATGTGCAGATACTTGCCAGATGTACTGCTGCCGGGCCTCCCTTTAAAGTCATGTATGTCAGACAGAGCAGCGGGATGCTGTACAGATGTATGTCAATATCTAGTGGGAAGTATGTTGCCAAGGCACCCCTGTACCAGTGGTCATTATGTATCAGGCCAGACAGGGGTGTGTGAATGCATAACCTATGGTGGCAAATGTATACCAGTCATTATGTGTTATACCCATCTACATGGCTGTCTCCATCCATATTGTCAGGCAGGGTACACATGTTTTGCACTAAGGGCTTACGTGTATACCTCTGGACTGTACAGAGTGTGTCAGAATTTCCACATCTATTCGCCAATATCTCTGCTGCAGTCCACAGGGGCACTATGTGCTAGCAGTGGTACTTCACAATGATGTCTACAATGATGTCCTTAGGATGTCTGTCAGTAGCCAATGGCACACATGTTATAAGCAGATGTGACCTCCCACACACACCATGTCTGTGAAGACAATCCAATGACAGTAGCAATAGTCTACTAATATACCTGCTATACATACCTGACATCGCCTTGCACTATGACTTTGGGACTATAGGGGCTGGGGTAGGGCTACACTCCATGTCCAGGACATATGGTGGATATATATGTACATATACTTATTCAGCCATATATATATATGATTACACATGTGTAGCACATCCAATTACCACTGTCATGGCAACCACCCACTATACATCCCTACTTCATGCGGGCGTGGTCCCTTTACATTTCCTGTGCGATGGACATCCTTCCTGTGTGTGGGCATCGGTGTTACAGACAGCAGGTAGCAATACCTCTTACAAGAGAACTGGCACACTCAGGCCAGCTACATATTTGTAGGAGGTTCCAAAACTACAGACAGAGTATGAGTAGAGTTGTGTTGTGCTTTGTATAGTACTGGTGTTACAAGGTGTGTGTGTGTGTACATACTAGTTTACCTTGGAATACAGCCTGTCTGCATAGCTCACAACTGTGGGCCTATCCTCTTGCTGGCCAGAGGTGTGCCTATCATGTTTTTTCTGTCCACTACACAAGTCCTGTGTCAGATATTACACTAGTGGTGTGTGTGTTGAGTGCTATCAGTACATGGCTACATCCATTTCTGATTCTAACCTCAATTCCGTGACTAAGGGTATGTTGCAAACTATCCTGTAACACCAGCAGCTTGCTTAGTGTATGGCAACAGTTTTCCACATATGTGCCTGTGTTCCAGCCTCTATCCTCCACCTACATACCAAGCTTTACACATATGTTATGCTGTTTAGGGTTGTTCTGTAGTGGGCTGTGAGTATATCACACTGTCATTGCTGCAATCAGTCCATAGCTGTTGTATCCCCCACACATACGGTGGGGCTGTGGCCATATATGAGTGGGCGTCACCTACACAATACATTTGTGCCCTTATGCACTCCAGAGGCCAGTGTATGTAACAGTGGTATATGGCCCTGTATTATTGAGTCTGGGGGGGCACCATAAATGACCTAGGCTGTTACAGAATTTGGGGGTATCAGGGGTGAGCTGCCTTAAGGTATCTTGGATGTACAGCACCATATACTTCACCTATATTTGCATTACTTTCATTAATTGGGTTAATGCAAGCCTACCGCCTCCTGCCATACAGACTGTTCTGTTTGACGGTGTGCTTGTGATGGTGTCAGTTATGCCTTGTTATGTAACAGTTACAACCCATTTGGTCACATGACATCTTTACCACCTACTGAGTTTGTACAGAGTGTAAATAGAGGTTGCTGAACTATACATCTGCATTACATACTGTTGATTGTTTGGTATTCTGTGGCCCAGTCTGTCTTCACTATTGTACAATTTGAAGGGCTTGGCCTGGAAAGCAACAGTTGTGAACCTTTCCAGACTACTGTATTAGTGTCACTGTTTCACAGTTACATTACTCTGTTTATATGGTTGTCAGTGTCTGAACAGCTATATCACATGGCATATAGAACTGTAATAGTACACAATTAAAGGCTTTCCATTTCTGCAAACCTGTGTGTGGTGTTTTTCCTATGACTTCTCTGTGGGTATATGTTGCAGGCAATGATTGTCATTTGTATGGGTGGCCCATACAGTGTCTAGTTGTTCAGGTGTTAAGTGTAGGCATAGTGACTGTCCCATATTGTGTGCACCTTCTACATATGTATCATACTGTACATATATCTGAGTGTGTATGTGTGGTCACATATATATATATATATATATATATATATATATATATATATATATATATATATATATATATAAAACATCTTTTGCCCACGTCATGTCAGGTCCTGGTTATGGAATCTGCAGCACTTGGTAGTGTATTGCAGGGCGGACGTGTTTGGCTGTGGGGAGGGGGGGGGTTGCCAATTACTACAATATTTATATTGTTTGGGGCCGCCTAATCCCATTAACGCTGCATGTGGACATATGTGTTTCTGTTAATCTACCATTGCTATCTACAGATGTATGCCCATATATACCTATATAGGTATATATATATTTGCTTACATATTTCTAACTATGTCCATGTATACTTATGGAGATATACATCTGCATACATATATATAACCTGCTGTGTATATGTGGACATATAGGTGTTGTTTTATATATATATATATATATATATATATATATATATATATATATGCATGCAGAGTTCTTTTTTAAAAGAAGTAGTACCACAGCACATTACTCCAGATAGTGAAGGTGTTGATGTTGGTTCTGGTTCTTTAGATTCCATGGATGAAGAGGGTGTTAAAGAAGAAGTTATGCATGGGGAGAAGAAGTTTGAGAATAAACAACCACTAGTAAGTTAATATTAACCACTATAAGAGGAAATTAAGGCAGGACATTAAAGATTGTGAAGAAAGAGAAAGGCAAGTTTATTCATCGGTCGTTCAGATTTAAATAGTATTGTTAGTGAAAAATTAGGAGGTTTTATTTTGAACCTTTGTAAATTCTTGGCTATGGATATGACATGTTTATTGGATACATAGTTTTTGATTTTTTCCCACTGACAATGGTTAACAGTTTCAGGAAGAATTATATTATCTGCAGTTTTGGTCCTGACTTATGCTTTAGAAAAGCTTCATAAATTACATATGCTATGGTCTTTTTGGATGTTCTTGTGGGTTTACCGAAGAGATTGTATGTGATATGAAATCAAAGTTATTTTTCATTCTAGTGTTTTGTAATCTCCTACTAATGTCATCTTGGTTTGTTTTCTTACTTAAGGCCTTTTCTATTTTTTTCTAGTCTTCTAATTTTAATAGGTGATTAGAATTCTCATTTTAGGACTGCAGTGTCTCATTCATACATTCAAGAGTTGTGATGCTTGACAGTGAATGGTGATCTACAGCTAAACACAGGTACGGGTTCCACATTTTATAGAGGCAAGCTTGCTAAAGACAGATGTTATGGCCTATTCTTCTCCATTTTTAATCTTACATTCTTTATTAGATGTTCAGATTTCAAGTCTTAAAGCTATTTTGTTTGAGGTGAAGGTGAACGCTGCTAATATATGTATAGGTAAGGGTGTAAAAAATCAAATGGGGTTTGAGATTCACTTATGTAGAATGATCAACTTTGGAAACTTATATTTGATAGAATTTTATGATAGCTGGAATCACTGATGGTTACTTTTTACACATAGGTATAAAACATTATTTTTTAGTTTGAACATCATTTATTAATTATAAAAAATACACTTACAGAGTAGCATGGGATGATTATGAATTTTCTTTAATAATGGAACTGATGTTTTTTATTGAAAGAAAAGTTTTGGGAACAGTTAACTTTAGACAGAATATCTGTTTTCTTACAAAAACAGTTGCTTGTTATACAAGGCTTAGCTACTGAAATTTCTCCTTTATTTTTAGCTAAGATTAAAAAGATAATGATAGTTTGTTGTAATTATTTTCCTCTCCTGGAATTTTAGAAACTAAAGACGATGGCATAAAGGTGGTGCTACAAAACTATGTATTTGATTTATTTTCAGCTGATTCTAATTCTTGAAGTATGCTCAATATCTATGGTATAAGAAACTGATAATTCTTTGCTTGGCAATGCTATTACATTACAGGAATTTAATGCTGTGAAAAAATCTGTTAATGTAAATACAGCACCAGATAGTGATGGGGTATTATATGGGTTTTATGAAGACATAACTTTAAGTCAAAGGTTAATGTTTTTAAAGGTTGTGAATGAATGGACTGAAGTTGGTTTGGTGGATGATCTTGTATTTGATGGAGTTGTATGTTTTGTATATAAGACAGGGGATAGACATGAGTTGAAAAATTAGAGACCTATCACTTTGACTAATTTCTTTGTAAAAAATGTCAACTTACATTACGTACTTTTTTAAAATAAATTTCATTTGGGGCTTTTTGGTGCAGCTGGGAATTAGAACAGAGATATATTAATGTTAATCAGAGAAATTGCAGATGTGACTTGTTCAAGGAAAAATGGTTTGTTGGTTTCCTGTGATGTGCAGAAAGCATTTGATTTCATTTCCTGTTGCAGTTTATAGAATATATATTTTTAATTATGGCATTTCAGATGTTTATATTTATTCTTCTAATATTTGGGTGCAACATCTTGTTAATAGATATTTAGGTTATAGGATTTCGCTATGTAGAGGAGTGAAGCAGGGATGTCCACTTAGTGGTATGTTCTTTTCTCTGATTATGAATGCAGTAATGGAAGATTATACTGTTCATTGCTCTTATGCTACATAGACTATTATGTCAGGATCATCCTTATCTTTAATTTTGTCATATGCTGATGATTTTTATGTATTTTTGGCTTCTGAATTCTTTGTTGATTCTATGAAAATGTTCTACGTAAGGTTGGATTTAGTCTTAATTTAACAAAGTGTAAGAATTTTGTTTTTTCTTCTTATATTCATGCGATTACTTTTTCTACTGATAAAATTATTTTTTAGGAATATTATTTGGAGAGGATTATTTTTGAGACAATAGGATGCTTGCCCTTTGAAGGCAAAGGATATATTATAAAAAATGGGGACATTTTCAGTCATCCTTTTTGAAAAAAGCATAAGTTTTAAATACTACAGTTTTTAAGGCAATTAGGGTATGTTGGGCAGGCACCTCCTTTTCCAAAGTATAAAGTAAAGTTTTTGGTTCACACACACACACACACACACACACACGTATATATATATATATATATATATATATATATATATATATATATATATATATATATATATTATATATAAATATATATATATATATATATGTGCATGTGTGTGTGGGTTTACCATTAGAATGTCAGTGTACCATTGTACGGCTATGAAGTATTCAAACTACAGATGTTCAAATACTTCATATGTGTGCAGGTTAAATGAGCGAATGTTATATTTGCGAATGGACTGTGCATTCACAAATAAGAATGTTTGAAGGGATGTGCAGGGATCACGTTACAGTTTGTTTAGGGAAATGTATCCCTTTCCTCACTGTAGTGTGATCTTGGAGTTGAAATACATAGTTGGGAGGGTGTGGGGGTGCAGGGAGGCTTGCCTCCCTGCATCAACTGGATGTTAGGTGTGCTAGTTAGGGAGTAGCAGCAAGGGTGGCATTGCTGTTAAGTGCCAAAAATGTTGTGCCTGACATTTTTGGCATTAATAGCTGATTTTTGACATTAGGTTGGTTAGGTTATGTGTACTTTTGGTGAATTAGTTAGCTGTTAAGTACCTTTTTTGTAACTTTCGAAATTTCAATAGTAAACCATATGTGTGTATATATTGTGGGGGGGGGGTTCTAGGTTGAATTCTATAAAATATAATATTGTTTTTTTGTCCAAAAAATGAGGGTGGTTTGAGATTAGTCCCTCCTATTGTTTATCTTTCTTCAGTGCATCTTTACTAGATTTTGTATAAATTCTACATCAGACAAATAGATGTCCTTAGTGTTCTGTTGTGGGATAGATATAAACCTTTTTGGGAAAGTTCTTTTTTATTTAAGAGTAATAAGTATCTCTATTAAGGGATATGTGGATAAAATATATCAGTGGAAGCTTATATTTCATATGGTGATTGTTACTTAATAAACTGCCCATCAAACGGTTGAGGAAATATAAAATTTATAGTTTCATAGGTTCATAGGTAGGTACTAGGTTATTGGCCCTATGGCCTATATAAGCCTAGCCAAATGGTACCCTGGCTTTTGCCACCCAAGAAAATTATTGTCCTGTGCCCCTGTCAAGCAGAGCCACAGAAGTGATCCCTGGGGTAAATTTCCTATCTCCCATCCAATCATCAAGATTTTTCTTGAAGAGATGCTAATGAGGAGCTTTGTTTGATATAGAAAGGTCATTTTTCCAAAGTATGGGAAGTCTCTGGGACAGGAATCTATCCCTCCAGCATGTTCTGTTTATTGTGGTGACAAGGTTTAGGTCCCTTGAGCGTGTAGCTCGGAGGGATTGGGATTTCTTTATGTGGAGCATGTCCAACAGCTCTGGGTTTGACATAGCTTTGTATGTTAGGCAGAGATTGCCTCTGAGTAGGCGATATGCGACAGAGTAAAGCTGGAGATTTTTGAAACGGTCTGCGTAGGGCATCTGTTTGAGGTCAGTAATCCTCTTTGTGAGGTATTTCTATGGCCTTTCCAGTTGGTGTAGATGTCTTGTGATGTACATGCCAAAAGGGGTGATGTACTCTATAATGGGTCTAATGAGTGAAGAGTAGAGGGGAAGAATGACCTCTTTTTTCCTGGATGAGAAACCTTTTGTGATGATGTGTGCCACGTAGAAGGATTTCCTTACTACTGTGGCAATGTGATTATCAAAGGAGAGACTACTGTCCACCTGTGTCCCAAGGTCTCTTATCACACTTTCGATGTTAAGTAGACTACCACCTATGTGGTAGTTTATGGGTACAGATTTTTTACCAAAAGGGATGACAATACACTTTTTGGCATTGAGCTTGAGGCCATGGCTTTGACACCAGGCATCTGTCTCAGTGATGCCCTTTTGTAGGATGTCCACATTGTTAGGAGTTTTGATTATGGCTCCTAATTTGCAGTCATCTGTGAATTTTGTTAGCCAAAGACTTTCTGTGTTAGCCTGTACTTCAGAGAAATAGATACCAAACAGGAGAGGACCTAGGACTGAACCCTGTGGTACTCCACTTGTCACTGGTCTGAAGTTGGATTTAGAGTCTGCTGCTTTCACAGTGTGGGTTCTGTCAGTGAGCCAGTTGGCAAACCATCTTGTGACATAGGGATTTATACCTAGTTTAGTGAGTTTATCTATAATTCCAGAGTGGAGGATGGTGTTGAAAGCCTTGGCGAGATCTAGATAGGCTGTGTGAACCACCTTACCCTCATCTACGGCTTTGGTGACTGCTTCAAAGAAGTCTATCAGGTTTAGGGGACATGATCTGCCTTTTACAAACCCAAACTGGGTATGGTCCGGAGTTTGGAGATTGCCAATGTCATTTTTTATAAGTTCCATGATGATACGTTCCATAACCTTGCAGACCAAGCTCGTCAGGCTAATGGGATGTGGTGACTCCCTCTTTGTGGAGTGGGATAACCGCTGATGTGCACCATTCAGTGGGCACAAAGCCTGTGGTGAAGCTATGATGGAACGTGGTACTTAGGTGGGGTGCCAGTTCGTTCTGTAGTTCATGTAGAACGCAGCCTGGGATGTTGTCAGGTCCCATGGATGCTGTGTGTTCTTGGTTTTGGAGAGTGTGCTTTTTTACCTGTGCAGCCATGATTACAGGAACTTTGCATTGTTCCAGTATAGAGATGGGCCCTTTAGGGGATGAGAGAGGGGTAAAGTTAGCACTGAACCTATCTGCCAGGATGTTGGCAATATCAGTTGGTTCTGTATATTTAGTGCCATTGTGCTGTAACTCAGAGCAGATCTGAGTGTTGCCATTGAGATTCTTGACATAGCTATAGAATGCTTTGTTGTTGTATTTAGAATCAGTGACGATTTTGTTTTCATATGGGCAGAAATTATGTACATTTTGGAATGTTGAAGAGAGTATTACATGAGTTTTTATAGATTGCCTTAGAATTCATGATTTTTGATATTAATTTTTCTTACATCATAGATTACAGGGTATTTTACTTTAAATATTGATATGAAACCTATAACCTATACAATTCAATTGAAAAACAAACAAATCTGTTAGGGGAAAAAAACATAAAAAATAAAAAACGTACAATACGCTGGTTGCATAAGTGTGCACACACTTAAACTAATACTTTGTTGTGTGTGCACACCCTTAAACTATTACTTTGTTGAAGCACCTTTTAATTTAATTACAGCATTCAGTCTTCTTGGGTAGGAGTCTATCAGCATGGCACATCTTGACTTGGCAATACTTGTCCAGTTTTCCTTGCAAAAGAGCTCCAAATCTGTCAGATTGTCTTCGGGTCACCCCACAAATTTTCTGTTGGATTTAGGTCTGGGCTCTGGCTGAGCTATTCCAAAACCTTAATTTACTTCTGGTTAAGCCATTCTTTTGTTGATTTGGATGTATGCTTGGGGTCATTGTCATGTTGAAAGGTGAAACTCCTCTTCACCTTCAGCTTTCTAGCAGATGCCTGAAGGTTTTGGGCCAAAAGTGACTGGTATTTGGAACTGTTCATAATTCCCTCCACCTTGACTAAAGCCCCAGTTCTAGTTGAAGAAAAGCAACCCCCAAAGCATGATACTGCCACCACCATGCTTCACCGTGGGGATGGTGTTCTTTTGGTGATGCAAAGTGTTGTTTTTGCACCAAACATACCTTTTGGAATTGTGGCCAAAAAGTTCAACCTTGGTCCCATCAGACCATAACTCATTTTCCCACATGCTTTTGGGAGACTTGATATATTGTTTTGCAAATTTTAGCTGGGCCTGGATGTTTTTCTGTGTAAGACAAGCCTTCTGTCTTGCAACCCTACCCCATAGTACAGAAATATGGAGAATAAGGGAGATTGTTGTCACATGTAATACACAACCAGTACTTGCCAGAAATTCCTGCAGCTCCTTCAGTGTTGCTGTAGGTCTCTTGGCAGCCTTTTCTGACCAGTTTTCAGCTTGTCTTTTATCAATTTTGGAGGGACATCCAGTTCTTTGCAACACCACTGTTGTCCCATATTTTCTCCACTTTTTGACGACTGTCTTCACTGTGTTCCATGGTATATCCAATGCTGTGGAAATTTTTTTTGTACCCTTCTCCTGACTGATACCTTTCAGCAATGAGATCCCTTTGATGCTTTGTAAGCTCTCTGTGAATCATGGCTTTTGCTGTAGCAGGACACTGAGTAAATGTCAGGAAAACCCTACTAGGACAGCTGAACTTTGTTTGGGGTTAATCAGAGTCTCTTTAATTGATGGCAGGGGTGAACCCAAGAAGACTAAATACTGTAATTACATCAAAAAGTGCTTCAACAAAGTATTAGTTTAAGGGTGTGCACACTTATTCAACCAGCGTATTGTACATTTTTTATTTTTTATATTTTTTCCCCTAACAGATTTGTTTGATTTTCAATTGAATTGTACAGGTTATAGGTCACATTAAAGGTGTGAAAAGTTTTGAAATGATTTATTGTGGTCTCATTTTTTTGTATCACAAAAACCTGGCATTTTAACAGGGGTGTGTAAACTTTTTATATCCACTGTACATATATGGGTTCCTTTCGGAATCTCAAAATCCTAAAACCTCAAAATTCATATGGTCAAGACCATATGATCGAAGTTTTAAAACTTCAAAATTCTGAACAGAGATCTGCATACAGCGTGGAACAAGAGATTTCCCTTTTCCTCACTGTAGTGCAATCTCGGAGTTGGTATATTTAAGTAGTGGGGGCATGGAGGGGTGCAGTGGAGCTTGCCCTCCCTACAGAAACGTTGAAAAAGTTTTTTTTTTTTTATGTTAGATTTTTTTCAGAATCTTGACATTCTGAAACATCGATCATATGGTCTCGATCATATGAAATTCAATGTTTCAGAAATTGAGATTCTGAAATGAATCCATATATATATATATATATATATATATATATATATATATATATATATATATATATATAGTCCATAAGAATTTAGTAATTGTTGTTTAATAAATTATGGGACTATACATTGATTTTGGGTTAATTGAGGAAATAGTTATGGAAAAAGAAGTGGGGAATGTTTGTGTTTTTTTTTTCTCAAAATGATTGTATATTTCTTTCTGATTTAATTGATGTTTAATTTTTGCTGTATATATATTTATTGATATTGTTTGTCTGTTTTCTATTGTTTTAATAAAAATCCCCTATTCTTCAGTGTTAGCGCTCCATTTACCTGGAGTGAGAATAGAACATACAGCTTTCTACACCAAAAGTGACCATACGACCTTATGTACCAGTAACACTAACTGCAGTTCCTTCTTTCTAAATGCTATACCATGTTGAAATAATAGCTCAGGCACAATCATTCAGTGTGCAAGACACTAACATTCCCTATTTGCTAATATTAGTCAACATTATAGTTTTTCGTCATATTATCTGCCAGCTAATACATCTCATCTATTAATATTTCACCATTTTGCACATCTGAATGATTTATGCACATTTACATGCAAAGACACCCAGTAATCACAGGAAATCAGTAAAAGCTGACCCACATCCCTCTTTCACAGAAAAAAAAGTCCTCCAGAACCCATACTTGTGCATAAACCCCTAAACCTCCAAATGTATATATACCAGTTGCTGCACAACAGTGGTTAATAGAGAAATACTCCAATACATTGCACAGTGGTATCACTTTCACATAGCATTCTATTCATAAGGATAAAACAACTGAGATGTTGTGATCAGACAGCAAGTGTCTGATCCAGTAGTCATTGTGCAAATACAGGACGACCACCCTGTGATTGCATGTTGGAAGAGGAGAAGGAGATGCTAGACACATATCTGAACATTTTAATATTACCTTCACTGACAGCAGTTTTCTAACTAACTCCCAGAACTGAGGGGGTGGAAGCCCTTAGTCTGGACAGATAACTGAAGAGGATATTCCAGCATTCGCATGGAAAAGAGATTCATATTCACAAAGAGGATTACTGGCCTCAAACAAATGCCCTACACTGACCACCTCAAAAAAACTCCAGCTTTACTCCATAGCATATCACCTGCTCTGAGGTGATCTCTGCCTAACATATAAAGCTATGTCAAACCCAGAGCTGTTGGACATGCTACACCTAAAGAAATCCCAATCCCTCCGAGCTACATGCTCTAGGGACATAAACCTTGTCACCACAATAAACAGGACACACTGGAGGGATAGATTCGTGTCCCAGAGACTTCCTATACTCTGGAACAAGCTACCCATCTATGTCAAGCAAAGTTCTTCATTAGCACTCTTCAAGAAAAATCTTGATGAGTGGATGGGAAATAGGAAATACACCCCGGGGATCACTTCTGTGTCTCTGCTGGACAGTGGCACAGGAAAATAACTTTCTTGGGTGGCGTAAGCTATGGAATCTTGCTGGCTAGGCTTATGTAGGCCCTTGGGCCGATATCCTAGTACCTACCTATGAACCTATATTAGTAACAAATCATCATCTCTTATTGTCCATGTTTAAGCCAAAGAAGAATGCCTCACATGTAGCTGCAGCATATCAGCAGTAATTGGCACCATTCCTAAAAGCACATTCCTATCACATCAAATATAGCAGGATAAAACAACATGCTCTGACTAATGGAACTTCATGAATGCCATACTAAAGAAGACATACAAAACCAGCACCACTCAGCTACAGGATCTATGTATGCCCCAAAAAACATCAATCACTTTCCACTGTCAAATGATCTTATCCAAACAAAACTAGAAATGAACAATTCCAAATGTCACACAATTAACTTTGAACATTTTCCAAATGCTTCCCATCATGCAGCCACAAATGAGATATGTGAATGTTTTGGGCAAACAATTTAGATTCTTGATCAAAATGCAGATTTTTTATATCAAAATGCAGTAGATACAACTCCTTATGTGACACCAGCAGTGCTGCTCTTAAGTCACAACTTAAAATCATGCCTGCACAGAATAATGTCAGTTCTCAGGACACACAGAGAGAGAGAGAGAGAGAGTGTGTGTGTGTGTGTGTGTGTGTGTGTGTGTGTGTGTGTGTGTGAGTGTGCGTCTGTGTATATGCATATGTGTATGTGTGTAATTATGGGACAATGTATACAAAAGAAATAGTGCATACGCCTTTGAGAATGTATGCAGGGTTTTTGAAATAATTTAATGTATCAGTGTATATAAGATTAAAATCTCAACTTTCTTTTCCATATTTTATTTTATTTTTTATTATTACCAGACCATTTACTTAAGATAATGGGAACTAGTATTTATTTTCTCCTGTTTGAAACTTGTTCACATATTATACCAATTTTACAAAACAGGAATAATCCTTTTGTAGAACAAACGTGCTGTTTAGTTTTATGAATGGTTTACCACATGTCCACTGCTTCCATTTTAATTTATACATATGTGTATGACAGTAATTGCAAAACAGAAACAGAGGAAATGAAACTATAATTGTAGGAACACTTGCCATTGTAAACAAAGTTTCATTATAATAAATTACACCACAATTTTCTGAACAAATGATATATCCATTGCCTATTTAAAATGAATGAATGAAAATACTTTTTTGAGGATATTTTGTAATAATAACTTCCAACCCAGTGTGTCTTCATGACTTATCTGGAAATGGTTCAAAAAAACATGTAATTTTTCTAAGCAAAACATTTCAGTAAAGACACATAGAAACAAAGCCAGTACTGAAACTGTAGAAAAAGAATGACCAAAGAAAAAACTAACCAAAACAATGCCCATAATATCATTGACATCATAGAACAAGCAGCTATAACTCATAAATAATGACTTCTTCTACTCTAGATATTTCAGCTGTATGCTGTAGCAATATATGAACATTATGATTGAGTCATGTAGTAAAAAGTTAATTTCAGATGTAGGTCTTTCCATAAGTAAGTAACAATGGCAAATGTACGGTAGTAGAAGAGATCTGCATAGGACAGCCATCTAAGGTTATGGTACCATGGCTTGCAGTATAAGTGCAATAGGTTTCATTGAAAAAAATGATTCCATTGGAGGTATTTTTATTTTTTGTAAACTGTTAACCAAATCTTTGAAGGGAGCATGTTGTTTCTGCTTCATCAACTGCATCCGTCAGAACACTAGCATTAAGCAATGGGAACACTGAATTTGATTGATTTAGTCATGATTTACAGTTTCCTTATTTGATGTGTGCAGTGTTTTGCTTTGCTTGTATTTGATGGAAGGGAAGTGTGATTTTCTTTTTCTTTTGTTTTCTTATCCTTCTTTTTGACCACGTGACCATGGAATCAGTAGGTTTAATAAGGAGGATCTGCAGAGTGGGGCATATTTTTTCCTCCCTGCAAAAGCAGTTGTTTTAATTTTTGTTTTGTTTATTCATACTTGTATACAGTTTTGTTTCAGTGTTGCAAGATCTGAAAATCCTGCCTAGTTTTGTTTCAGCTGGATCTGGTTCAATGTTTTTATACCCAAAAGATTTGAAAATTCATACGTAGCAAATTAAAGTAATCAACTCATAAAGAAACAAACAATCACACATTCACAATAGCTGTTAATAGCTGTTAAAATATGTGTCAGGGAGTTTGTGGACTTCAACAGAATGCTTCACCCAATGGGAAAATAAGCAACCATGTATTTCATAATAAAAGCAGTCTGCTGATGTGAACTGTTTTTGGTTTGTGTGCACTGTTAAATAATAAGGTAAGCCGAAATAATCACATAGTTCAGGTATGGACTGTACAAATGTGTGTGGATTATTAATAGATCCCTTAAAGATTAATAGCCTTAGAAATAAACATTTAAATGTAATAAGTAAATATCACAAAAACATAAGGAGATGAAACTCTCCTTCATTCATTAACAAAATGAGATTTATCAGTGAGTCAGCCTTTACATGGGTATGAAGTAGAAGCTATGGATTGTTTTTTAATGCTGATGACAATAAAAATAAGGGACAGCTAAAAGAAGTCGGCCATGGAATAATAAAACTAACTGATATAGCTTCAAGGCTTAATTTCCAAAGGCTTTTTGAGAATGGTAGATGACACGGTAGTGGTGCTGCAGTAACATTGTTGCCTCACAGCAAGACGTTGTCCCATTTGATTCTCAGCTAGAGCGTCTTCTGTGTGGAGGCATGCGTGAATGGGCTGCCTTCATTGAAGGTTGTGCATCAGGGCTGGTAACTCGGCACGTAAAAATCCACTACCAAACATTAGCGGACTGGCGTTCCGCTGTGGCGACCCCTAACTGGGATAAGCTGAAAGACACAACAACAACAATAAAAGATGTATTTAAAGCAACAGCAGCAACACAACATGTAATGTGAAAAGTCAGTATTATTTACTTGGGTTATTACTGCACTAAGGGGAACAGCAGGTGGCTAATAGTAGCAGGTTACCTAGGACTCGAAAATAGCAGCTACTCTTAATGTTGCAAAGAACCTAATTATGTAGCCAAACAGAATAACCACAGAGGAATTGCAAATGTTTTTAAAGAATTTAATACCTTGAATTATAGTCTGGAACACCTGCAGAACTAGCCCTTTTTATTCCTGCAATTTCCTTTTGCATGAATAAATTACAAGAAACAGATGATGTTATGTGATCCTATCTCGCCTACATTCTGAATGATGGGTTCGGAGCCGATCCCTCGGCTCCGACTCGGCACGCTTATGCCAAAGAGCGAAGTCTCTTATTGGCTGAGCTTACTATATCCCAGGAAGCACCACTGCCAGTCCCCCAGATCTCGTTTGCCGCTTCCCTGCAAAGACGTGGTCTCGAGCTGGCTGGGCTGAGTAGCTTTTATTAACTACTTTTTCTGTCAGTTTTGCTCTTTATATCACAAAGCCGTTTTAACGCTATCGCTGCCTTTGTGTACGTTTGAGTTGTGAAATTTGTTGTGTGTGATTGGGTTGAGTTTGTTTCGCCCCCCTTACAATCCAGGGCCTTTTCGGTCAACCTTTGTAACTGAAGCTTTTAGTGGTTTAAAGTTCCCGGTCATTACAGCTAAGGTTGTGTTTTACACTATTACTGTAAGCCTTGGGTTTTTGTCACAAGCGAATCTATAGTTGTTAAATTTCCTGTCAGAAATTGTTTAACATCATGTCTCAAACCCCTAGGCCTTCGGGCTTTAAAAAATGTTCTAAATGTGCTTTTAAGATGTCTGTTACTGATGACCATCTACTTTGTGTATATTGTTTAGGGGCAAAGCACTTGCAGGAGTCATGCAGCGTATGTCACGCTTTTTCCTCAAGGGTCCTCCAGGAGAGGAAAAATAAATTGATTCTCAAGGGTTAATTAAACCCTCTTTTGAAGAAGCCTTGTCTTCCTCTCCGGCTCCTGCCAAAAAGAAAAGGGCTTCGGTTCCGACCAGTCCGTCGGATCCGACTGCCAAGAGACCTAGGCAGGCCTCTCCTTCGGCTCCAAAGACTTCGGAGCCGAGGTCGGAACGGTCTGCCTCGATGCCTCCAGTATCGACTTCGGAGCCGATGGCTGGGGCATCGAGGCGGGTCACCTTCGCCGGCTCCACTGCTCTCGGAGCCGACAAGGGTCGCCCGCCAGACACTTCCTCCTCGGCGAAGTCTACCTCGGCACCGATGGAATCTGGTGTGTGTTTCCTCTGCGCCGATTCTCATCGAGTCGCCTCGGAGCCGGTCCCCTAGTCCCTTGGGGCCGAGGGAGAGGTCTTCTCGAACCCGTTCTGTTTCCTCTCGGTCTTCGAGAATGTCGGATTCTGATATAGACAGGGTGCTCCAAAGACTGTTCCAGTCCCCAGTCTTCCAAAAATTTGTTTCGGTTCCGACCCAGTTGGCTTCGGAGCCGATGACCATGACCCACCCCATTGCCATTCCTCCTCCGACTGCAGGTGCTCTTGGAGCCGGTGGAGATCTCAGGGTCGGCTCCGACCCTTACTCCAACCCGGGCCCTCGGGTCCGAGTTTGGTACGCGGACTTCTTCGGCTGGACCCGAGGGTGATGTTTCGGGACCTATGCTTTCGGTTCCGAGCCTCCCTCTCGGTGCTTCGGCTGCGGGACTTCCGTCTACCATCATGGCTCCGGAGACCGGACACTCCCAGGATTCTGGGGGTCCGGCTTTCAGGGCCATGAGGAGTGCCTTGGCCAAATCCTCTTCGGCCATCTCTCCGGTTTTACCAGCACCTTCCCTGGGCGTGGAGACTGGGTCTTTGGCAGTTCCCCTGTCCGTAGCCAGCGGAGCCCTGAGGCCTGAGGTTACCCCCAGTGGGGGGTTCCCCTCCTCCTGAGGGTTCTTCGGAGTTGTCTTCAGAGGAACCCCCAAGGAAGAGATCGTGCAAGAGGAAGCACGTGGACTCCCCCGAGTCTATTACATCGGACACTGATATGGATGATGCGGAGGGGTCCCCTAAGTCGTCCTCGGATGATGTCTCTTTTGCAGACATCTTAGAGATCCTCAAACAACGAGGCGGCTGGATATCCAAACCCCCTCTGCGGACGAATCAGTGCTCCTCAAGGCCTTTGGGGCTCAGCCCTCCGCCTCCTGGGTGTCTCCGCCCTTCGACGAGCTTCTGGATTTAGTTTGTCGGAAGTGGGAACATCCGGATACCGTGGAACCAGTCCCTTCTCGTCCAAACAAATTTTTATCTGCTCCCCCCGAGAAGGAGTTCCTTACTAAAGGCGTGGCTGTAGATGCCATGGTGGTGGCATCTGCTACACAACAGGACGTGGCAGAGGCTTAACGTCCATCCATCCTCCTAATAAGGAGTCTAGGAGTATGGATAGGTACGGGAAGTGCACCCTGACTTCAGCGGCCTTTACCTTAAGGTCTCTGAATTATTTGGCACATTTTACCAGGCTTCAGAGGGATCTGGTCAAGGAGTTGTCAGATTCCCTCTCGGGTAACCTACCTGAGCAGCTAGCCCAGTCCGTTAGCTCTCAGTTGGCTATCCTTACGTCAATTGCTAACTCGTCCATGAGGCTCATTTCCTATGCGGCCGAAGGGGCGGTAGAGCGGCAGGCACAGGCGTGGCTCTACGTAGACAAGCCTGGCTCCGCTTGTGTCAGTTTGCGGAGGCCTTCAAGTCTTCCTTCGCCGACGCTCCCTTTGATGGGTCCTCATTGTTTGGACCCAAGGTGAAAGACACCCTTACCCGCTGTGAGCAAGAGGGAAAACGTTATCTGCCGCAGGGGCCCGTTATTCCACTCCCTTTCGGCCTTACCCCAAGGCCAAAGGAGGGGGGAAAATGTGGTTCCGAAAATCTCGCAAGTTTTTCTCCCAACAGCAGGAAGATTCCCCGTCCAGAGGCAGAGGGCGGGGAAATTTTTCAGGGAGACGCCGTCCCAGAGGCGGCAGAGGGCCCCGCAATTCTGGAGACCGCGAGTCCTTTCGTGGCTCTTCAGCCTCCCACACGCCATGAGGGATTGCCCGGCTGTGCTGCTCCAGAGCCAGTCGGGTGTCGTTTTGCCAAGCACCTAAAAGCCTGGGAGTCAATCACTCAGGACAGATGGGTGCTTCGGATCATTGCCGGAGGTTACACCATCCCATTCACATTCTCGCCCCCACCGTCCAAAAGAATCCCGGACCCACCACCCAGTCAAAGGGAAATGGCAGCCGCAGAAGCTTTAAAGCTGCTAGAAAAGGAGTCATCCAACCGGTCCCCACAGACCAGATCGGATCAGGAAATTACTCCAGGTTCTTTTAGTGCCAAAAGACAGGGGACCTGAGACCAATATTGGATCTCAGCAGACTGAACCAATCCGTCACGAAATCCAAATTCAATGGTTACGTTACAATCCATTCTCCCATTGTTGGAGAAGGATGTTTGGATGTGCTCCATAGACCTCAAGGACGCCTATTATCACATACCGATACATCAGGCGTCCAGAAGGTATCTGCGCTTCAGCCTGGGAGTCAGTCATTACCAATTTTGCGCTCTGCCCTTTGGTCTCACCACAGCCCCCAGGGTGTTCACCAAGTGTTTGGCAGTAGTGACGGCTCACCTGAGAAGTCTTGGATTCCAAGTGTTTCCCTATCTGGACGACTGGCTCCTGACTGCCACCACCAGGCATCTACTAATGGAGAACCTCAAAGCCACCATCTCCTGGGTGTTACCCTGGGATTACATTCAATTGGTCAAAGTCTGTCTTGCTGCCCTCTCAGCATAAAGTTCATAGGAGCAGAGATAGACTCAAGATTGATGCGTCTTTCTTCCTGCCGAAAGGATCCAAACTTTACAGGGCCAAGTTCAAGCTCTGATCTCGAGATCCAAAGCCCCAGCCAGGATGGTCCTACAGGTTCTAGGCTCAATGTCTGCCACGGTACTTTTAGTTCCTCTAGCAAGGTTACACATGAGGATTCTTCAGTGGCTCTTGTCAACTCAATGGTCCTTTCAGGATCTTCCCTCAATCACCACATCATGATTACGGAAATATGCAAAGGGACCTTCGCTGGTGGCTTCAAACATCCAACTTGGATCAGGAAAACCCTTTGTTCTCCCCTCCAGTGGTTACCCTGACGACAGATGCCTCCCAGATAGGGTGGGGGGCATTGTCTGGGCAGGCTAGTTCAGGGCTCCTGGCTTCGGACTAAGCTCTTCTCCACATCAACGTGTTGGAAATGAGGGCTGTACTTCTATCCCTACAAGCCTTACACAAGTTTCTTCCTCAGGGCATCATCGCCATCCACACAGACAACATGTTGGTGGTTTGGTATCTGAACAAACAAGGAGGGACCAGATCGTATCCCCTTTGCAGAGAGGCCATGAGAGTGTGGGAATGGGCTGTAGCTACCAACCGCTTCTTGGTAGCGACCCACATCCCGGGAAAGTCAAATATATTGGCGGACAAATTAAGCAGGACAATTCTCTCTCCTCACGAATGGTCTCTAAACCGCACAGTAGCAGCCCAGGTTTTCAAGAGATGGGGGACGCCATGCTGCGACCTATTTGCAACTCCACAAAACACCAAGTGCCAAAGGTTCTTCTCCTTGATTCCACATCAGGAAGTACCAGCCATGGATGCTCTAGCACAACCTTGGCCAACAGGGCTACTTTATGCCTTTCCTCCAATACCACTCCTTCCCAAAGTTATTCAAAAAGCTTCTCAACTAGGGTCTTCAATGATTCTGATTGCCCCATACTGGCCTCGTCAGATATGGTTTCCTTACCTAAAAAGCATGCAGTGGACGATCCGTGGACCTTAGACCTGATCCCGGATTTGCTAATCCATCAGTCGGGACATTGGCATCAGTCCCTTCAATCTCTGAAATTGACAGCTTGGCTCCTCCACTTCCAACCTTAGTTAGAAGTCACACACTAGACCCGGAAGTTGCTCACATTTTATATTCGGCCCACAAACCCACCACTAACAAATTGTACCTCAGTAAGTGGAAGAGGTTTGCTATCTGGGCTCAACTCAAGGGCTTAGACCCTATCACTGCTCCTGTCCCAGAGATTTTGAAATTCTTAACATCCCTGTTTAATCAGGGATCTTCTGTCTCAACTATTAAAGTTCAACTAGCTGCTATCTCTAAGTTCCATGAATCCACGGATCCTCCTTTGATGAGCAGCAGACTATGCAAAACATTCATTAAAGGTGCGAGTCTGTTAAGACCACCAGTTTTTCATCCTGCACCTCCGTGGGATCTTGATTTGGTGCTTCGTGCATTAACATCCCCCCCTTTTGAACCGGCTGCTACATGCGAATTAAAATATCTGTCTTGGAAAACGGCATTCTTAGTGGCTATTACTTCGGCAAGAAGAGTCTCAGAGCTGCAAGCCCTGTCTATTAAACCACCGTATTTGATTTTCCACAAAGATAGAGTATCACTCAGGCCTAATCCGTCCTTTGTTCCAAAGGTCTGCTCTAGTTTCTGTCTTCAACAATCTCTAGAACTACCAGTTTTCTTTCCGAAATTCTCTAATGAAGCAGAATACACTCTCCATAAATTGGATGTTCACAGGCAATTACGTTTTTATTTAGACAGGACTCAGCAACTTCGTAAGTCAGACCAGTTGTTTGTGTCCTTCTCAGATAATAAATTGGGCCAAACCATCACAAAGCTACAATCTCAAAATGGATCAGAGATTGCATAACTCAGGCCTATTCTTCTTGAATAAACATCTTACATCATCTATCAAAGCTCATTCTACCAGAGCTATGGCTACTTCTATAGCCTTTCATTCCAAGCTCGCTATATCGGAAATTTGTGCTGCGGCTACTTGGTCCAAGCCGACACTTTCATTTCCCACTACAAATTGGATGTGGCATCTAAAGGACGAGCATCATTTGGTTCCACGGTACTCAGGAGTGTTTTCCAGTGAGCCACCCAGGATTCAGGTGCCTAGGACGCTTTCCCATCATTCAGAATGTAGGCGAGATAGGATCACATAACATCTTTTAGTTATGTACTCACCATAACTTCAGATGTTTGGGATCCATCTCGCCTACATTCCTGATACCCACCGCCTTCCCCTGCCTTGCAGATCAGAAGAGATGGAACGGTTTTGAGCTCCACTGTTTTTATCTTGTTTCATCTGACGATGTTATATAAGCAGGGTATGCATGTGTGCATGTATGCGGACAAACTAGATCTGGGGGACTGGCAGTGGTGCATCCTGGGATATAGTAAGCTCAGCCAATAAGAGACTTCGCTCTTTGGCATAAGCGTGCCGAGTCGGAGCCGAGGGATCGGCTCCGAACCCATCATTCAGAATGTAGGCGAGATGGATCCCAAACATCTGAAGTTATGGTGAGTACATAACTAAAAGTTCATCTTTCTCTCCTGCTTTATGCTGATGACATGATTCTACTCTACTCCAACCATTTTGTCTCTTCACTCAAAATAAATTATAATATTCATGTTCGTATTCAATGGGTCAATGATAAGTAATTACTAAAAACTCCTCTAAAACAAATCAATACTTTTTGGCACTAGGCAAATGTTCGCTTCTATCTCCAGGCCTCTAAAAATATTCTGTCATCTTAATAACACCATTGAAAATGTCACTTCATTCAAATACCTAGGGATTTGGTTTGACCCCTTCCTAAATTTTCAATGACACCTGGACTCCATACAAAAAAAATCAACTCTTTCCTATTCTGGGCTAAAACATTTCCTTTTCTATCCAGTCCCTGTAGAAATGCCATTGGTAAAGGTATCTTACTGGCCTAGCTAGCAGGCATTTTAATGCTAATTGCTGTAACTTCTAAAAAAAACGTATCCACCATTCAATCCATTTGAAATGCCATTTGCAGATTCATCACTCTGTGCCAAAAATGAACACCACTGCAAAAATATTGAACAAGCTAACAGGCTACCTGTGAAACAACATGCTGACTTTCTACTTGTCTTTCAACTATTTACACTTATCAGGAACAACACCTTCCCTTCGCTAGCTTCTAGACTATTCAGAGATGGAACAAAATACAACCTCAGACATCTTAACCACTGATGTCCTCTTCTCCAAACCACCCAGACTAGGAGTTTCTGCACAGATCATGCTTTCTTAGTAATTGGTCACAAACTATGAGAAAATCTCCATTCTTTCTTAAAGATCATTTCTCTAAGCCCAGTTTCTATTCACAAATAAAAGCATATTTCAAGACTCTAGATAAATACAACTACTATCTCTCCGGTCATATAATTTGACCTCTTCATTCCCGTCTTCTGTCTACATACCTTGCTCTGACTATTTTTGTGATTCTTTCAGCATGTCATCTCAGATTTCTAGTCTGTATATATAATGCATGTATATATTGTGTTTTTTTCCACTCACTCTATTTATAATCTCATTTATCTGTTACCTTTATACCCTCAAGCTACCCATAATATACATTTTATATATAATATATGTATATATTGATATATTACATTTTGTCATTCACTCTGTATAGAATGTCATGTAATTACTGTGTTTTCCCTGGGTTGCCACTGAAATGGGTCTGTTGGGATCAGTGTTCTACTCCAGTTAACACATTCAAAATATAAAATATAAAATATATAGCTTAGAACAAGTATGAAACAATATTACCTACATAAATTCAATATAGTTTTCTTTATGTTCCCTTCAAGTGATGATACTAAGTAATGTTTAGTGCTTGAGTTAGATAAGAAAGTCTGATATGCAATTGAATTATTCCTATCTTGTTTTTTTCAATAGTCCTATATCTAAAGGTCCCCTCACTTTCCCTCCTATTTCCCTAAAGCTATAACTGAACTAGAGCAAGTATAATTTTCCTTTTATCTCTTATTCCAGTATTGATGCATGAATGTCATAATTCCAAAGTCAGTGGTTTGATTGATTGAGGTAATAATTCTTGAATTAGAGTTGTGTTCACACTTAAAAAGTAGCAATAAGGAGTACAGGGACATAGGAAAGGGGGGGGGGGTGAACTCCGTAAAAAAATAATATAGAAAATAATCAACTACCAAAGGTTATTTCTGTATTTTTATTGAGTTCAGAAGTATAGAAGTACTAGTTTTGGGACTCAGGCAATCACCAATTGATACCATAATATACTAGTGGTGGATCCAGAGCAGATGTGGATGGGGAGCAACTGCTGACTGAACATGGATGTCAGTAGTCATTCAATACTACATAGACCCACTTCATGGAATTCACGACTCAATTGTTTTTCATAGTCTGGATATTTAGAAATGAAAATGTGAATTGCTGAAAGCAAGTACATTTCATATACGCATCAGAGGCATAAGAAGAATAAATAATACTCTGTAATAAATTTAGTCTAAAGTAATAATTCCTGCTTGTCTTGCTTACATCCCTATACCACATAAATTACTTTTTGTTCTTGTGTTTCCACACATTGTCTTACTCTTCAGCTTTTTTCCATCCTTTCAACACAATGTAACTATCCAAGACTGCAGTGAAATATGTGAGTTAAGCCAGGAGTCTGGGGACCAATATGCCTCTAAAAGATGTGGAGTCCTAGATGCTCTGAGGGATACATAAGACCCTTTTTCCCAATCATTTGACCCAGTGATGGCCTAAACAAAACTCTAGATTAAGGAAAGAAATTCAGTCTTCTTTTCTTCCAAGGAAGAAATATGTTGTTTTCAAGGCTTAATGTTCAAAGCTGACAAAAATAGAATTTCCCAATAAACTGAGAAGGCAAATGCTTATAAAATATAAATAAATCATCCCTGAAAATGCTGTCTGACTCCCTACCCCTCAAAAATGATAGTCACCTTCTATTCATCCACCTTGTATAAGACTGTGATGTAATTGGAAGGACAAATGGCTGCAGTCATATATTTGAAATTGTTGTTGCCATATGAGATGAAAGTGAAAGAACAAATGACCAGAGTGATGCATTTCAGGTTGTTCATGTCATATATATAAACGGTCAGACTGAGATAAAACATGAATGAACAAAATATCAAATTAACATATTTTATCTAGATGCTGTCAAAAATGTATACACAACATGCTTCCTTACCTCTGTCCGCAAAGGATAGCCACAGTTATACGTGGCTGATGTCCTTCTGAAAAAGTGAAAAAATAATGATCAAGTAATGTATTCAAACATGTTGTCTTAGACAATACACTGTCTCCAAACAAAGTATACTGACCTTTTGTGCATATCTGAGGTCTGATTGTGAGGACAGTTAAAGAAATAATGACCACACTGTACCCAGCCTGTACATATGCTATAGCAACCTTATGTGCACACCTCTGAGCAGGGTTGCTTTTAGACAAGTTAAGGCCTAGAAACATGGTATGAACATGGGGGTCTCCAACTGAGGCTGTGAAAAAATTCCCTTATACAGCTGGGAATATGGGTTTATGAGGGTTGGCAGGCCTCCAGATACTCTGTGTTGAATTTTATGTCTTATGCATAAAAGATAATTACTTGTTAACTGCCTATTTTTACCACTGTCTAAAAGAGTTACTTATATACCTGCAAATACTGGGTATGTCCACAGAAAAAACTGTGGCATTATTTACACACACACACACACACACACACACACACACACACACACACACACACACACACGCACACACATGCTTACAGGAAAATTAGAGGAATGACAATTCACCTATGACATGTCTTTGGGGTGTTAGTACAAACCAGAGCACCTGGACAAACCTACATTGAGACACTGAGCACATACAGACTCCACACAGAAGGAGCCATGGCCAAGACCAGAAAATTAAACACTGCTTGATGGCAACATTACTTGATGTCATTGTGCCAGTAACAGTTGCTTTCACATAAATCCTACTAAGACCTGCAAAGAGAGCCAATTGTATACAATAATGAGGAATGAATGCAATGGAAAGAAAAAATATGCCCAACTTTTTACTATTTGATACACTCCCAACAGCATCTGCACCCACACATATATGAATAAATCATAGCAGCAATTGTTGAGAATATATATATATATATATATATATATATATATATATATATATATATACAGCAATTGTTGAGAACACACACACACACATATATATATATATATATATATATATATATATATATATATATTTATATGTGTGTACATATATGGTTTACAATCATTTTGTTGAAAGACATAATATTTTTGATCATTACATGGACTCAAATGGCTGAAAATGTGAATGCCATTTGTAACCATATGTCAAATATGGTAAAAATGATGTTTGACATTCAAACCAGTTTGAAGTTTGCTTTAAAATCACTAATAAAGTGGACAGTGATTTTGCAACAACCACTCACTTCTATGCTTTCGCTTTTACTCATTCGAAAGGTTGTGGTTCACTGTTTTACCAGTCACTCATGTGATTACACAATTTTGAAATAAAATGGTAGTAAACTATATATATATATATATATATATATATATATATATATGTGTGTGTGTGTGTGTGTGTGTGTGTGTGTGTGTATTAGTAGTACACAGTATGCTTTCACTTGAAAGTCTCTCTTTGACCAGTCTACCTGAAGTAACAGTTCAGTGTGAAAAAAATAGTCTGTTAATATGTGGTGGTTGGGGTGTGAGTGGAGGAAGAAAGCTCTGCATGATATTCAGGTCCTGTTGTTAAAGAAATGTGCAAACTATACTGTATAGTAAAATAGTGTATGTTACTTTTTAGTTTTTATAAAATGCAATAGAAAATGTCATAGCTCTAACCAAAGCAACCCACTCAACATCAAAGCTCTAGTCAATTTCAATGTTTCAGAAATATGCATGTTGTCATACAACTGACATTACCTTCAGCAAGGTGGGAATGAGGCAAGAGAGAGGTGGGGCAGAACTGAGTGTAACTACTTTGTGGTCCATAGAGCTCAGTAATTACTCTCTGATATCTGGAAAAAATGAATTAATAAAGTGCCTCTATAGTCTGAGACACAATCTTAACAAATGATAAGCATGCCTTGCTTCACTTTTTAATCAGGTATCAGACTAAGCAGTTAAATCTATCAGTACTGACCAGCAAATGACAGTGGCAGAATAAAAAACAGATTTGTTTCTGCCTGCTGTCTATTGTGGTAATGTGTCCCTGACTTTGTGTAACATTAGAGAGTGTGTTATTGCCTTTCTGACTGCGCTTGCTAAGTACTTTACTGCTTTGAAAGCCAGCAAAACACTTAGCACTTTCTTTTCCTGTATCTACAGTATATGGTGCAGATAAAGCTCCATGTATTACAAACAATTATGATCATGTATCTGATCATAACCCTTATTATGCATTCTCAACATGGATTCCCAAACTTACCTCTCAAGCTTTGCTCTCAAGGTGAATTTTCTGGCAGCCATGTCTTGAACACATAATAAGCTGGTGATGATTGTCAAACTGCTCATAATCCTCTATATAATACCCCTGCAGTGGGACTGTGCAGGTGTGGGCATGCCCTTCTAGAAAGTTATGGCTTACTGTGAAAAGCAGTGCATCATATATAGCAAGGGGGCTGAAGCCCCCTTCCCCCACTCCCCCATCCTGTATATAAAATATCAAATCTAATTAAAAAAAAAAAAATCAGTAAATTATCCGCTCCCACCTGAATATATAAATATGCTTAAAAAACACCTTGCCAGTCTGGAAGTCTCAGGTGTTTGCTAATTGGGATCCAGGAGGATATTGCAGCTAAGTATAGCCCAGAAGTTGGCATATAGCCTGAGGCATCAAATTCCCCTGCTGTGAGTATGTATCAGGTTCTAACTACATGATTTTATTTGTAACTATAACATAGGCAAGAGTACATACACATGCAAACAATATGGACATGAAACATTCTACTTTTTTATTCTTTGGTGCTAACAACAAGCTTAAACAAGTATGGTGCAAGACTTACAAGACTGAATGGACAGAAAACAGCATCAAATACACTGTATATTCCATTTCAGAAACTAAAACACACACACAGTAAACAGGAAATTCAACAGACAGGTAACAAGAGATCTCCTTAAATATAGAAAGTATGCAGGAAATATTCCAGTCTACATGGTCTTAGTAACAAATGGCTAAACAACAGTCATCTATTGCCTGGATGAGCTTTTCTCCCTGGGTTTCCACTGACAAGGTTGAGTTGGACTTTCCTAGTAATCAGATCCATTTCATTTTCATTTATTCATATTTTCCCTACTAAACAAGATCTTCAATACCACATTCCAAGCCAATATAAAATATCAAAAGCATATTAAGAAACTGAACATGTTTAGCTTTAAAGCTTCTTCTCTCTGTCTCTCATACACATGTACATATACTGACACAAACAAGCATGCATACACACACACACACACACACACACACACACACACACACACACACACACACACACACACACACACACACACACACACACATGCACACGCACACACACACACATGCACACACATGCACACACACACATGCACACACATGCACACACACACACACATGCACACACACACACACACACACACACACACACACACACACACACACACACACACACACACACCTCTCAATCTCTTAAAGCAAGAAATATGGACAAAACCAAACGTAATGTTGGGGACAATAGATTTCATTTACTACTCTTAACAAAACGTAGGAAGTTGCAAGAATAACAGGTTTTGCATTAGCCTGCATTTTATGAGGGCTATGAAGACTGAAACTCAAATGTCATTATTTAGTGACTTCAATCCTTAATAATTTGCTAAAAAATACAAATTTTATGAGTAATAAACCAAAATATGAAACAGAAATCTGGGCATTTGAGAAGTATGTATACACAATCGCTCAGTCCCTCTCTGTCTAACTTTCTCTCCTCTTTTCCCAGATTTATACACCGTTCACATCTAAATGGCCTTTGGAACTTTTTCCACTGCTTATTTTAGCAACAAGATCAATTCTCCTTCCTACATCAGCTACATATGGTAACTCTGTAAGTAAAATGTACATTAAATCTATAGGCAAATATTATAATTGAAAAAAAATCATGCGCTTGATCATTATACTTTGTAGTGCATGGGACTTTATCTGCCCCATGTACAACTAATTATAAAAAACAAAGTGTTTTCCTGACTTTGAAAGCTGGTAAACCTCTAAGCAGGAACTGTCAGTGCTTAGTGATTATCCTTTAATATCAGGAAAAAGACAATTCTAGTCTCATGCTAGAGTACTGCTTAGCTAGCTCATCTTTTTCCTGATACTGGAGTGTAATCATGATCCTCTATGCTCTACAATATATGTTAAATGCTCAGCCTTAATAACATATGCCGACTCAATTGTATTGCATTGGCTTTGAGCAATGCCAGCTGGACACAAATTGGTTCATAATGCAGAACAATGTTGTAACTATTGTCTTTCTTGAATTTTAGGCACCTCACTTTTAACATACTGCCTTTCAGGGTTGCATTCTAAACAGTAATATTATGTTGGCTAAAACTATTACATTCACACCCCTACAATGACTTCCAAGAGAGGCTAATATACCTTTCCCTAACAATATGCCTCCTGCATTTATAGTAAAAGTATTGTACATTTTTAAAATGAGACAACTGTGGTGTGAGCTTAGTGTGGCTCTAGATGATCAGTCTCTCCTCAAAAGGCAGATGATAACAGCAATAATCTACTATTATTCTGTAATTATCCTTACCTAAATTAATAAACAACCAGATGCAAGCTTTTGAAAACAAATAATGAAGCTAATAAAATTAGATGCTGCTATAAATCCAAAGGTTCGCTCGTCGAAAACAAACTAAACGAGTATAAAAATCATACACGAGTGAAGACCACCACGAAAAAATACTGGTATGTAAAAGTCCAACTTATTTATTAAAACAAAAACAAATAAGAGAAAAACAGATGAGCGCTTTCGCGTACCGGCTAGTACGCTTCTTCAGATCTTAACATCTACATTTTAACAGCCACTTTTATACAAGAACTCACATTCAGAAGTAATAATTAATTAATCAATTTAACAATTATACAATTGAATAATCAATCAAAAATGCAGTGCAATAAGTATATACTAACTGCCTAATATCTCTGTAAACCCTAGTGGCGAGAACCACAACAAACAAGAATAAAAGAACAAAACATGCCCAAAAATCCTGTCGCTCTAGGAAACTGTACGTTCCATACAACAAAAGATAAAAAACAAAAATATATAAATGTGAATAATGCAAATAAATAAGTGACTAAATAAACATAAATACTTTGAGACCACCAGATGCTCATCACTTCTAGCACATATTTTTCAAGGCATATATACATATATATAAAAACATACATATAAAAATGAACATGTTGGGGGCCAGACCCAAATTTCTTACTGGCGGTATACAGCGTTTTTTGCCTCTTCCTGTGAGAAAGAGGCCAGTATCAAGAAACCGTTCCAGCAGCAGAGGTTGCAGGAAGAGGAAGCTTTCTGGTGTGGATCGAGATCAGAGATGCCGTGTGAGAGACTAAACGAACTTGTGTTAAATTTTTCCAGGTTTGATTTTACAACATCTGACCTTTCTTTGCTTAACAAAGGACTTACTTACATTCCCTCACAAGGCAGCAGTCTGAGTGAGATGCTAACTGACCTAAGAGTATTTGGACGTTTAGTCTCCTTAAAACTGTTTTTTAATGATAAACAGATTATGAGGGAAAGTATTTCTGTTTGTCCTCTAGAGTTTAAGCGTAAAAGTACATTTACACCAGTATTACCAGCCCAAGTAGAATGTTTTATTAAACTCTGTGAAAAAGATTTTTATAAATACTTCTTACATACAAAAAAGAGGTGTACATTTTTCAATACTTCTAGGGATGAATGGCGTTCTTTACAGAGTTTAACTCACAACACGGAGCTCACAATTAAGCCAGCTGATAAGGGGGGTGGGATTGTTTTGCTTAACACTGTAGATTACAATGCAACCATGCATTTAATGTTGAATGAAGCTACTACATACAGCGAGATTGTTACTACTGTATTAGCAGGAATTGTTAAGAATATTCATGAAGGAATTTATGATTTATTGATGTGTAGACAAATAAGTCAAGAATTGCATGACTATTTTTATGTGAAACAACCTGTGATTCCTTATATTAAGGGACTTCCAAAACTGCATAAGAAGGAGGTTCCGCTACCCATGCATCCCATAGTCTCTGGAGAGGGATGGGTTACGGAGATATCTACGGAGATATCTAGAAGTGATGAGCATCTGGTGGTCTCAAAGTATTTATGTTTATTTAGTCACTTAGTCACTATTTATATTTATTTATGTTTATTTAGTCACTTATTTATTTGCATTATTCACATTTATATATTTTTGTTTTTTATCTTTTGTGGTATGGAACGTACAGTTTCCTAGAGCGACAGGATTTTTGGGCATGTTTTGTTCTTTTATTCTTGTTTGTTGTGGTTCTCGCCACTAGGGTTTACAGAGATATTGGGCAGTTAGTATATACTTATTGCACTGCATTTTTGATTGATTATTCAATTGTATAATTGTTAAATTGATTAATTAATTATTACTTCTGAATGTGAGTTCTTCTATAAAAGTGGCTTTTAAAATGTAGATGTTAAGATCTGAAGAAGCGTACTAGCTGGTACGTGAAAGCGCTCATCTGTTACTCTCTTATTTGTTTTTGTTTTACTAAATGATTTGGACTTTTACATAGTAGTATTTTTTCGTGGTGGTCTTCACTCGTGTATGATTTTTATACTTTTTTAAATAATGAAGCTACTTAAATAAATTAGGCAATACACTTTAAAGATTAGGCAAATATACTCTTGTACGTAGAAATATAAAATATATTTTGGAACTGGCAGATGGCACTAAAAAAACAATGACTATCAGCCAACTGATTCTATCACTTCAACTAACTGAAGATAACTATAGTCAAGTTACTGCTCACTATTAAGATCATTTAGCTATTACAAAACAAAACAATCTCAAAAGCAAAACTTGTAGGTGTACTTAGTGACTTTTGACAACAATCTGACTCTCATCTTATCTGCAGTCCCTAATAATGGTTGCTCACTGCTCCAAATCCATATGGTCCCCTGAACATGCTAAGCAAAAACAAAGCTAACAGATGTACTGCAATGAACTTTTAGGAAAGTGTCTCCTGCCCCCCCCCCCAAAAAAAATAAATAAATACAGAGATGTGGCCTAAAATGAGACAAATGTAGAATGTCTTCAGTTAGCACTGTTCTTTCAGAGAAATCCCTCTTTCTGGCTCTTCACATCCTGCAAATTCAAAATTTGAATAAAATATCAACATCCAAAGCAATGTTGCTTCGATAATCCAAAAGTTCCAAACCAGTTATGATTGTTTAGAGATCTTCTAGGATCTATGATTAATATAAAGAAAAAAAAAAACAACATCACTACTTGGATCTTAACAAGAAAGCACATATCCTGATAGTTTCCTTGATTTTAGTGTAACTAAAATACCTAAAAATAAATACACCATGGAATCTTTTTTTTCTGAATTACCATAGATCAAAAACTGTTTTCTTCATTAGTATAGTGGTGAGTATCCCCACCTATGATGTTAGAGACCAGGGTTTAATTCCTTAATGACGAGCACATGGCTTTTTATGAGCATTAGTGATTCAATGGTAGAATTCTCACCTGCCATGTGGGAGGCCTTGGTTGATTCCCGGCCAATGTAGCATGGAATCTGAATTTCTTTGTATACTGATAAATAACTGAAACTATCAGAAAATATTTATTTTTTTCCCTAACTGAGGCAGATAAAAGCACAAAAATGATAGCTGCTCCAGTGCTGTCTCAGTCTGCTGACACCAGAATTCTACTTATTATTTACAAAGATGGAGAATGCCAGACTTGCTCTAACATGGAGAACCAATGTCTACATAATAATACTGAAACATATTCAACTACCTTTGAAAGCAAGTGGCTCAATCTAAGAAATGTACAGATAACTGGGCAGCTCATCTGAAAATGTAGGTATTTTGGACTGTTCGTATTTTATGCATCTTAGAAACTATTTTATGTAACATGATACGCTGATAAAATAAATGTTTCCTGTCAATATCAGATAAAATGGTCTACAAACACTAATGTTTATTCAGTAACTAATATACTATGATAAACATATTGTAAGCACTATAACAACTATATCTCTCCCATCTAGAAATGTGTTTAGGATAAGAAAAAAGATGCTCAATGCTAGCTAATGTACAGCAAAATGATATTCTACACAGTTTAAACAGGAATATATAATTATGGAGGAACAAGAGGAACTAGTCAACTGATAGAGGCACCTTACCCTCAGGCTTATTCATGAGCTAAATACATTACTGGTTTTAATAAACTGTCACCAAAAACAATTAAACAATGCTGTAATTAATTACATAAGCCCAGTAATAGAACCACCCTAGAATAAAAAAAAAAAAAAAAAAAGAATAAACTTTTTTTTTCAGAATGTCTTTGTTTCCTGGCTTATTTTAACAACTCAAAACCACTCAAGTGCTTTATTTGTAATTTTAGCCTGTTTTCTACAACATGGCTACCAATGGGGCTTGATGTATCAATGCGATCTTGTACTCCTTCAACCCTTTCCCCTTTTCCATGTTACTTTGTATGATTCATGCCAGACATAAGGAACTTTGAATTCCCATGCCATTGACATACAATGGGATTTGGGAGGGTCACTGTTATTTTCTTTACCTTCTGTAAAAGGACTGCTTCATTTCTGTTTCTAATCAGCCTCATTTATGTTAGGCTCAGACCTTGTTTTACACTATGCTTAGAAGTTATCCAGCTACAGCTAGAAAAGAAACTAAATTACAGGTGTTTGTTCAGTGTTTTCTTTAGTAGTTCAAGAGGAATTGAGAGTCCCCTCCCCCCACACTGCTGCAAAGGTGTTAAAATTGTTACTGTACTGATGGACCCTTGCAGAATCAATTCTTCAGACTACAAAAGAAAACCCTGAACAAAGGCCTGCAATTTAGTGACTGTCTGGCTGTAGCTGAATAACTTCTCTTGTCCCACCATTTCAACTTCTAGCTCAGAGACTAGGGTTATAGATTTCAGAGCACTATGTAGAACAATCTTCCAAGTAATGAACTGTAACTCAGTCTGAAAGGCATGTTCAAAAGGCAAGGTCATATTTTTTGAGAACAAAGTTGATATCCGAGAGAGGAGGGTTTTGGCTTTGACGGGGATTCGTGTGCAGTACTCCTTTCATAAATGGTTTAACCACAGAAAGAGATGAAAGAGGGGGATCCACAGGCTGACCAGCTGAGAAGTCTGTGAGATGCACTTTGATAAAAGCATATGACAAACCATCTCTAAGCAGCTCACACAAATATTTCAAAGCCTGAGAGGTTGAAACCCTTTTGGGACATCTGTTATTCGATAGGCACCATGTAGCAAACCTCTTCCACATGTAAACATAAGACTTTCTAGTTGCAGGTTTTCATATCTTCTTAAGCGCCTGCTGTACATCTTCATGGGACAAGTGCTAAAAGGTATCAAAATAGAATCATCCAAGCTGTCAGTTGCAATTGCTCAAAGTTAGAGTATATCATTTGCTACTCATGCTGTGAGCAGATTGAGTATGTCAGGAAGCTTGTGGCAATTTTCCTTGACCAATTCCATTAAAAGAAGAACCAGCTTTGCCTGGGCTGAAAGGGGGTTACACCAATCATCTTTGGTAATTCTTTATGAATCTTTGGAAGTACCTTAGGGATCAATGGAAAGGGTGAAAATGCATACAGGAACATTCCAGACTAAGAGAATGATAGAGTGTCTGTCTTCTAAGCATGACTGAAAGGTTGTCTTGAACAGAATTTTTAAATTGTCTGGTTTAAAAGGAGGTGAACAAATCTACTTTAGGTGTTCCCCACATCTGGCTCAAGTTCTGGAAGACCTATACATAGAGCATCCACTCATTAGGGTCCCTTCAAGGATCTGCTTAGTTTGTTTACCACTGCGTTTTGCTCTGACAGAATGTACAAGGTCTGAGTAGTCAGAGAAAATTGTATTGCCAGCTCCCAGACAATCTCTGCCAACTGGCAAGAAGGGTAGTACTTGTATTCCCTTGCTAGTTCAGGTATCACATTGCAGTAGTGCTGTTTGTGACCAGTAGAATAGGACCCGGAGTCCATAAATGGTGAAGAGTTTTGAAGGCAGGGATCACTGCCAAAATCTTTTACATTTATATACTTTGGCATATTCTGAGAACCCCCACAAGCCTAGCACTTAAACTCTCATGGGCACTTCTTCTCACACAAAACCTGAAGAGTTTGTCTGGGCAAACTGGACTAGGGTCTGAAGACAGACAATGGGTCTTGGGTTCAGGTACAGTTGATCCCTCCACCACTGCAGGTCCTGTTTCACAAATCCCAGTATTGGTACCTGGAAATTCCAAGAGTAAAGGTGCCAGGTCCAACAATTCTTCAAGTACCATTGAATTCTGTCCATGTGTAGTCTGGATAGTGGTGTCATGAGGATCACTGATGCCATGAGATTTTGAATTTTGAGGAGCTCTCTTGCTCAGGTCACATCTAGAAGAGAGAAATCCAAGAAAATGTGCTGATAAGTCAGAACTTTGACTTCTGATAGTAAAGCCACCCTTTTTACCATGCCTATCAAATACCCAAGGAAAAAAAAATTTGTGAGAGGGTGTGAGGAAGGTTTTTTTGAAGCTTCAATTTGAAACATAGGTAGGAGGAAAGGACGATTGTGACCTGGTCTAATGACTGCAGGCACGTGGCTGCCGAATCTGCACAAATCTGTCTAATGAAGAAAATTGCAGATGCCTAGAGTTCTGCAGTAGGCAGCCACTGGGGCCAGACACTTTGTAAACATATGAAGTATAGTAGATAGCCCAAAGGGTAATTCAGAAAACAGATAATGTAAGCCACATATAGCAAATCTCAAATATTACCTGAAATTGAGAACAGTGTGAATATGATGATAGGTGTCCTTGAAATCTAGAGTCACCATGAAACACTGGTCCAGAAGAAATGCTAGGACCGACTGAAATATGAGCATTTTGAAATCTGAAACTTTTACATGGGTATTTAGAAATGATAAATCTAGGACAGGTCTCCAAGGATTCTGCTTTTTTTATGCCAAAAAGATTCTTTTGTAAAATTCTTTGCCTTTGTGTATCACAGACACTGATTCTATGACCCAGCCCCTGCTTCTACCATGTGATGGATCACTGGAGGAAACAACTCTGTCTGGTATGGTCTGCTGGGTGTAGGGGAATTCCCCTGAAAGAGGAAGGATTTTCTCTCCACTGCCAGGTGCATCCTTTCTGAATTATTCTCGGAACCCATTTGCCTAAATACTTGCAGGCAGCCTGCAGGGTTGAGAGAGAGCCTGTGGGAAGGAGAAAGAAAAGAAAAGGCAGGACAAGGTGGGGGGTAGGGTGGGGTGGAGTCAGGGGTGTTCTGTGACTCAGCATAGCCATTCCTTTGCAGGAGGTTGATTCCTCTTGTTTGGTTTCAAAGAATTTTCCCCCTGTTGCTTCCCTTTGGAACCCTGAGTTTTGTTTGGCTGGGATTTTTGTTTGTTCCTTGTTTGTGGAGAACTTGGGTACATAAAACATCCTAGATACCTGAAGTATTAATTTGCTTGATCATCCCATCATTTGAGAATTCATATAACAGAGGAGCCAAACATCAATTCAGAACTTAAAGGTGCACTCAAAATTTTGGCTTTTAAGTCAGCTCCCAAAGCATCTTTTGAAACCTTATATAAATTAGAAACAATTTCCTTCATATATGCAGCAAAATCAATCAAACTGCATGCACAATGTTGTTGTTGTCTTTAGGCTTTTCCCGGTTAGGGGTCACCACAGCAGAACTCCGGTCCAATAATGATTGGCAGTAGATTTTCACGAACGCCGAGGTGCCAGCTCGACGTCCAACCTTCAATGAAGGCACGCCAATTTACGCATGTCTTTTGAATGCCCACCCAACCAGGGGGAGGACATGCAGACTCAACACAGAAGGCACTCCCCACACTGCAGCCGAGAATCGAATGGGAGAACCTCCTGCTGTGAGGCAACAATGCTACCGCTGCACCACTGTGGAAGTCTTGTCTAAAAGGAAAAAATTGAGCAGTGAATCAGTGGGATCCTAGAATAAACCAAACTAGACAACATAAACAAATGGTCACACATGGGACCAGGACTCTCTTCTCTTTTTTCTTTTCCAGAACACTAATCGTTGACCAGTGTAATACACAATGGAATCATTTATTGTGCTAAAAATGAGAAAAGTCTAAAAAGTCTCTAAGACAGTAGCTGAAAACTTTTTTTAATGCTTAATATCTCAGTGTTTTCATCTTATGAAAAGGACTTCTTTAGAAAAAATCTATAATGATGCCTCAGCAACCCTTTACATAGTACAAAACTTACATCACTTCCTTCTAAATCCATAAATCATGCTGCACCTTATTTTAAAAGAAACATTATAAAATTTAACAATGCGTGTATAAATGTATATATATTAAAATATGTAAATAGTCCATTCAATTCAGATCTATCCACAACTTTATCTATTAATAAATAGATAAATGAAGAGTATAGAAATTATTATATAAATACAAATACAGATGTGAATACCAAAGAAAAATACAAGAGCAAATACGTAAGTGTATGTATGTAACCCTTAGTTATATACCTACATAGCTAAGAAATATATGCATAAGAATAAAAATAAACATTTTTATGTACAAATCTTCTAAATATACCCTGGCTGCTCTTACTTTGAGCATTGGGGTTGTAGAATTATTTCTATTATTTAGTTTTTAGCTATTATCTTAGAGAGTTATCAGGCTTTGCTCATTTTTAACACAATAAAGGACTCCATTGTGTCATACGTTGTTCAACGAGTGTTTTTTCTGGCAGAGGAAAGAGTGGAGATTCCTGGTCCCACGTGTGACCATTTGTTTATGTTGTATGCACATTGGAAAGCAGCTTTTCACATATTGTCTTGATAATTTAACATTCTAAAGGCTGGATTATCAGAAAGAGAGACATCTTTTTGCCCTGAAGATCTAACGATTTTCTTCATTATCATGGGGCATTGGATTAGATGAAGCCAAGGAGTTTTTATTTGAGTAGGCAGCTGGAGAGACCACTACTTTATCAGCAGTAAAAAGAGAGACGAGATCTGTCATATCTGAGGAGACCTTATATTTTCTCTGCTCCTCTTAAGGGCTGCTGAAAATGATACTGGTCTCCAGCGGGCAGCTTTATAAGCATCTTCAAAAGCCAGTAAAAGAAGGGGACAGCCACAGAATTGGACATCTCATCCTTTATAAGGTAATATACCCTGCCTAGTTTCAGGGTATTTCCCAACTGCTCCCAAGCAAAATCATCATTAAAACTAGCAGTCATCTGAGGAAAAGTGAATACTTGTTTGTACTTAAGCTGAGATTCACCTTCTGTAGAATCAGGGTTACTGAGCTCAGTGTCAGCTAGAAAATCACCATTGTCTTCCTCAGATTCCTCATCATTCACTGAACCAACTTAAAGCTCTATAGTCAAACTAGCACTAGAGTCATGTATGGGAACACCACCACCAGAATCAGTTATTTGCAGAACACTCTTATCCAAGGAAACCACATCAGCCTTAGAATCAGCTATAATGTGATTATCAGCTCTGTAATGAAACCTATGTGTCTTTTTCTCATGAACTTTACTACTAGATGGAATATCTGGGGACACAGTGTTATATCTGAAAAGGGGTCTCTTACCCAAGACTACTCCTACACCTAAAAGGTTTGGCTCACCCATACCTGCAGCAGGCACTGGAACAACTCTGGAGGATGAGTTTAAACCTTGTTCCCTACTGGCCAGCAAAGCTAAACTAGAGGTAAATGGGCCAAAAGGTATGTGGTCTGCAGTCCAAGCAGTGGTCCTGACAGAATCACTAACCATATGCTGAGGCATATTTTTCTTTTTTCTTTTTAGGTATAGCTAGAGTTGATGGGGGATACCATTGCTAGGATCCAACAAGTCAGGGGGGAGAATACCAGCCAGAATAATAAACTGACAGCACTGGATAATGTATCACAAAAAGCACTTAAAGTTTATAATAGTAAGCAAGTCCCCACACAACTAAATTCTGCCAAGTTGCCCAATTATCACAGAAAAGAGATTGAAATGTGTTCATAATTATTTTACAATTGGCAGAAATTAAAGAAATTTCAGAACACAAAGTTCAAATGCCAAAGTAAACAATGTGCCAAACCAGTTTTAAAAATTAGCTCCACACACATTAATCATATTAAGTGTAAAATGAGAGGAAATGGGTCCCCAAATGGAGCTTATCTGAGCAGTAAACTGGAAAAGTTACTGAAAACAACTTCCTGTGACTGCTGAAGGAGTTTCTCTCAAGATATGCTCAGTCAATCAGCCAACTCAAAAGAAAGAGGAAGGGTAGTCTAAGCTTTTGAAGGCTGGCCAGTACTGGGTTATCTTGGCAGATAACCCAAAATGCTACTGAGGCAATGGGAATGATGAACATCTTTGTCTTTTTTGAAGAAGAATACTCTAAGCAGACTAGGGGAGTAGAGATGGGAGCAGCCTCAGCTCCTATTTATCCATTATAGTATTGTGGTGATGGGAGGAAAATTATATTTTTCTCTTCTTTCTTGCCTTACATTGATAAATATTTATATTTTTTGATAATATATTTATCATTTGAAAGGGAAAGTCAAAGAAATTAGAAGAATATTTTTAGTTCCATTAATTCTGCTGCCACTTTTTTGAAGTTTGAGAGTGAGACTGATATCTGTGGAGTTAATTTTTTGTAGATGGTCAACTTACCAAAACCAGAGCTGAGTATATTTAAAAATCAAATATACATAGGAGAGCAACATATTCAAATAGTTTCTTACATTATAACAGATATGTTAACTTCAACCTCTGTTAAGACATTCAGGGATTATACCAACATTAAAATCGATTACTATCAATTTATCCAGAGCTATAGTCCTAGAGTATCGAAGCAGAATAGATAGTATTAAGGGCATTTTAATAAGAATTAGAAAATGTTTTTGAATCTTTTCAGCTGATTAGTAGTTTGGACAGGTTCCTAATATTATCTACAAAAAAGTAGACATTTAAATTACAATTTTAATAACTGTAATAAGGTCAACAAAGAGACGGAGAGATAGAGAAATAAATAATGGAATGAAAAGATGTTGGGCATGTAAACAACACAGATACTACCACAATAGTTCTAACCTAACAATTTCCAACTACCAAAGGGTTATTTCAGCAAATGGAAGATATAATTGTAATACTAAGGGGGTATTCATTTAACAATTTGTTCAATGTGACCATTATATTACATTGGGGAAACAAAGCAATCTTTAAAAAACAGAATATATCAGTTAAAACTGATAGTCTTGATAATGTTTTATATAAGCATGCAAGAGACTGTCTTGGTTATAAGAGAGTTCTGTTTTTTTTTTTTTTTAAATGTGGAGAGGATATGCTCAAATTCTTAGTTTTCGAATTTTTTCTTTATAAATGTCTTTATGTGTTCTGTTTATTGCATTCATTTTTTTTTCCAGTCATACAAAGTGAGTTTTAGGAGATGGTTTCAGCACTTATTTTATTTTATTAGATTAGATTATATCATATTTAATTCTATTTTAAATACATTTTATTGTGTTTTATCTAATTTTATTTGAAATTATGATCACTTGATGTAACTTACCCATATACAGCTGTAAGGGATCAATTTAAGATTCATTCATTCATTCAGTTCCATTTTGATTGCTTGGAAAGAAAGTGCTAAACTTAAATAAATTGCAACTTTCGTAACAGGGCATATTTTTTACTTTTGAATATTGTGAACTCTGTTGGAGTTTTTTTCTTGGTTACTAATTTATTGGTCAGTTTAGAAATAACAGGATTTATCGTAGCTTACAGCAAACGTAACTTTTATTCAACCAACACGGTGACTCAATATAAACTATACTACCAATTCAGCATCTGACATCTAACTGTTTATTGTTTCGAAATAACAATGCATTATGGTAAGGTTACTTCTTTAAAGGGCCATACCACACATTTATAGTAAATTGGCTATAACAGTAAATACATATGCACAATATGTACAGCTTTTTATAACTCATCATCTCAAAGTGAAAGTACAGATGAATGACATGCATGCATTCACTTTCCAAACTAAGAGCATTATAAGATCATAAAAACATTTTTTTGGGGGAAAGGGCATATACATTTCATTTGCCCAACAGTACTTACATTCAGTAAAATGTGATTCAGTGAAATGAGTTTTCAGTGATTTGAGCTTTCAGCAATTTGGTGCAGGTCTTTTGAAATTCAGTGAAATGTGTTTTATATAGATATAGATATGAGTCTACTTCTTTTTAACAAAATTACATTTCTGCAACCAGCACTTAACCGAGTGCAGTTTGTAGAATATTCGGTAGTCCAAAGTCTGACATTACCGAACCAGAACAGTCTACAAAATAAACATCACAAGTATACATTTCCTAACATTTTTGCAGGGAGGCAAGCCCCCCTGCAACCACCAAGTGGGGGGGGGGCTACAGTCCCCACACCCCCTGCAAATTATATGTACCAACTCCGAGATCATACTACAGTAACAAAAAAGGTGGATTTCACAGTCTTAACTGTAGTGCAATTTCCATTTAAATGCTAAGGTGCTATAAAATTAATTTTCTGTATGCTCTTACCTTCAAATATTACTCCCATATCCACCATGTCAGAGAGCTGGAAGCGTAGATGAGAAGGTACATAAACACTGTACACTACTACTTCTCGTACTACCAGCTTTAAATTAACCACTACGCTAAAATGTACTTCGGTGAACTCAAACTTAGCACTACTGCATCTTTGGCACACTGCCCTCATTTAAGTGCTGTTCACAGAAAATGTAATTTAATTAAAAAGAAGTAGGCCCGTATATATATATATATATATATATATATATATATATATATATATATATATTTTTTTTTTTTTTGCAGGGAAGAGTGATTTACTGATTAAAAATTATGAGCTGCTAATCTATACCTTTGAATAGATAGTAGACTTATGTAATAAATTACTAGTGAGATACAAATGAAGGATGTAACTGATGTAATTTCATTGAATATCAAATGACTAAATCACAGATCACAAAAAAATAATTTCTGTTTGGTAGAATTATTACTCACATAGTACATCATATAGGTTAAATATACCTGAAAAGGTTTTCTTCAGGAAAGCCAATGCCCATTGCACCCCCCCCCTCCCCACTGAAATATATTAACATCACATTGCAGCCTTGGAGATAGGGGAAAAAAAGCCCATATAGTGAATGAATGTTGATTAACAATAGAAACCATAGCAGCAGTGATACTGTATTGGAACAGCAAAAATCTGTTTAATGACTGGGCAGATAAACATCTACATATATTTCTGCATAGTGCTAACTGCCTGTTACACATCTTCTAGAGTTTTCTGGAAACAGTGATTCAACAAAATGAGCTTTCAGTGAAATGAGTTTTGAATGAATTGTTTTCAAAGAGATGTGATTGAATGTAATGTCATTCAATGAAATGACTATATGACATGAGAAGTATTTTGTGTAGTGATGGATGAATGTCAATAATAGTGAATGTGGAAAATCAAAGAGCAGACTGAAGCATGCTACACAACTGAAGTACTTACCATAGCTCGAAAATGTTCAGCTCAACAGAACAATGTAATGTCTCTGATAGCTCTTGCAAGCATCATTCTGAGAATGACACTCTAATATTTGCATTGCTGCTACTTTGCTTAATATGATGATCATGGCCATTTGGACATTTTCTGAGATAACAGTACTAGTTGTTTTTTTTTCTGTAAAAGATACAAAGTTGCAAGTCAGGTATCCCTCATCCTGAAATTACCCATGATGCCTACATACATTAAATAACTGTAGAAGTAGTGAGTTCCGAAGGTTCTTTACTGCAGCATACAGAGTATGGTTGCGGAGGATTCTAAATTGCTGAACCATTTAGCCATATGCCATATGGGGGCAGTCAGAAATTAACACAATTCTTATGATTCATTTGTCTACTCCATCATAATAACCTCAGAAGTAAAGAGGTGATTTCTTTCCCCAAAACAACACCAGTTATCAGTCCTCAATGTATAAGAAAGGTGATGGTCTCATCATACAGACTTCTAGACTTTAACAGAAAGAGAGAGCCCCTGAGCTTCAACCCTTTGTATGAAAGAGAGATCAATAATTACTGAAACAGTATAAAAATCTAGTACACTAACACATGACTTAGAGAAGAAGAATGACTGCAGACAAGGAAACTCTTATCAGACAGGTTTGATAACTTGTATCTCAGCAGTGACATAGCAGAATCAGATTGAGAAACTGCACAGTCTATGGCCAGTATCAGCAATGCCTTTTGCATCCAGGTCCTGATGATCTCCAAAGAATATGGAACTACTATACACTGGTGTTAAAATAATACCAAAAGCAGAAAACCCTGTGAAGATAGACCCAGAATGGTGGAAAAAATGAAAACTCCTTCCTGGACCTTGAGAATGAATGAGCTGCACAAATATTTGAATAATCAGTACCAACCACAAAACACATTATACTACTGACAGCATAGCAGGAGTTAGCGAGTCATTGAAATATGTAGTCAAACAGTAGAGTGACTGATAAGTGTTACAATAATGCACACTTATTTGGAAAGAATAGATGCTGGAATTGAATATATGCTTACAGAAACTTACTTATATCTTGTACTTGTGAAAGGAGGCATTACAAGATGGGTGCACTTCCTCCAGCTGCAGTTACCCCAGAGCTGAATATTAGATACTGTGGTCCAAAGTGTACTATTGTATGGAGTAGTTGTACCTTTTCATCAGAAAATAAATAAGATTTCAATTTTTAAATGGCAGTTGCCCTCCAATGAAAATAAATCATGTAGTTCAAGTGTTTATACAATAATTACATTTGTGTTGATGACATTCACTCAGATATCCTCTTTAGAAACCTGTGGGGGAGAATGGCAGATTGTCCCAGTGACATATGTAAAGCATTTGCAGAGTTTTGGATGGTTTGTAGGTTGTGAAGTAGGAAAAGTTGGCTGGGAGATGGGAAATGTCTCTTGCCTAAGGCTCCAAGCAGGGAAAAATAATGTGTCAAGCGTAAAAAAATACAATGGCAGGAGTGGGATGAAAAGGCATTACAACAGGTTAAGTACACAAAAGGTGTATACTAACCATTATCAGCCAAGACAGTAGGGAAACCTCCATGAAAACTGCCAATATCATATAAGGCATTAGTTGACTTGTAACCTTCCCAGCAAAATCACACTTGCTGAGTAAACTGAGCAATAGTCTATGAAACTGATCCAGCATACAGTGCAGAGATAGTAATGAGAACTACTACGGCAGGACTTGCCACCTAGCAGTGTAAACCTTGACTCTAGATAATTGTCACTGTTGAAGTGACACCCCGACCCTATGTGCAAAAATGGGGAAAAAAGGGGTTGTAGATGGATGTATGGATAGATTTGTTAGTAAGGATGTGGATTGCAATAATTAGAACTTATTTTTCTGTGGTTACGGGTATAGATAGAATCGGTCTCTTCAGAGTGTGATGCACCACTAAAACAATAGGATTAGGCATAACTCTCTCAGGGATTATCAGCAAGATCAACACGTCAGTGGGACAGATGAGAAGGCAGTCATTTTCCTGGGTTTTACAATACTATCAGTCATTCTCTGGTATCCAAGATGCTAAACACAAGGTGCCAGGAAATTCTGGCAATTAAGAGTCTGCAAGAATGAATATATTCATACAGTCTTAGTAGCCTTCCTAATTAACTCTATAAGTAATTTGTTAGTGAGTGTATACTGTGCACTGCTTTTCTTGTATACAGAATGGCCCCATCTTCATAGGACTTACTGCATGATTTGCAGCTTGAAATATGGTGCAACATGGTTTCTAGATATTATCCCATTGGTTATAAGACAGGATACTGGAACAAAGTGAGCCAAGAGCTCATGTTCCTAATAGAAAGTAATATGTCTATAAAAGGAAATAATGTTAACTGTCATGTCTAACTCATCATGCTATGAGGCAATAATGCATCCATCCTGACATTCAATATTCTATGCTTTTGCATTATTGCATGAGCAAGCTGAATATACTCAAGTCCACATAAGGAAGTGACAAAATACAGTAATGAAAAGCAAGTATTAGAACTTATATTGGTCCCTGCGAAATCTCAAATTAGTCAATAGGACCTAAGTTATCAGTCATCTACATAGCTCAGCGATATTACTTCTTTGATCAAAAAGGACCAACTAATTATCTTATGAATAAAAGTCATAACATTTACTAAAGCCATGCCTTCAGAAATGTCTACATTATAAACACAGAAATAATACTAGTTATTAAATGTGATGATCTACTGACAAAGCATTTCTAAAGCAACAATGCGCTGTTACATGGAATTAAAACAAACAGAAACTGATTAACATGTACATTTCTTAAAAAAATACACAGCTACTTATGTCTGCAGAGCCTGATTATTCTTTGTATTTCCCCATCTTCTGTTAGGTTTAACATTTAGTTCCCTCTTCTGTTTCTGTAAGCATATATTCAATTCCAGCATCTATTCTTTCCATACCCTTCAAATACATAATACTTTTAAGAATCTAGACTTCTACTGTCAACCTCAGAAAACAGGTAATTGAAATCATTTGCTTTTCTGTATATTCTCAGTTTAATAAATCTATTTGCCCAAACGGGGATGCTTTATAGGGTCAGCCCTAGCCCTACTCCATTCTCCAGATCTGTGCTACATCTTTGTTTTTCTCTCACTTCTTGCATGTTATAATTAAATCTTCCACAATGGATGAATATATTTAAGCACAAAACACAAAGTAATAAACTTTAAAACATACACACACATGTGCGTGTGCGCGTGCACGCGTGTGTGTATTTATGTATATAGATATATATATATATATATATATATATATATATAGATATATATATATGTAAATAAAGAAATATGTACAATACAGTAAACAAAACAGACATGAACCAACAAAATAGTATGATCTTTCCCAAGCAAGAAATGCCTTGATCTCACTGCAGACAGTGTGAAAACAGGTGCAGCATTTTAATGTACCTTTAAAAGAAATTGAAACCATAAAACCAAGACAACTTGGTAAAAACATATCACCTTGCTTCATCCCAATACCTCTTACTTACATGCACTTACTCTAGGGTAGCACAGATGCAAAGCAAAGAGAAAATATTTATTTTAAGTTATATTCAACATCATCTTTTATTTATTTTATTTTTATTTTGCTTTTGTTTACCAGCTCTGTCCAGCTGGGTTTAGTCTTAAATAACCTTTGCAGCATGGGCCTAAGGACAAAAGCTACAACATATTACACACTTTTAAACATACATTCAGTAAGGTACATGAACAGACATTAAATAATGCACATTAACAATTACACATACATTTGCTGATTAGTTACATCCAAATGAAAGCACAGGCTGTTATCACAAATATAAGAGATACTTATTCATTAGCAGATGTTGAGCACTGAAGAGATGTATTAGTGCATTTGTCAGATAAATAATAGATTGTGCATAGAAATTCAAACAAACTGAAGTGAGGGAAAGAAAATGTGCATATTGTAGTCAAGTCCCTCAAAACCTACACCACCAAAACACACACATAGAAACACAAAACACGCACCTACATTCACGGAGGCTCTCAATAAAAATATACTCAAGCAACAGGGACCACCAAAGCTGAAACGCAAGCAACCTCCACCCCCCAACACAACCCAATTGACACATAGCCAACAAACTCAGTGTGCCCCTCAACCACAACCCATAAGGCATAACAACGTACCCAACACACTAGTCATAGGTGACTCTACAGTCAGGCACACTGATGTTCCACTCACCAGGCTAAACAAGGAGAAAGTTACTGTCAGCTGCCTGTCAGGTGCCAGGATCCACCACATAACGCACGCACTCGGGTCACTCCACAACAAGTACAAATATGACTCTATCATTGTCCATGCTGGTGTGAATGACCTGAGACGTACTTCCCTGGACTACATGAAAAGAGACATGGAGGAGCTGTCTGATCTTGTAGCCCAGGCAGGTAAGACCCTAGCCCTGAGTAGCATCCTGCCATCACCCAGAATGATACCACAGTACAAGGACAAAATGATTGACTTCAACAATTGGCTAAGCTTTTGGTGTCATTCTAAGGGGATCCAGTATCTGTCTGCCTGGGATGACATGATCGACAAACCACGATGCTTTGCCAGCGATGGCCTGCACCTGTCACCCTTGGGATTCTGGATACTGGCTAAGGCTCTTGCAACCCCAATAGTGCCTTTATTAGGCAAGGTTCAAATGACAAATTCACCACCGTAACAGGTACAAGCAAGCAAAGTCTGAGATTAATGCTACTTAATGCTAGAAGTCTAAACCTCAAAATGCACTCACTCGAGGCACTCCTTAAAATGGAGAACATCGACATCTGTGCAGTGACAGAGACCTGGTTCAAGACTCCAGAGATAACCCCTGCATTACCAGGCTATAATTCATACCACACCTTTCGGCCACTTAACCTGGAGTGAAATACTAAAGGTAGAGGCATGTCCATATTCATTAAGGATATCCACACCTCCAAGCTAGTTGCTCAGCATAATGCATCCGAGATTATCCAAGTGCAACTAACTCTGGGCAAAACCGCAATCCAAATTGTAGCTTGCTACAGATCCCCCACCATGCCCCAGAATTCCCACTCCTCATTTCTTGATACACTGGAAAATATTAGGGTACAAACTAACACCCTAATAATGGGCGATTTCAACTACCCCACCATTAACTGGGAAAACTACTCATGTACCAACTCTTGTGCTCAACGTTTTCTGTAACTCATAAATTCCAATGCCTTGGATCAACTTATCCACACCCTCACCAGAGGCAGCAATATCCTAGACCTGGTCATTACCAACATGAGCAACCCGTGTTCTACACCAGAAGTCAGTTCCTCAATGGTCATATCCAACCACAAGCTAATCACCCTAGGCATCCACATCCCACCCCCCCCCATTAGGGAAACCACCATAAAAAAATCTATCCAAAGCCAACTTCATGCTTCTTAAGACAGAATAGACAAAGTTCATGACACCCATGCTGACGGACAATAGAGGTATGATTGCTGAATCCTATACAAATGCACTTTATAAGCACTTACATGAGTGCATGGATCATGCAATCCCTAACAGAACCAAGATGCTATCCTCCAGAAAAAGGAAGCCAATCTGATGGTCCCCTGCCATAATCAAACTCTAAAACAGAAGAAACAGTTGTAGTCAGCCTCAGTAAGAAGCTGAGATCCCTCATAAAATCCTCCAAAGCTAGTTACGAAAATAAAATTGCCACTGATTCTAAAGACAACCACAAAGCATTATATAGCTATGTCAAGAATTTCAATGGCAACACTCAGATCTGCTCTGAGTTACAGCACAATGGCACTAAATATACAGAACCAATTGATATTGCCAACCTTGGCAGATAGGTTCAGTGCTAACTTTATCCCTCTCTCACCCCCTAATGGGCCAATCTCTATTCCAGAAAAATGAAAAGTTCCTGTAATCATGGCTGCACAGGTAAAAAACACACTCTCCAAAGCCAAGAACACAGCATACATGGGACCTGACAACATCCCAGGCTGCATGCTACATGAACTACAGAACGAACTGGCATCCCACCTAAGTACCATGTTCAATCATAGCCTCACCTCAGGCTTTATGCTCACTGAATGCCGCACAGCAACGGTTATCACACTCCACAAAGGGGGAGCCACTAAAGACCCTGGGAACTACCGCCCCATCAGCCTGATGAACCTGGTCTGCAAGGCTATGGAACGTATCATCATGGAACTTATAAACAATGACATTGGTAATCTCTAAACTCTGGACCCTACCCAGTTTGGGTTTGTAAAAGGCAGATCATGTCTCCTAAATCTGAAAGACTTCTTTGAAGAGGTCACCAAAGCCGTAGATAAGGGTAAGGTGGTTTACACGGCCTATCTAGATATCGCCAAGGCTTTCGAGACCATCCCCTACTCTGGAATAATAGATAAACTCACTAAACTAGGTATAAATCCCTATGTCACAAGATGAGTTGCCATCTGGCTCACTGACAGAACCCACACTATGAAAGTAGCAGACTCTAAATCCAACTTTAGACCAGTGATAAGTGGAGTACCACAGGGTTCAGTCCTGGGTCCTCTCCTGTTTGGTATCTACCTCTCTGAATACAGGCTAACACAGAAGGTCTTTGGCTAACAAAGTTCGCAGATGACTGCAAACTAGGAGCCATAATCAAAACTCCTAACAATGTGGACATCCTACAAAAGGGCCTCACTGAGACAGATGCCTGGTGTGAAAGCCATGGCCTCAAGCTCAATGCCAAAAAGTGCATTGTCATCCCTTTTGGTAAAAACTCTCTACCCATGAACTACCACATAGGCGATAGTCTACTTAACAATGAAAGTATGATAAGGGAACCTGGAACTCAGGTGGAGAGTAGTCTCTCCTTTGATAATCACATCACCACAGTAGACAGGAAACTCTTCTATGTGGCACACCTCATCACAAAATGTTTCTCATCCAGGAAAAAAAGAGGTCATTGTTCCCCTTTATTCATCACTCATTAGACCCATTATAGAGCACAATGCCCCCTTTTGGGTATGTACCTCACAAGACATCTACAATAACTAGAAAGGCCATAGAAATACCTCACAAAGAGGATTACCGGCCTCAAACATATGCCCTAAGCAGACTGTCTCAAAAACTCCAGTATTACTCTGTCACATATCGCCTACTCAGAGGTGATCTCTGCATAACATACAAAGCTATGTCAAACCCAGAGCTGTTGAACATGCTCCATTTAAATAAATCCCAATCCCTCTGAGCTACATGCTCTAGGGACCTAAACCTTGTCATCACAATAAACAAAACATGCTGGAGGTATAGATTCCTGTCTCAGAGACTTCCCATACTTTGGAACAAACTACCTATCTATATCAAACAAAGCTTCTCATTAGCACTTTTCAAGAAAAATCTTGATGATTGGATGGGAGATAGGAAATTCACCCTGGGAATCACTTCTGTGGCTCTGCTTGACAGTGGCACAGGAACATAATTTTCTTGGGTGGCAAAAGCCAGGGTACCATTTGACTTGGCTTATATAGGCCCTAGGGCCAATAGCCTAGCACCTACCTATGAATCTATGAATGTATAAGCTGGTTCACATATAATTATACATATAGTTGTAATAAGGTTTATATTACATTTATAGTGTTTGGGGATATGCAGTGTCACAAAATAATGAATATATTAGCTGGGGATGGCGGCCACGTGGTGCAGCGGTTAGCATTGCCACCTCACAGCAAGAGGTTTTCTGGTTCGATTCTTGGCTGGAGTGCCTTCTGTGCGGAGTCTGCATGTCCTCCCTGTGATCGTGTGGGTTTCCTCCGGGTGCTCCTGTTTCCTCCCACATCCCAAAGACATGCTGTAGGTGGATTGGATGCTCTAAATTGGCCGTAGGTGTGAGTGTGTGCATGTGTGTGTCTTCTGTGGAAGATTGGGTGCCGGGCTGGTAACTTGACACCGTAAAATTACACTGCCAATCATGAGTGGACAGGTGATCCGCTGTGGCGTCCCCTAACCGGGAAAAGCCGAAAGAAGAAGAAGAAGATTAGCTGGGAGATGCTATTAAAACTATTCAGGCATAGGTGAAGACTGGCTGTGGGGTATAAAACTCTGAAAGAAGATAAATGGTTTGACGATATGGTAAGCTGAAGATAACAGTGACATGAATTTATCCTGGAGATGTGTGGGAGCTGATCCATTGATTTGATAGATGAAATATTAGTTGTGTTTTAAAGAATTTACATTCTAAAATAAATTTCAATGGTAGTTGGATGCCGTTCTATAGTTTAGCTAAACTAGTTGATTGTAGAGAGTCACCTGCCATTATAGATGATTCAGTTATAATGATTTGTGATTTTTCTCTATAGAGAAGAATTCTATTGAGGGAATGTCAAGGGCTGGGAAGTTTTCTGACTTGTAGAGAAGTCTTTTTATTGTAGAGCTAGGTGATGTGATAGTTCTAACCAGTTTAATTACCTCAGGACTAGGCAGTGGTGTTTTCTACACTGTAAAATGTGGCTATTTTTTATAACATTGCTCAGCTTTGAACAATTGTGATACTTGAAGATTCATGAACATTGGAGCATTATAAAGGAGAGATGGCAGTAAGAAAGCAGAGGCTATACATCTTCTAGCTATGTCAGTGAGATATATCTTTATTCTGTATAATGTACCTAGTGCTGATGATTTTTTAACTACATGTGATACATGTTGGTCAAATTTCAGGTGTTCATCTGTGATGACACCCAGTAATTTTGTATGGTTTATTTGTTCTATAATGGTGCTGTTGGCAGAGATGATAGTGAATAGTTTTGTTTTGACAGAGATGTGTTTTGGGGTGAAGAGTGATAATTTAGTTTTTTAGGGTTTAGATGTAGTTGTGAATTATTTAGCCTTGTTTAAAATTTATAAGAAGGATTGCTTTGTAAGATCTTGGAGTTTACAGAGAGATTGTGCAGAAGATTAGGACCGAGTCATCAGCATAAAGAATTAGGGTAGTATTTGTGTAGCACTGTATAGGTCATAAATGAATGTGTTGAAAAGGGTGGGGTCTATATACATCCTTGTGAGTCAGCAATAGTTACAGGCAAGAAAATGAAGACATTATTTGTCCATTTTACTGCGTGAGCTCTGTTTGAGAGGTAGCTATGCATTTATTGCAGAGAGAACTGGTGAGCCCTAAGGATGAGAGTTTATGTAAGAGTTTCTGGTGACAGTATTGAAAAAATAAGTAGGAAGATGATGGGTGTGATAAAATGTGAAGGCTGCCAGCCTAGCTAGATAGAATTTTGTAAATAATTATAGGTCATTGTAAATATTAATATGATCCACGGGTGTGTTTTACAAATGTAAGAAAACTGTTATGTACTCAGCTTCAAAAATGTCACCACAGTGCACCCTGCTAGAAGAAAGCAGAAATGTGTATGAACTCTATGCCTATGAAATGCATGTTTTCATGTTAAAAAACTGGGACATATAGAGTTAACTTGCTAATTCTAAGAAAATAAGCTGCAAAAAAGAATTTTACGACTATGTGTGATCTCAAGCTAACAGACAGGATGTCTAATCTAGGAGCTTCTTTCTATTGTCGTAAGACAGAGATAATTACTAGGTTTCACATGTAAAGTGTCTTTTATTGCTGTGACTTCCTGGCAGCTGCAGATCACAAAGAAATGTTAAATTTTAAGTTCTGTGAGCCTGGGAAACTTAAGCAGAAGTGACAAGAATGATGTAATCTGAAATGACTCAGCAGTAATGTGTATTATCAATTTCAGGGGTCTATATCACGTAGTCGAAATTCTGTAAGTTTGAACACCATATGTTCGACCTAAATGTTCGAACTTACAGAATTCCGAATATGTAAAAAAAAAAAAAAAAAAACACAACAAAAAAGAAAATAAAGGGTTGTAAGCTTACAGCTGTCAGGATGTTCCTGTTTTTTATTTATTTATTTTTTTGAGTTCAAAGTATGACAACTTCGAACATATGGTCTCGACCATATCACGTTCGAAATTGTCATGCTTCGAATATGTGATATAGACCCAATTTAAGAACTATCTCAAGAGGAAGAGTTTGCATTTTGTATTTTGTTCTGAATCTGACAACAACTCACCAGCACTTGCTTGCACTGTAAGTAGGATTTAGATCTTAGTATGTTACTTAGAGATAGATAGAAATAGAAAGATTAGTCTAGCTGTTTTCTATATTTATGTCAGACTGTCCTACAATGTTGTTTTAAAGTATTTCCTGTGATTTCTGAACTCTCTATTATCACTGTGTTGAATTAATGAGTATTGTCTTGTGCTTTTATTATTTATTATTAAATATTTTAAACCTTGTAACTGTGGCTGTTTTGTCTAGAGATAATTTAAGCTCTTAGCATACTTGCATATATTTGCTGATATTGTACAAGCCACTCCAATACCCTTGCTGTTCGTCACACTTATCAATTGCATAATAATAACATTGCACAGTAGAATTGGACACCCTTTGGAAAGGGCCTTTAGAATAGCTGATAAGGGTGGTTGGTGGCAGGTGGTACTACTGTATAGTCTGGGCAGAAGGAGGCATAGCTGGAGAACCAGTGCCAGCCTTACCCAGGAATGTCTGTGTGTTTGTATATATCTCAAATCTCAAAGTGTATGTGTGTCAGCTACTTGGGCAGAGACACGAAGCACTGGTTGGACAGAAAGGGTCCTGAAGGTTTTGGCTTGACAACTCAGCTGAGATCTGAACCCTATAGCTGTGCCAGTGGAGAGTTTTATTAGGGATCTGGAGAGAAAGGGAGAAACCAGCCCCCAGACTGACTGTGATCTCTGTGTGCTCTTAAGGGAAATTGTTCTTTACTGTGTGTGTGCTTGTTATCCTCCGAATGTGGATGCCCCTCAGTGGTGCTATTGGTGAGGATTGAGACTCCTTGATTACTGGGCCAGTGCACGTGTCACATATTAATTGTTTGGCAGTGGTGGGATATCCGCATTAAATATTAATTGGTTGATAGTGGTGAATTAGCCGCATCACATATTAATTGTCTTGTAGTGGTGTGGATAGTGAATTCCTGTAGCTTGTATACAGTGATGACTGAAGGTGTTTTTGTACTCTAAATCAGCCATGCAGTGAACATTGAGTTCTGATCACAGTTGTTTTATTTCTTTTGTTAGCTTAGTTAGTCAAGGAGAGCAGGTAAGCATGTCAGCAGAGGAGTATGGCAAGCTGACAAGGAGCCAGTTGGCTGAGATGTGCCAGGCTAAAGGACTGGTGCATGGAAACCTGACTAAAGCAGACATGATAGCAGCCTTAGTCACAGCTGTATCAGAGAATAGCAACCAGTAGGACCATCAGTCTGGCCGTGGAGATGTACAGCACTCAGAGAATGGACAGCTCAACCTTTCTACAGAGGACTTAAAAATCCATCTTGAGCTAAAGAGACTTGAATTGGAGGCTAAGCATTTGGAAACAGAAGCAGCAGAGAGGCTGAGGCATCTAGAGAGTAAGGAAAATGAGAAACTGCAATGACTGCAGACTTAGGAGAATGAGAAACTGCTACACCTACAAGCTGAGGAGAAGGAGAGGCAGAGGCAACATGAAAAGGAGATGCTGACTCTTCACCAGAGTCATGGAGGTAATGGGGAAGGGAGTAACTGAACCCTAGATGCAACAAAGGTCAGTAAATTTCTTCCATAGTTTACAGAGGGTAATAATTTTGATAGTTTCATTCATATGTTTGGAGGGTATGTAAACAGTATGATGTTGACCAAAGGCTCTGGGTACGGTTTCTGACCCCCTTACTTCATGGAAAAGCTGTAAATGTTCTATCCAAACTATCCGACATTGACTTTTTAAACTATAATGTTGTAAAGAACTGTTTGCTAGAATTTTTTAAGCTAACACCTGAAGCTTATAGGAAAAGATTTTGTGAGCATAGACGGAAGGCAGATGAAAGTATGTGTGAATATGTTGCTGAACTGAGCACTTATTTTATAGGTGGCTGAGTGGATGTCAGGTCACCTCTTTTGAATGGCTGACAGACCTTTTGGTGAGGGAACAAGCCCTTAGCACTTTGCTTGAGGCCATGAGAATCTGGTTAACTGATAGGCAATGCTATACTGCAGATGAGTTGGGGAAGAAGGGAGACCTATACCTAGCAAGCAGGGCATCCCTGCCCAGGAAAGAGACACCCAGTGCTGCTTATGGGTCTAAGGAAACCCATGGTGGGCAACCCAGACTGCCACAACAGAATCTGCAATTAGCAGGGGAAGCCTCTAGTCCAGGTACATGTCCAGGACCTAGGGTTAAATATTTTGAATGCAGCCAGTGGGGCCATATGGCATATAGATCTCCACAGGGGCAAGGTGGGGAACAAAAGGTGAGAGAGCCAGTAGGTGGGAATGACAAAATGCCAACAGTAGGTTGTCTTGAGACAACAAGGGTCCCAAACTATCACAAGAGGTTATATCTTATCTTATTGAATGGCAAAGCGACCATTGCTAAGAGAGAGACAGCCTCTGACATAACCATTGTGAAGCCTGCAATGTTTAGAGAAGAGCACTACTTGTCTGGGCAGTCCAATCCAGTCAGAGCTTTAGGAGGGACCCCATTCCAAATACCTTTGGCTAGGGTTCACCTTGACTGGGAGGGTGTAAAAGGAACCCAGCAAGTAGGTGTGTTTAAGGATATTCCTACAGATGTCCTGATAGGGAATTATTTTGATAATGCAGTACCATGTGCTCATGCAGTTACACATAGTCAGGCTTGGAGACAAGCATGTGGGTCTAGTAGCCTGGGGGAGACCCAGACAGACTGCATACTTGCAGCCAGGACTAGTGAGGTGGTTACTTCAGGGAGGGAGCCACCCTGTAGCAGTGAGACTGAATGTGAACCACAGCTGCTTATGGATACTGATATTGCCTTGGACAGAGTGACTGCAAGGGCAGAGGTGAGTAGTAGTACCCAGGCTGACAGTGAGGCACCGCTGTTAGAGGATACCAGACTTCCTGTGGAAGGTGAGCTGGTTAGGGTTACAAAGAGACAGCTGAGGCAGGCTCATCTCTCAAACCCTACATTACAAGGCCTGAGGCAGGTAGCTAGTGAGGCACCTGATTATCAAGGGAACATAATCTGTATACTGGGACAAAGGATTACTGTATAGAGATTGGACTCATGAGGGAGAGCTAGTGGGTGAGAGAATACAACAGTTGGTAGTGCCTAGAGCCTACAATCTGGCATTTATTGCCATAGCCCATGATATTCCCTTTGCAGGTCATATGGGCTTAAAGCATACAAAGAGACATATTATGCAGAACTTTTATTGGCCTGGGATTTCCAGAGATGTAACAGGGTACTGCAGGACATGTGAGCAGTATAAAAAGGTAGGTAAGGTAGGAGACAAGGTGAAAGCTTATTTGATGCCTTTGCCTGTGATTGCGAAGCCATTTCAGAGGGTAGCTATGGATATTGATAGGCCTCTGAGTATGCCACATTCCACAGTGAAAAAGTATATCCTAGTGGTAGTTGATTATGCTACAAGATACCCTGAGGCAGTGGCTTTGTCCTCCATTGAGACAGAAAAGGTGGCGGATGGCCTGTTAGAGATTTTTAGCAAGGTAGGTTTCCCAAAAGAAATACTGACTGACAGAGGTGTCAATTTCATGTCAGACCTGCTGGCTTGTCTGTAGAAGTACTGTGGGATGAAGCACCTAAAGACCACCCCCTACCATCCCCAGACTAATGGTCTTGTTGAGAGGTTAAACTCTACACTGAAGTCCATGCTACAGGCATTTGCAGACCAGTTTAAGAGGGAGGGAGACAAATATTGCCCCATCTGTTGTTTGTTTACAGAGAGGTTCCCCAGGAATCCACAGGTTTTTCACCCTTTGAGTTGCTGTATGGCCATAGAGTGAGGGGGCCTGTAGATTTAATTTGAGATGAGTGGGGGTGAGTGTGAATTTCACAAGGAGTCTGTTGTGGCATATGTCCTAAACCTCAGGATAAGGCTCAAGGAATGCTTGGGTAAGGATAACCTTTCAGAAGCCCAACAGCAGAAAAAGGTCTGGTATGACAAGAATGCTTGAGCTAGAGAGTATGCTGTAGGGCAGCAGATAATGGTTCTCATTCCTGTCAGACACAACAAGCTGCAGGCAACCTGGGAGAGACCCTACAAGGTGGTAAGGAAGGTCAGTGATGTTAACTACATGGTGGAACTGCTAGACAGAAGGCAGGAGGACAAATTATACAATGTTAACATGACAAAACCTTACCATGATAGGGAGGCCCCTGTGCTGAGTACTTGCAATGGATTGCAGGAGGAGTCTGAGGGAGATCTGGTGACTGATCTCCTCGGTGAGGCTCGGCATGACACCTCAGTGGAAGGGGTAGCAATGTCCCAGCAGCAATCTCCTACCCAGGTTTGAGAAATCCGAGCAGTGTTACAGGAGACTGGGAACATGTTCACTGGGAAACCATGGTGCACCCACCTGGTGCAGCACCAGGTGGATACAGGACCCCAAAGGCCTATTAGGCAGGCCCTTACAGGGTGATGAGAGTGTCAAACAGACTCTGAGGGAGGAGACACAGGAAATTTTGGAACTAGGGGTAATTCAAGAGTCCAACAGTCCCTGGGCCTCCCCAGTGATGGTGGTTCCAAAGAAGGATGGCAGCACCAGGTTCTGTGTGGACTATAGGAAATTAAATAGCCACACAGAGTCAGATGCTTACCCCATGCCTAGGACAGATGAAGCCCTAGAGCAGTTGGGTGGGGCTAAGTATCTTACCACCATTCGTCTTACCAAGGGTTACTGGCAGGTGCCCTTAACTCCCAGTGCTAGAGAGAGGTCAGCCTTTTTGATTCCTTTTGGCTTGTATGAGTTTACAAAGATGCCTTTTGGGATAAGAATGCCCCATTGACTTTCCAGAGGCTGGTAGATCATATCCTAGCAGGATCAGGAGATTTTGCCCTTGCTTACCTAGATGACAGCCATTCCTGGCAAGAGCACCTTTAGTATGCCATGGAGATGCTAGGCAGACTACAGAGGGCAGTTTTGACCATTAAGTCCAGCAAATGTCATGTGGATATGGCAGAGGTCTCCTATCTGGGACATAGAGTGGGGAGTAGTAAGATCAGGCCAGAACCTGCCAAAGTGGAAGCTATTCCGGCATGGCCTTCACCTGTTACCAAAAAAAACAGGTGAAGGCATTCTTAGGGAGAGCAGGGTACTACAGAAAGTTTGTCCCCAGTTATAGTAGCATAGCTGCTCCCCTCACAGGCCTGACAAGGAAAAACAGGCCAGATAAGGTAGTGTGGACCCAAGCATGTGAGCAAGCATTCCAGAAGCTTAAAGAAGCTTTGGGACAACCCCCTGTGTTAGCCAGTCCAGATTACAGCAAATAATTTGTTGTGAAGGTGGATGCTTTCAACCATGGGGTAGGGGCTGTACTTAACCAGATTTCTACAGAGGGAGAAGAGCACCCAGTGGTTTATCTCAGTCATAGGCTCCAACCCAGGGAGGAATGCTATGCAGCTGTAGAATAGGAATGTCTAGTCATAGTATGGGGACTGCAGAAACTTCAACCTTATCTGTATGGAAGGAAATTCACACTAGTTACAGATCACAACTAGCAGAATGCCATGTTACTAAGGTGGAGCCTAGGGTTGCAAGCATATAATATGTCAGTGCAGCACCGCAGTGGGATTAGCAATGCTAACACAGATGGGCTGTCAAGACAGGGAATGGGGTAAGGTGTACCCAGATAGACTCAACCCTCTCAAGCACGTAGGACACTTGAAAAACTAACTTGAGTTCTGAGGGGGGGTGATAAAATGTGAAGGCTGCCAGCCTAGCTAGATAGAATTTTGTAAATAATTCTAGGTTATTGTAAATATTAATATGATCCACAGGCTTGTTTTACAAATGCAAGAAAACTGTTATGTGCTGAGCTTCAAAAATATAACCACAGTGCGCCCTGCTGGAAGAAAGCAGAAATGTGTATAATGTCTATACCTATGTAATGTATGTTTTCATGGTAGAAAATTGGGACATATAGAGTTAACTTGAAAACTTTAAGAAAATAAGCCGAAAAAGAAATAATGTTATGACTGTGTGTGATCTCAAGCTAAGAGACAGGATGTCTGGGCTACAAGCTTCTTTCTATTGTCGTAAGACAGAGATAATTACTAGGTTTCACATGTAAAGTGTCTTTTATTTCTGTGACTTCTGGCAGCTGCAGATCACAAAGAAATGTTAAATTTTAAATTCTGTGAGCCTGGGAAACTTAAGCAGAAGTGACAAGAATGATGTAATCTGAAATGACTCGCCAGTAATGTGTATTATCACTTTAAGAACTATCTCAAGAGAAAGGGATTAAATTTTGTATTTTGTTCTGAATCTGACAACTCACCAGCACTTGTTTGCTTTGTAAGTAGGATTTATATCTTAGTATTTCTCTTAGAGATAGAAAGAAATAGCAAGATTAGTCTAGTTCTTTTCTATATTTATATCAGACTGTCCTACAATGTTGTTTTAAAGTATTTCCTGTGATTTCTGAACTTTCTATTATCACTGTGTTGAATTAATGAGTATTGGCTTGTGCTTTTATTATTTATAATTACATATTTTTTTAAATATTTTAATTGTGGCTGTTTTGTGTAGAGATAATTTAAGTTCTTAGAGTAGTTGCATGTATTTGTTTGGTAAGGGCCTTTAGAGTAGATGATAAGGGTGGCTGGTTGCAGGTTGCAGGTGATACTACCATATAGTCTGGGCAGAAGAGGGCATAGCTGGAGAACCTGTGCCAGCTTTCCCCAGGAGTGTCTGTGTGTTTGCATATAACTCAAATCTCAGAGTGTGTGCGTGTCAGCTATTTGGCAGAGACATGAAGGACTGTTTGGACAGAGAGGGTGATGGAGATTTTGGCTTGACCACTCGGCTGAGATCTAAACCCTATAGCTGTGCCAGTGGGGAGTAGTATTGGAGATCTGGAGAGAAAGGGAGAAACCAGCCCTCAGACTGACTGTGATCTCTGTGTGCTCTTAAGGGAAATTGTACTTTACTGTGTGTGAACTTGTTATCCTCCCAATGTGGATGCCCCTCACTGGTGCTAGTGGTGTGGATTGAGGCTCCTTGATTAATTGGCCAGTGCATGGGCATCACAATAGGGACTAGTCATTTTTGTGGTTGTTGACAGTTTTATTAGAATTCAGCAAAACAGTAGTTGTGCTGGGTTGAAGACAGAAGCTGATTATATATTATATAGTTGATAAGTTGCTTAGGAATACATTTTTCTAATATTTTTGATAAGGGAGGTAAAATGGCAGTTAGCCTATGGTATGGGCCATCAATGTTAATTCCACCCTTGCACAGGAAAATAATGAACAATTTTTTTTCTGTAGTGAGGAACTTTATTTTCAGTTCTGGATCAAGTTATCAGAATTAAAACTGGATATACCATAACCTCAGCTGCCATTTTAAGATATTTACCTAGTAAATTGTTAGGGGCAGTTGTAGTCAGCTTTCATTATTGGAGGTTTTTTAATGTTATCTGTGGAAAATAGTTGGAAATAAAATGCTAAAGGAGGTTATTTGACTGAGTAGGGACATCAGGAGCTTGATTATTTGTTTGGCTGGTTAATGACAGTACTGTTCATATACAGGGCGGTATTAAATTTATTAAATTGTTTGGGTGTGGCATAATTTTGTTTTTGTATGTTTGTTGTAATTCATTCATACCCCAAATTATCCATTTGCTTAGTACATCACAGATTTTGTCTGACAAGAATTTTGATGAAGGACAGCTCACTCATTGTCCCAACTCCAGAACTCATACTTGGATGTAATAACCTGCTTAGCTTTGGACTTATAAGCCGTATTTCCCTCATTTCACTGCTGCATTAACCCTGACTCCGTTGCACCACATCTAATAAATCCCTACTTACCCAGCAGCCTTCCATACTTGTAGGAACTGTCATCACTGTTTTGTGTGTGTGTGTGTGTGTGTGTGTGTGTGTGTGTGTGTGTGTGTGTGTGTGTGTGTGTGTGTGTGTGTGTGTGTGTATGTCTGGGTGTCTGTTTTTGTCTCCATCTCTCTCTTTCTGCCTTAGTCATAAACCATTTATTGGTTCTTATTAATTTCCACAGGCCTTTGAACTTATTGGTAATATACTGTATATTTTTGTGGTCAGCCAATACATAGTCAAGTTTGTTCTAGTTGATGTAACCTAATGATAAAATATCAGTTTTGTGCTTCAAATATTCTGATGTTGTACAATGTGAAGATATTATTTTGAAATATATCTTGAGCCACCAAGCCCCTTTTGCTGATGGCACGCAAGTAAAGCTGTGAACAAGAAAGTAAATAAAAAACAGCATTGTGTGTTATGGATGCAAGCCCCTCTCCCTCTTGATGTAGGAGTGTTCATGCAATGTACACCCTTACTAAACATGCTCCCATATGAGGTCACACCAGGTCAGATGGAAATAGAAATTCTGCTTGTGTGTGCACTTATTGAAATGGGATTCAGTGGCAGAAAAGCTTACCATTACTTTATCATGAACATTATACTAAACAGATTCCGAGCCATGGCATCCTTCTATAACTAGCATTGTGTCATCAGCTTAATTTGAGGAGTTTTTCTTCTGCAGAACAGAAGATAATCAGTTGATATCTAAATAATTAAAAGCTAAATAAATAATTTCTACAAATATAAACTGAAATTTTGGTAATGGAAAATATTTTTTGTACTGAAGAGAATGAAAAAATTATAAGCAAAAATATTATATTCAACAATTATTTTACCAAATTTCTTTTGAGGATAATATGCTTCCCTTACAAACACATGCAGTACTTTGGAAAATTACAGGTCAGCTCATATGTGAATTATGGAAGGATAACTGCTTCATTCTATTGTTAGTATAATCATTCTATTGTTAAAGTTAATAAATATATGACTTTAAATTGTTGAATACATACATCTTCAGAGAATGGATTAAACTATTCCATAATTAGAAACAAATGATATGATAATGAATAGAAACAATAATGTGAAGCAAGCTCATTTAAGCTGAAATTCTACCTCAATGACTATCTCACCTTTAGAATTCTAATTGCAAAGTCTGAGAAGCATTCTGGAAAAAAATTATTTAGATCCTTGCCTGGAAGAAAGCATCATTCATAAATTATTTACTTTGTTGAAATATTAAGAGAAAAAAAATGTAAAGATGTACTTTGTAATGCATCATATAACAGAACCAGAATTAAATCCAGAATGACAATAACAAAAAGTAAAGAAAGACAGTTACCAAGAAAGGTAGGAGATATGAATTTACAAGTAGGGAATCCACAGTAATTAAGTGTAGCCTATTTGTACAAAAAACAGATTTCATGTAGTGCATGTTTATACGTATGCAAACACATGGGGGCTGGGACAATCTGCCAAACATGATTAAATGAAAACTTGCGTATTTTTCTGATATTTGGCAATTTCTAATCATGGTATACTAATTAAGAAAGACAGGTGGGGTGCAGCTTTTCACTGCGGGGGGAGAGGGGGTGTTAAAATGAATACATATTAAAAGTTACTGAATGTTTGATGATCTGTGCTTTTGCTACTCTCCATATTGCATATTCACAACATGCAGATATGAATGTATGAATGTGTGCAAATACACACCAACACATATATTTGCATACCTCTGTGTTTATATATGCATGTATTTGTGTGTGTGTGTGTGTGTGTGTGCATATGGCACACACACACACACACACACACACACACACACAACATATATATATATATATATATATATATATATATATATATATACACACACACACACACACACACACACACACACACACACACACACACACACACACACACACACACACACACACACACACACACACACATGCCATTGGGACCATTTAATGCAAACTTTACTGCAGTATTTGCTGAAATTGTAAAGCAGCAGGTATTGACAGACAACCTCAAATGGAGTACAAGGAATATACACTGAAGCAAAAAGAAACAAAATACAAAGATCCTGCTCTGAGACTCTTGCAGTGTGCGTGGTAGCCACTGCAACTTTCAAGTTAAGAGAAGGCAAGTATTTAACCTCTAGACCTAGTAACTTGAATACATATGTTGAATAGCAGGGGATTCCACTGTTATCCTGGAATGCACACAGATCTGATTCGCTGTAGATGCCTTTCAGCTGTTTCTGATTTTACTTTATTTTCATTCTGTCTAAAATATATGTTTTCTGAAAATACAAACAAATAGCATCACAAAACAGAGACTTCAAAAACAGATACCAATTAAATTATTTTATGAGTTTACTGAGTAAAATGAACCTTTAAGAAATGTTCTTTTAACAGTCCTTCTCTATGATTTTTTTATATTGAAGTCTTTGATTTATGAGGCCACAAACTGAGATAGACAATATTATATAACTTATCATTTCCATTCGTTTGTGTTCCATTATCAGGTCCATGCTTTTATCCTTTCTATACACTCTTATAGATTAGCTAGTTTTTCTTTTACTGTACCTATACTGAGCTATGTTCAGGACTTTCTGGTTCATAATAGCAAGTAATCATATGCTTTATTACCTGATGTACTCATCCAATGAACAAAGACAGAATAAGTAAAAATGTGTAGGCTACTTCTTTTTGCTGTCAGAGTTCACATAGAATCATGCCGCAGAAAAGTATATGAACCAACTACCACATATGTGCACAGACAGAAAGAGGCATATGTATGTGAACACACACACACACACACACACACACACACACACACACACACACACACACACATGTAGGGCTCGCTTCTAGTTGAGTTCTATCATCATAAAACAACTTCTATAGAGTCACTTAAAGAAGTAAAGTTAAAACAATAAACAAAATGATCAGGATCATAGCACAGTCTTAGACTAACAGGAAATTCTCATATACAAATTGCATGCCTCTTGTAAATATCTTTAAAACAAGGTTCTACTGTATTTTAAAATATAACCTTGCTGTTAAAAGTAATGAGCAGCTTTGTACTACTGTGTATCTACAGAATAAATAAGGTATTTTTAAACTCATTATAGGGAGGTTGCTTGTATTTTTACTGCAGGTAAGAATACTTCCATCGTTCTGTGAGTCTTCTAGCTCACTCTCCAAATTGTTATGTTATGTGAAAGACACCCATAAGGTCTGCCTGGCAATGCTTCCAGGCACAGGATACCTCTGAGATCACAAAGACTGTACCAAATATAGGATGGACCACAAACCCATGAAACTCTGTTGGGCTGTCACAATGTTCTGTATGGTGTTATGTCTGAATGTGATAAATTAACTTCCTGCTTCCTTTACAGATGGTGTGCTTGTCCATCTGCTAACATTTCCTTGGATCATAGTTTCCTTGATGTTATTTATTCTCTAGTCTATCCTTTCTAAGTTACATGAGAACATGTTGGCAGTATCCCGTAAGCCTTTCCTTATAACCCTTGCCCTCCTGAAGCTTTACCTATGCATATTTATACAGCAACATTACAAAGAAATACATATCATGAGGTTTCTAAATCAACATCAAAGGATGAATTAGCATACAATATCTGCTTTCACCCACTTTGCTTTTTTCACAGCACTTAAAATGGAACATGTAGTGATGTTCTGTAGACAATTTGCTATAGGTCTACAAAATTATATGCAATACTCCTCATAAGAAGGCTATAGGCAAGAACGTATAGGTTGAAAACTATCCTTTTTCTCTACCTTATGAAGTACCAAGGTGAATAGTGCTGCTATCACTGTTCTTCATGTTTGATATAGTTTCATTGGTGGAGGCTGTGACAATGCATAGGTTGGAGTACTGCTGCTTAGAACACCCAAGCATAACTGCTGTATGCTCAGGAGAAAAACATATAATATAATATAATATAATATAATATAATATAATATAATATAATATAATAACAATACATTAATACTCCTGCCATCCTGGTGGGTGGGGGCATGGGGCAAATGAGCCACCAGGGGAAAGAGCTGCCTAACAGAGCAGCTCTCTGTGTGGTAGATGTTCAAAATTTCTTTTTTTCACTAAGTTTGATGGCTTAAATAAGCCTTACCTAGAAGAAATGTGTGGTTTAAGTGGTTCAGAATGGAAAACAACCTGTTTTGGATTTTCTAAATTACTAAAATGGAAAGAAAGTTAACAAGAATCCACATCATGTTAAAGAAATGACTAAAGAGCTCATGGCCCTGTGACTGGACATAGGGAAAGTAAGAAAAAATGATAAAAGCTAGCTAATGTTTGGATGTATGCAGCGAAAGGTTGGTCGTATAGAAAGTGTAATAAAATGGCAGGAAAATGGGATTAAAAATTTGCAGTCATTTTTAGAAACTTTACTAGAGAAGTGCCAGGATTTAGAATGCAGTACACCCACACAGAAAATGTCGTAGTCATTGGTCTGAAGTAAAGGCTGTAGGGGAGGAAGCAGTACAATATGTATAGCAAAAATGGCAAGTGATTGAAGGAACTGACTAGTTAGATAAACAAATAGAGAGAGCACACATAGATATCTGATTTTCCGGAAATGTTGTTAACATGCCACAGTTAAAGGTCGAAATAATGGGTTTTGTGATGAATGGCTGTAGCATTCAAAAAGTAGATGATTTTGTTAAGACATGCATGAGTAGTGGCATTCTTAATATATCCTGCAGTGCCAAGACTTATGTGTAAAATACCTGTTTTTGGTGACTAAGAATGAATCAGTTCACATGCACAAAGATGTGGCAGTGGGATGAAATCATTGGTGAGTGGAGGGAAGAGGATATTCCCATGCAGTTACCTTAAATGCTTCATCTGACATGGCACTAGGGTACAGACAGGAAAATATAAATACATATACAGACAATGTGGTCCCAGAGAGTGGAGGTAGAGGATTTTACTTGGAAGAACTGTTCTTTGAAGTATTAGACAATGGCAGAAAGAAGTCTGGGGAAAAATTGTGACTTGAAGACTGCAAGAGTGGAGGTGGAGGATAGCAGAATGGGGGCCATAAGGAAACATCATAAAGTGATGCAGGAATGGGAGGGAGAAGACAGGCATTCATATAGACCAGATCATCACATAGATCTCATGGATGTGTGGATGAGTGGAACACTAGCCTGGGGTGGTAGAAATGATGTCAGAAAAGAATAGCATATGAGTGACTAAGGAAGATCTTTTTAGTGCAAGTCACAAGCCAATAAGGTGTAAAGAAATGCTGCACTTAATTCTCCCCTTTTCTTTTTTTTGTTTATGTCATTATGCTATCCAACATGATGAGTGTTTACATGTTGCAAGATGCAAAGAGGATGCCCAGTCTTCATGGATGAGATGCATGGAACTGAAAATCCCTAGAATGATACTGAGGTGGTGATTACTGAATCATTTGCAAGCAAATTACATATAGTACATAGGTGAATATAAGGCTGACTTCTCTGAAGGGCCATTTTAAGCCTAGCCAATAATCAAAGGTCAGAATTAAGCTCTTTACCATGAGTCTATGAGGTGAAAACCTTAATCATTATGCCAAACCCACCATAACGAACAAGTTCTTACATACAGTAGTTTGAGTGAAGGGCATGATGTGATTTGAATTTTTGCCAGGTACCTAACAGACATATCAGACACTGTGTGTAGCTACAAACCTATGTTATACAATAACAATAATCAGAATATATTCTTTAGAGATAAGCCAACTATGTGCAGGACTATGCTTGAGAGTAAAGACTGTTACAGCTGTACCTGTGGGACAACTTGTCTATTTTCTATTTTATAGTTTTTCTGTTTCCTGCTCTATTAATAAGTGCATGCAGCTTGCAAAACAGCAGTGCCTACTTGAAAAGGCACAATCAACTTTTGTATGTAAATAATTTTTAAAGAAATGCATGTACTAATTATAAAAAGTTTAGACTGATTTTATTAGTTCTACAAAATGTCTGTCTTGCAGAAGCACAAACATTATAACAAATGCACTTTCTACAAAGTTTTGTTAGACCAACACAATATTCACTTAACTACATCAGATGTAGTCGGCTGCTGGACTTGTGCTGTCAGTGAGCACGTATAAGCTGCAGAGAGTGCTGTGTTATTTGATGCAGAGCAATCTCTGTGGAATGGTACAGAGATAAATGAGGCACATATCAGCTGATATGGGACATTAACATAAAGATGTGGATATGTTTTGACTAAATTCAAGAAGTAGCTTCCTGAATTACCAATTGGTGGGAGCATTGAGCTTATTAGCCATTAACCCTGGTGGTAGTAATGGCCAGTAAAGGGGGGAGGGGGTCTTCGTTAGAACCTTACTGATCCAAAGTCCCTTGTTACCCAACTTCACTAAAGCATCATGTGACTATGAATTAGGGGAGTAGAAAGGAGAGGGTAAAAAAAAGAGAAAATCTGGCAACAACATAAAATGTTGCGGGGATTAAGAATACAATAAACAGGGACAGAGTATTAATGAAGATGAGGTAAGACGTAAAAAAATAGTTAAAACTTTAAGAGTTACAAAAATTTAAAATAAAAGGGTTATAAGTTTTTAGTGTTAAGTTAGGCAAAACGAATTGGTAGAAAAGGAGAGGAGATGTTTAGCAATTTCACAGAACAGTGGAAGACAGGCAGACATGTGCATGGCAGGCAGATAGGTAGGGGAGGACATAGTATTGAGTTTGAGCTCTTTCTATTAGCTGAATGCAGACAGATCCATGTTTTCCGTGGCTGGATAAAGAATCTGCACATACTAAGCAAAGGGAGAGAGAGTAATCATAAGGAATGAGCTCAGTGTGGTATTAGACCCCAAAAGGGATATGAAATTTGGAGCAGTTGAATTTCACAGGTATAGTAAAAAAGCCCTAGCTGAGGGGATGAGGCAGGATGGACTGTTGACTGTGTAGTAAAATTTAAGAACAGGAGTGCCAGGGTTTACATTCTAAAGACATGAAGCAAGACAGTTTACTAGATTGGACAAGCTATTGGTGAATGGGAACAGATTTGAGGAAATCACTGCTATATACTGTGGAGAAAAAACTTATTGGATCATGCCCTTGTTAAGATGAGATGGGAATAAGGGAACCATATGGCTGGAGTTCAACACATTGGAAGAGGAGAAATTACATGAAATTGATACAGAATATGGTTAGGAAGCTGGCAGGCATCAATTAAAACTCCAGGGGCATACTGTCAATTGGTGAATGGGAGTTAGTGAAAGCTGCCTTACCTTATGGCTAGAAAATGGAGGCTGAGAAAAGAAAGAGCGCAGAAAGTAAAAGCTCTAGAGGATATGCTTAGGAAGTTAGAGTGTGTTAAACAAAGAGTGGCAGAAGCTCAGTATGTAAAGAGAGCAGAACAAGCAGCCATAAGGGACAGACTAAAAGAATATGAGGAATCAAAGATAAAAGCCACGGTAGCAAGAAGAGGGGTGATATGGTGGATGAAGGGAGAAATTTACAACAAGATACTGATGTGGAAAATCAAGGATCATCAAACAAAAGCTTGGATCACTTCAGTGGATGATGAAAGGGAAGAGGCAAGCCATATGAATGAGAAAATAAGAACATAATTTTGAGGTTATTACACTGAGCTTCACATAAGGACAGATCTCACAAGCTGCACTGGTTTACAAATGGAAAAGCTATGTGTTTGGTGATGAAGAGCGACACTTAATACATTTGCTGATAGGGAAGAGGGTGATGTTTGATACATTAGGGATCTGAAAGGTGTAAAGCAAGTGGAATAGAAGGGTGCCTTAATGATTTATACAAAAGATTGGGCTTTCAGCTGAGCAGCACAATGATAAATCTGATCAGACAGTATAGAAACATAGAGATTAATCAAATCTATGGAAGAGGCTATATTAGTAGTTTTGTATAAACAGAAAGGGTCAAGGCGGTGGAGGTTAAAAATTATTGGCCTATATTTTTATGCAACGCAGATACTAAAACTTTTGCTTATGTTCTGACATTGAGATTGGAAAAAGTCCTACCAAGACTAAAAGGCGACAAAAAAGCTGGTTTTATTAATAGTTGATAATCCGTGGACTGCTGGCATACTCCTGTTGATTTAGTAGAAAGGACAAAGGAGAAGATCCAGGGAAAGACTGGAAATGCTTTAATGGACATCTCAGATACCTTGACAGAGTCCACTGGATATGCTAAGTGGTTGAAGGGACTGAAAGCCCTTTATTGGGCCCCAAAATTATGAATATATGTGAATAGTGGACTTACAGAATAAATAGTTTTAGAAAAAGGAATCTGTCGAGAGTTGTCCATTATCACAAAGATTATAAAAATGGTCACTGAATATTTGATGCAGACATAGATGTAAGTTGGATGAGGGGAAAGAGTGGTAGAAACAGGAGTGGTATTTATATGCTTGCAGATGATTGCTTGAGGGTGTTACTGTGCAACTTCTGAAGAAATTGGACAGGTTCTGTAAATTTGGTAGGGATTTAGGGCTTTATTGCCACCCTCAAAACATCAGTGGTGGTTAGAACTGGAAATAAGCAGCCGAAGATGCATTCTGCCCAGCATAAGGGGGCACTTGGAACTTGAAATGTATAAAATGATTGCAGAGATTAGAGATAAGAGATAAGAACTGGGCAGATCTGAAAGTAAAGACAGGGAAATGTTAGATGCCTGGACAGCTAGACAACATCCATGTAACATTATCATAGGACAGGACAGATTAACCCCGCTCATCCTGATCAGTAAGCAGCGTCCATACCTCCACTCACTTACTTATGAAGCAGCGTACCTCTCACTTCCATTACCATTTATTGCATTATAGCTTCAACCAAATAAGCAGCTGTTTCCTCCGCTTGCTTATTTACTTATCAAGCAGCGTAACTGCTCACTTTCCTTTCCCAACTTATTGAAGTGACCATCCAACACCAGAGAGGGAACAGAAGAGGGCAAGCCTGCCCCTCCTCAATGTCCACCAGCTTGACAAGGCTGTTCCCCCTCTCTTTGACAAACTTCCAGCAACCTAACCACCATTAAGGCATCCGGCCAAACATTGTTAGTTGTACTTCATCCCCACTAACCAGGTGGGAACAGAGTTATCACCTCCTAAAACCCTATCACATAACAAAATAATCAGTTACCTAAACAGCTGAAAACAAAAACACTGACCCTTCTCCTATGCTGAGATAACCTAGCATACCCATTTCACATGAGCTAAATAATCCTTACCTCATGACCAGTGGTAGACCTGCAATGATTTCAAGGGCATTACAAAAAACACACAGAGTCAATTACATACCATCATGCCACATTGCACCCCCGTTTACCACCCCATGCAGTAATAACCAAATGAGCTCTCTTTAAAGGCAGAGCTATAACAATCCTAATGACTCCCCGATCATTGCCCTCCACTGGACAAGCAACACTAAATCAACTGCCATCTGAAACACAGAGGCAATAAGAAAGCATGTTGCCACATCCCAGCCGCATTTCACCGCTTAAGATAACCAAAAGAAATATCTTTAAAATACCATTGTCTAGCAATCCTGCCATCACACTAACTATCCATTATAAACAATAAAACAGTTACTCAACCATCATGGCATTCTAGCAACCCACCACAACAAGCCATATCATTTCCCTATTAGACAAAAGGCAATGAACCCTAATCCCCAACCACTCCAACTACACCTCCTAGGCCTACTTAGCATGCAACCCCTATATACAACATGCCAATTACCCTTCCTTCCATATAACCAGCCACTAGCCCAACTCCCCCTAATTGGTCCCCACACGCCGCCTTTGTCAATCAATAAAATTCTCCACAACTTCCCATCCATCTGCCAAAAGCCTAACAAAGTTGATTCCCCAATAATCACCCACCAAATGCACCTCAAAAAACTAAACCAATTTCCCCACCTATCCCCACAACACCTACATAATGAAAGTGCTCCATCAAACCATACATACTCTTAAGTTGTTCATACTGAACCATCTCCTATAAACTCAGAGTGCAAGTCACAACTTAATGAGTAACTGTAAATTCAGCCTAGAGTGTCCACCTATGTCCGTCTATAAATAGATCATTAGGTGCTGCATGTGAAACAAATCAAACTTGATATCCCCAGACCACCACATATCTGAGCAGAACTCCAAATACTTAACATCCCCAGTTGTTCCTCTATCCCCTCATCCAGCAAACAGCCCCCCAAATTATGCCCCTCAAACTCAACACCTCCTATAAAATGTGTAAACAAAATCCAAAACCCCATGACCAATCCTATCCACTTGCCCCAAGAGCCATTCCAGTGAATTGCACAGAGGCAAGCCAATGGTAAACTACACCAACTTATTAACCCCTCCTGGTACCAATGCAAATCCCATTAACAATCCAATACACCTACCAAGAGCTCATCCACTTACCCTTAAATTCCCCTTTAAAGCTTCCCTATTAATGCATCGCCCCGGCATCCAACAGTAAACGCTAATTTGGCCCCAAACACTCACTTACCTGCAATGCTCCTACAAACTCTACTTATCCTTATGTCACACCTGAAACATGCAAACTAACTAACTTACCCTTTCCTACACCACTGTAACTTCACAAACACTACCTTCCTTGTAAGAAAGGAATAGTCCTACTTTTTGACCCCAGCACTCCTTGATTCAATAAATAAAATTAAAGTCCTTAAGAACCCCTTAAGAACCCCCTCCATGTATTACCCATGTAACCAATTTAGGCTGCTGCAGCCTAAATGACCAAATATCCCTTCCATACACAATGCAAACTCACCAAAATGAGTAAGTAAAATTACATTGGTGCCTGTGGCCTCATTCTCTGCTGCTCCATCAATTGAAAACCTCTTAGTAGCAACCTCCATCACTTAAGAAGACCACTTCCTTCAGACCACCAGCTGATAGTACCTCTGTACCGATCATGAGTGACGGATTTACGTGGCACTCTAAAACACCTGACATAACACCACCATCTGCAAAGAAAGAGAAAAATGTAAATCATCTGAAATACAAACATTTGAAGACAACCTGCCCCCCCCCCCCCAGTGCCCTCAGTAGAAAGATATAGGAACAAGTAACATGTAATCACCTCACATAATCTCAAAACCTCTAACAATAAAATTAGGGCTCTCCGGCACAAAATGCACCCATGGAATTTTTTTTTAAGTCTTGCCAAAATAGGGACAGATTTTATATTGCTCTTATAAACTTAAAAGTTGATAGAGTAACAGGATCTGTGTTAACATACATTTTCTGAGGGATTTGATGTCTGAAACTTACATGTATGTCATTATTCAGTGACTACACTCATCAGCTCATCCCTGCGGTTTGAGAAGACCACAACTTTTACGAGGAATAGCCCAAAATATGAGGCTAAATCTGGACAGTTGAGAGGTATGACCACCACACAGCTTCCTACAACTTAACCTGTCATGCTGATCAAATCATTTGCATTGGTATGAGTTACCTCAAGGATCCATAGTTCGCATCTCCACTGTCTAATCTGCCAGAACAAGGCCCCAAAACAAGGACGACTTCATACCTGTCTCACACCACCCAAAACTCAGACCATACCTCTCAACCTCTAAGAGCAAGAAATCTGGAAAAAGTCATCAATAATGGGGGGACAAAGGCCAAAAAAATAGGGATACTAAAATATTGCTCTACAAATGTTCAAAAATTGATAGAACAGGTTTTGCATTAGCATGAATTTTCTGAAGGGTATAAAGTCTGAAACTCAAATGTCTATCATTATTCTTTGACGTCAACCCTTAATAATTTGCCAGTGATTTGCCAGAAAAAACACACTTTTATGAGAAATGGAATGAGGCAAAATCTGGACATTCTGAAAAAATCTGTACAGTTGAGAGGTATGACTCAGCCAACCTAACTTAACCCACACCGGTTCACATCCTCTGAAAGACAAAACATCTGAAACACCACTGCACCACCGTCCAATGACTTCCAAACAGACTATCTTACTAATCCACAAGCAACACAGATTTCATCAAGGATCACCCCAAAACACCAACAACAAGAGAGCAAACTGCAAAAAGTAGGGCCACCTCCAACTTAATCACACCAATTAGAAATTGTGATTATGACAGACCACCTCCCCAACCTCCCTCATTAAAGCAGTGTATTCATTGACTTGATCAGAGCCATGTAAAAAGCTTTCCAGCAACGGAAGCAACATGGGGTCAGAAATCAGGTTACTATCAACCTGTGTGCCCAAATCCCTTGCTACTGATTTGTGTACTTCAAACGTTGTCATAAATTCTAACCAATGGTACCTTAGAGCAATCTCATGTCAGCAGGGACTTCTTATTTAGAAACAATATCTGGTTAGATTTACCAGTGAAGCCATCTTTAAGAAAACAGCCTATTATAGGCAAAGGTATGAGACAAACAGCATGCAATAACCAAATGTCATTTCAGAGTTAATATGTATATTTTTAGCAATAAACTCACTTAAGGAAATTTTTCTTCATGCATGAATCACCCCAACAAGCCAAATATTCGTCAACCCTCAATTACAAGAAATATGAACAAACCTGAAGTGGGAAATCAAAGGCCAAGCAATGGGCCCATTTCATAATTACTCCCCTAACTTGGCAAACTGCCAACAGAACCAGAGCAAAAACATGCTTCCCAACCGTTAGTTGTGAGCTCCCCTGAAATTCAAAAGCACAGCCTACATCTGAAAATAAGTAAACCAACCTAACCACCCTCAGGCAACCTTTATTTATTTTTTTCATCCCATCCGGTAACTTACCTATAGACCCAACAAAGTCTTCACAAGTCTGTGCAGTTAGATAGATATGATCTGCGCAGAAGCAACCAGGCCACACTGCCCGTGAACTCATGGGGAACAAGAAAGAAAAACCCACACCACCAGTGAGTTGAGGGAAAGAGAGAACCTCGCGAAACACTAAGTTGAAGATGGAAAGTGTATCGCCACACAAACTAATAGAGATTAAAGTGAGTCACCATCACATTATTCAAGGCAACAGTGAACCCATAGAGTCACAGTCAGGGACATGGTCAAATGGAGGCGTGAAAGAACTTCCTAGAAAATTTAAATGCAGAACAAGGGGTGAAGATTGTAGTGTTGGTGCAAGAGTGTGAGGGGATGTTTATTCACCCACCAATTCTTCAAATCTTATGAGTCAAAACTAAATGACAAAGTGAAACCTTGTCAAAAATAGGACTTTAATCTCTGGGGGTGAGGGAGGGGAAATTTGCCTAGGACATAAAACACTCTAAAATTACTTTTCCCTGTTGTCAAAAATTCATTCGGTTGGCTAGTTTTGAGAGAATAAGTATCTATTACTCATAAATGCATTCATAACCAATTAGAAGATATTATTGTTTTCAACAATGGTATATCTAACAGGCACAATTTTAGCTTCCATTTCATGCCCAAAGAGTGAAGTTCAAACACAGCAACTCAAAGGTCACAACCTGCAGCCTCCCCGTCCCAGCATCAGCCAATGAAGGCAGGGCGACCACACAGCACAGTCTCCCTGGGTCCAAGCATTAGGCCACACGGCTTCCCAAAGCCACCCCAAAGTTCACCAGTTCAGCGCCAACTCCATTGCAAAGCCA